>NC_142933.1:55749665-56094665 GCF_046866305.1 Octopus bimaculoides | reverse complement strand
CAATGGTTCCACAGCATTTTTTATATACCACCCTAGGTTGTTTTCCTCTGCTTCAATACAGTCCTGGCAAACCTCTCCCACTCTTTCTTGTGGACAAGCACAGCCTATTGGTGTCACTCTTAGGATGGAAGGCTCTGTGTACTGTCAACATTTTTCTGGTCTTGGTATCCATTTTCTTCACTTCTCTTTTTGCCATCTTATAATTCCTGCTCCATACCCAAATGATGCTATTACTCACGTGTTAACTGCTTGGATTTTATTCCATCCAGTCAGTTTTGAGTGTAACTCCAACCTTAATCTTTGGAAATATTCCATCCTCAGTTGCTCTTTCAGTTCCTTCTCCATTATCTCTTTGAACTCTAGTAAACCAAGGTATTTTTTTAACCTTCGGTTTCAATTTGTTTAATCAAGTCTCTATTCGGAAGTTCTATTCCTGCTAGAGACTGTACCTTGCCTCTTTTTAGGTACAAATTTAAGTCCAAATTCCATTCTAATATCAGCACTAAAACAATGGACTGTGTTCACCAAGGAACTCACTTGTGTCTCATCCTTGCCATACAATTTCAAATCATCCTTGAAGAGGAGGTGGTTGATTATTTGGGATTTTCCCTTTAGTTGCTACCTCAGGTTCATTTTCCTTAGTACCAAGGTCAGGGGTGTCATACAGAGAACAAAAAACAATGGAGATAAGCTATCACCCTGGAAAATCCCTTTTCTGATACCCAGGGTGCCCAAGCTTTTTCAGTAAGATGTCAGTTCAGTTTTCCACTCCACCATACTTCTCTTCAGGAAACATGTTACATTCCTCACAATTCCAAACAGATCTAAGCACCCAATGATCCATGAATATAGAATCCTATCACAAGCTTTGTGATTGTCAATCCAGGCCATTTCCAAATGTGTTCTCCTTCATTTACAATCTTGCATTACCATTTTGTCCATCAGTAATTGATCTTTGGTACCTCTGCATCTCCTTCTACAGCCTTTTTGTTCCATAGGTAATATATTGTTCTCATCAAGAAATTTGTGCAGCTCTTCTGCAATTCCTCCTGACAGTAACTTCTACATTAATGGGAAGCAGGAAATTGGCCTGTAATTGTCAGCTGCATTTCCCTTTGACGCATCCTTCAGACACAACACTGTTCTTCCTTTTGTCAATCAGCCCAGGATTTCTTCTTCTCTATTGATCAATGCATTAAGTTGCTCTGTGATCAATTTATAGTAACTACTGATCTTTTTTTATCCAAAATTCCTGTACACCATCAGGTCCCACTGCTTTCCAATTGCTTATCTTTTTACTCACATTTTTGATACTGTCTTCTGTGAAGTGGATAACTTCTTGCTGGGGATAAGAAGCTGTTTGCTTCAGGCTGCAGAGCCATTCAACATAATGCTGTTCTTGCTTACTCCATATCTTACCCCAGAAAAGTCAACTTTCATCAGCATCAGGGTCTAATATTTCACATTTTTTATCATCATTAATCTTTTGATAAAATCTTTTTTGGTCAGTTCTAAATAATTTGTTTTGCCGGTATTTCTTAATCCATTGTTCAAACCTAGTTAGCTTTGCTGTTTTTGTAAGTATGGGCTACTTCAGTTCTTCAATAATAATATTCGGGCCTTTTGTATCTACACCATACTTCTTCCTAACTTTTTTGAATTTCCATTCATTCTTAAGTTCTCCATTTCTTCTCCTGACAAGTATTAACACTACACTGTCCAAGGAGTTTATATCTTCTGAAATTCTCCTTTTCCACCAAGGTTGTTTATTTCCTCTTCTATCTGTCGCTTTTCTGTTCTCAGTAGTTCTCAATCCCATCCTTTTTGCCACAATCCTACTAGTAGCCTTGATAAAATTGTTTGTTTGTGTGATGTTGTTTGTTTTAATGTGTCTCAATACATTATTGACTCATCTCTTGATTTAGTCTCTATTAGTTAGCCTTCTTAAAGTCGCACATTAATTTTGTCCTTTCTGTATTTGATAGATCCAAAATCTTATCTTTTATTAATTGGTCTTCATTGTTTAAGTAGTCACTGATCTCAATTCTTTCGCAATTCATGGTAGTATATTCTTGTGAACAATTTGTCCATCTCTACTACTATATCACTTTCTCATTTCTCGCATACCCAGCATCACCCAATATCCTTCTTTTCATAGCTTCTAGCTCCAATTCTGTTAGTCATCCATTCATTCGTATTGCTCTTGCTTGCTTACATAATCTCTGTTCAGTAATTTCAAACAGATCTATTGCTGTCCATTCACTGTGCATTTGTTTTCTGTACCCTATGACAGGCACACCATTTGCATCCACTGAGGTACTCTGATAGTAACACTCCATAACCATCATGTTTACTTATTTATTCCACTTATGCCTTGTAGCATGGCTAGCAGTGGCTGGATTACAAGCCGGCCCACCCTGCTAAACAGTGGGGCACCTGCTGGGTGCGACATCTTCACCATTGGTTCCAGTCCCATTCACACCGTTATTGTCATCTATTTTGCTTGGCATTTTCACTCACAGATGAGGTGTGTTTTTAGGTTACTATCAACTGGTATTTTTATCGAGACACTATCTCTATCAAGGTAGTCTGCCAAGGCAAAGGGGCCTTGCTCCCTTGGTTTTGAACTCAGTGATCCTTCTCTTCGGCTGCTTTCCATCCAAGACTAACAAGTACAGTGTACCTGGAGCACTGGTTATTTGAAGGCACCAGATACTCATTTTTCCCAATCTTCTCCTGTTGGTTTGGCAAAGGAGTCAGGTTGACTGTCAGGAGATATGTCTTGCACAGGTCAATGGGACATTTTATAAGTGGAGGGCACTCAGCTCCCCTCACCACCCTGACATTGACAGAAAGAAAAAAGAGAAAAAATTGGAAAAGGAGAGAGAAAGAAGAAAACAACACCAAAAAAAAAAAAAGGAAAATCAACTAGGGAGGGGAGGAAGCCATTTAACACAGCAAGTGCAGTATAATCCATGTAGATCAACAGAGTGAGTGGGAGGACTGCTTAGGAGTGGTTGTAAAGACAGAAGTGAAGTAGATATTGAACATAAGAGAAGATGGTTGAGGAGGTGGGTAGGGCAGATGCATCACTGACAAGAGAAGGTGCCTACCACTGTGCTCCTTACTGCCCAAACAAGAAAAGTTTCTGACGAGAAATAAATTTAAAGTTGCAGAAACATGTTATATAATTTTTAGATATATCCTTGTATTATATTAAGATCATAGCTTGTGGTATTTTGACTGGGACTCTCTTGGTTGTAAATAAAGAGCCTGCATGTTTTCAGAAGCAACTAAAACTTGTGCTTTACAGAGAGTGAGGAAGAGAGGAAACGAGAGCAACGAATGAATTAGAGTGTGGAGAATGAGAGGGACAATTAAGTTCAACAACACATTTAAGACATAGCAATTGTTATTATTAATATTATTATTATCATTATTACCTCCACCTTAGCGAAGGCAGAAGTATTGTTTTCAGTCGTGCTAATTTGTCTGTTCGTGGACAAGATATCTCAAGAACTACTGGATGGATTCTAATGAAACTTTCAGGGATGTTTGGCCTCATGACTGGCACAAGCTGATTAGATTTTGGGATTGATCCAGTACCAGACAAGGATTCTGGGGAGTTTGTTTCTTGTTTTTTTTTAATTTTTGAGAGTGGTTGGGTTCATTTTTAGTATTCTTGTTTGTGAGGGCAGTCAAGTTTCAGAGATTCTCATTTTAAAAATCATCTGCTGTTATCAGTAGCTGCTGCTTTGCAGCATTCATTTCAGCTCTTTATGTTTTAAGTTCAGATCATGCCAAGGTCAATTTTGCTTTTCATCTCTCTGGAGTCTATAAAATAAAGTACTAGTTAAGTAATGGGGTCGTTATAATCTACTTACCTCTCCCTTCAAAATTGCTGGCCTTGTGCCAAAATTAGAAATAATTGTTATTGTTACTGTTTTCATAACATTTAGATGTGTTTTAACTCACTCTGAGACTTGCCAATAAGGATTTTAGTTACCTGTTGACTGTCTAAACCTTCCCACCCCACCAACTTCCAGTATTTAGTAGAAGGTTGCCTTTACAGATTTATATATTTGATTAAACTTTCACATTTTGACAACATGTCACTTCAAAATGTGTATAAGATACACCTTGTAACAACATGAAAATAATCCAGCTCACCAAACAAAAATAACAGCACATGAACAGATCAGACCAATAAGTAAATATTTACCTAGAAGTAAAAATATTTGAATGAACATTTAACAGAAAAAAATGTTAATGAATATGTTGAATGATAACCATAATGGCAACTGTGACCCACAGTTAAATATCTTATGCAACAGATACATTGCAGCATTAACCAACCCATCTCACCTCTTTCATATGGTGGAATTTTTAGATGTGACAAAATGTCCTGAAAATTAGTTAAATGGGAAATTTTTGTAAAATTGTTGTAAAGCATCATTTCTTTGCCCCAGGATCTGCTTCAGAAGAGTGCAAAGAGAAAAATAACATATCTGTGCACATATTCACAAGCATACGACTACTAATTCACACATACACACACACATTGTCAATTTGTGCAATCACAGCAACCTCATTTACACTTTACCCACAATACCTTGCTATTCCCTATTTAATTTGATCATTACTATTAAAGTGAAAGCTGAGCAATCTGTTGACCTGGTGTCAAGAATGATTGAGTTAACCAATATATCCACTCACTGAACTATATCTCATACTTCCTTGATAGTGAAGTACTACTTATCCTGCTTGTGAAATTCTCAAAATTCCAACCCTCTACACTTGATAACATCAAAAATGTTGCATCATCAGACACTTTAGAAGTAGCTTGTATAGACTTAAAATAGCCCATCTAACTATGTTAGAAGTAGAATCAACATAAGCAGCAGGCTGTCATTGTAATAGTACTCTGCAAGAAGTGTATCACAGTCTAGATAGAATTTGATTCAGATTATTGTCTTAATTTTTATAGAGAGATGAGGCCTTGGCTAAAACTTTTGCAACCCCAAACCTTCTTATTACGTATGTTAATCTCTTACCCCTCCCCTTGCCCCTAATGAAATGCTAAACAATAATTTCCTGCTGCACTGATTGGCCTATTTTCTTATTCTTACTACTTCAACAAGGTATTCTTTCTAAATGCTTAAAACAAAGCTAAAATAAATAATAAAAAAGAACTTTAATCAGCTCTGATCTAGAATATCAACATGCAATATTTTGTATCAATTTATTCTATTCATTTCTAACTTCATATCTAAGTGGCCTGAAGCATTTTGTACAGGAATTCTACTGATAAACACTTGTTGTCTCTTTTCCTCACCCCACTCCCATTTACTTCAAAATAGAAAGATTGCTGTGAAAATACTATTGATTGGTTGCAAATCACTTGCTTTAGTCACATATTGAATAGATTCTTACAAATTACAATGCATATGGGCTGGATTGCAGTTGTGGGGGAGGGGAAGTAGAAGAATGAAAGAATATAAAATGTTTTGTAAATCACTGAAATATCACTGAAAGTATTTTAATCTGTGATTTCATCAGAATATCTTGCTATGTAATTCTCTTATAAATTCTTAAAGAAATTGAACTACTCCGCAAATTTGCTATTTCCTTGTAAATCTTAAGTATGACTAACTTTTAATCTGTAAAGCATATTTCAAAGTTGAATTGCTAACCATAATATGCTTTCTAAAATTTACTAATTTTTTTTCTTTTTAAGTTATTCTTATGCATTTTCTTTTTAATAATTATTAATTTAAGGTGTTCTTTGTCAAATAGATTTTAGGTTATTTTTTAAGATATTGACTCCCTCTAAAATTTGATAACTTATGAGATAAAACAATGTGATTCTGTATACTAGTATTGTAGTTATTCATCTATTGGGTATTATGTTGTCAGCAGAATCATGATTTAGGTTGGAGCTGCTTCAGAACAATTAAGTAAATGTAAATACATCACTACTTCCATTATCAGGTTTTGTGTCTACAGAGAAATAAGTTTAGATCATTTTTGGTTCAGAACTCTTCTCTGATTTCCTGAAAATCTGTTTTACAATGATGCAAGATTCTTGTTAACTCTCAAACATTTGAGTTCTCTGCTAGCAGTATCACTCTCAGACATCTTGGGCAAGGTAAATATCAGGTCCAAGAAAACATTAAAAGATTATTGCCATTATCTACTTTCAGGCATGTTTTTTCATAACAGCTTGTTGTTTGGACTCTATCTAATTCTCACTTTTCAACTGGGAGATAATTCATGTATTCAATTCTAGTTCTTCCTTTGTCAACAACCTACTAAACCAGCAAGAGAACATTTGTTATTATTTGAACTACAAAAAGTAGTTACTAAATCTCCCTCAAATAACACTCTACTATCTTTAAAAATGAAGCACAGTGGAAAATGTAAACCTAAACACCATCTTAAAATAAGATGGAATATTCATAGCTGGAAAATTCTCTATTATTAGACTACTGAGCAAGCTTGACCTCATGTTAAATAGCCACATCCAACCCACTCTACAATTAATGAGGAAATTTACCAAGGCTGGATAATTCTGATATCTGTCTATGCATATACATTCCTTCACTAATGTTGGCAGGCATGGCTGTGTGGTAAGAAGTTGCTTCCCAATCACATGGTTCCAAGTTCAGTTTCACTGCATGGTACCTTGGGCAAGTGTCTTCTACTATAGCCTCAGATGGACCAAAGCCTAATGTGAATGGATTTGGTAGATGGAAACTGAAAGAAGCCCCTCGTGTGTTTGTGTTTGCTCCCCACCACTTCTTGACAAGTGGTGTTGGTTTGATTACATTCTCGTAACTTAATGATTAGACAAAAAGAGACTGATAGAATTAATACTAGATTTTAAAAGAATAAATCCTGGGGTCAATTTGTTTGACTAAAACCCTTCATGGTACTCCAGCATCACCACAGTCAAATGACTGAAACAAGTAAAAGATAGAAGATGATATATTTTTCTTTGTATTTTTCTCCCATTGGTCATCGTGGATGTCCCATTTATATGACATCCAGAACATTTTGCATTTGGGATTAATAATTTAGCTTCCTTCTACACTATTCAAAACAAGCATTAAACATCTTCAGAAAAGAGAACAAATGTGTCAGTGCATCTTTGTTCCTCAATAATAATAATACACAACTTGAAGTTTTAGATTCTCTACACTTGTTAGATGTGACATATACTAACAGTCTTTCATAGGAACTCTACATTTAGTCCACATGAACTAAAAAATTGCTTCATAAAAGTTGCTTTTCTTCTTTAGAGTCCACAATGAGTTTAAACCTGAGATGGTAAACCATTTTTATTAAAGGATAAATATATCCATCCACCCCAAGAATAGTATCACATATTTTGATTAAAATACCACACCTACTTGATATTCCTGCACATCTTCCTCTCATCATCCTTCCACGCTTCTCTTCTTACTTGGTTGTATGGTTTGCAATAAGAGCTTCTGGCTGTAAAACCAGCTGTTTCAATGAAAACCATTCTACTAATGTTTAAGACATTTTTTTTTTAAAAAAAGGCTACCTTAAGCAATTCAATCAACAAACACTAATCTCACTGTATAATCCCAATCTCATTTGTCAAAAATATCTAATTTTGCTAAGCTACTAAAATCATCAAATTATAGTTGCTTAAAAGAAGCTACAAACACTGTTTTTGTTCCTCAAAATGGAAAGGAAAAAAAACACTGATAAGTAAAGATATTTGCTGTACATTGTCTTAAGTTTGACATTCCCAAACAAAACTTCTTTAAGTTATTCACCAATAAATTACAGAGTTGATTTCACATAACATACAGTATTGACTTATGAGTGTTCCTCATTTTTTTTTTAGATCAGCCATGAACAATCTATAGCCCACAGAACTTTCTAAATAACAATGTTAATGAAAAATTACTTTGAATATTTTTGTAGAGTAGCTCTCAATAAAGATTATCTGCTTTAGATAGTTGTCCTACTTGTAAGCGGACACACATTTTGTTTCTTCAAGTGTTAGATGGTTAAAGAAAATATAATCCATTATTCAATTAATGATTTAATCAAGATGTAGTAATTGATATTTTAATTAGTAATTTCTTACAAACCCCAGAATACTTTATTATAAAGAAGTTTATGGTTTAGAATTAAAAAACAAAAGAACTCATTTTTATCATAAACCAGTTTGATTTAATGGTTGGTCCTGTTTGGGAAGACTTTTAAACAAAGGTGTTCCATCAGTGACCACCCACTATTCTAAAACTACATTGTCCAATGTGCCCTTCCTTTTTTTTTAAAGATTGTAGTATGTAATTTTAGGGTATTTAGCCATTATTTCTAACAGATTGAGCACCCATACAATTGCTTCCTTGTTGGCATATCAAAAATTATAGAAAAGATGCGATAAGATTGTCATCATAATAATAGACAATCTAATAGTTATTTTTAAAAGTTGTGAATTTCTGTATCTGTTCATTAGAATCAGTAATTTATTTACTTTACTTACCTAGCCCATGGTGGATGGTTATGTGATTTCTAATTAAGTTGTGTTTTGGTAGCTTGTAATTTTGATTTTTATTCCTATGTAAAAATAAAAGTCTTTGCTATGTTGTGAAAGACTCCTTAAACTTCTCAGTGTAAGAGATTCCAATGATCAAGAAGATCAAGAGTGGCTTTAGTTAAAAGGCAAAGTGTGAAGGAGAATGATTCTTAATCAACTTGTTTGTTGTAGATCTATTGTAAATAATTCTGTTTGTGACTGTCCCTAACATCTTGATCTATTTTATAATTGCTCATAGATGTTAACAATCAATTGGTTTCCTTTCAATTGACAGGTTTGATATCTGTCTATCTACCCTTATTACCTTACACAGTTGCTTCAGTGATTTACTTTTTCTGCCACACTAAGCACATATTCCATTTTAATAGCTGATTGGCTGACGTAAGGGAAGGTAACCAACCATGAAAACTGGAATCAGGCAAGTATGTGTAGATGCACATGTGTATAATCACAAATCATTATAAATTTATGAAAGCTATATTTAATTTTCTCTCAAGTATTTGTCATATATAATTAAAATATACAAAAATGCAGAGACTCCCCCTACCTCTGAATAATTCAATACACTACTTATCTAATTTATTTCCAACCTCATGCAGTTTATCTTGCACTAAACACTATTTCACAATCTTTCTATGCAGCTGTTTTATCATAATTACAAAATCCATTGTTTCTAAACAAATATCAACCTCCTTTCAATATTGCTTCACTTTATTACTCCAGTTAATCTCAACTGACTAAGAGCTCAGCTTTTATTCTCTGAAACAATGCGTTAAAAAAAACCTAATCTTTCAAGTCATTCTAGTTTTAGTCTGTAACTTTCAAAAAGTATCAAAATAGAAATCTTTCCTTACTTATCTCTAGCTTACCATTGTGCTGTGTAGAAGATGCAATCTAGGTAGAATGCTTGTCTAACATGAATTGACCATTTTCAATTTGGTTAAAGCCAAGTAAAATTAATTGCTTTCACTAAGTCATCAAGTTTGTGCTCATGATAATCCACTTGGTCATTCCACGACCCTTGTTCCTATTAAGAATATTATATGTTATGTGGAATGAAGGTTTATCTTGTAGTATAGCTGATTATTATGGTTCCAATCTACTACTTCTGTATCTCACTTCACTGTCTCATATTTATGTTGTCACCTTGCTAAGAAGAGCATTAACAGGCATCATTTAAATTTTAAATGTGTGTATGCCTACATTTTCACTCTTCTCTCTTTCTCTCTTTAATAAAGGTATTTTGAAATGTGGAGAAAAATGTTAGGTAGGGACAATTCCATGACAGCATACCCCTTAATTAATTCCCTTTATATGAAGTTGAGATAATTGCTTAGAAGTATTGTTAATTAATTGATTAATAACCAAGACTTTAGTTTCAGCAGGAAATCAAATGAAATTCTCATATATCACCTTCAAATTTAAAGTGTTACAGAATCATGACAGCAGAGTAATTAAGATGACAAACTTTGTGATTTAAAGAGCCATAAGTTCAAATTGTTCCATTCTCACATTCTCCTCATCAGCTGCAACTCTGTTTGTAACATTCATTTCTGGGTGGAATAATTTCATTTATCTGGATATAAAATGTTTCTTACCTTTGCATGTGCCTAAAAAGGAAAAGTAGAAAGTTTTTTGTTGTTATCAAGTAAACTCTGATCAAGCAGATTGATGATCAAAAGTATTCTAGCCATGATAATTTATCTTTCTAAGATTATGTAGGACAAATATGGCAGTTCACTTCACAACCACATAGTTTTGGTGTAGTCCTACTTTGTAGCATCATGATTAAATTTCTGGTATTAAAGCCTCAAGCTGATAAATATCCTATGTATGAAACTTGATGGACAGAAACTCTGTTTACATATTTTATCTCTGTGTCTGTCTTTACATTGACACTACTCGCAAAATTGTACTCCATGTTTGTGTCCTATAGCTTAGTAATTCAGCAAATAGTGATTAGTACTAGACTGAAAAATAAGTACTATGGTCAGTATGATCCATTAAAACCCTTCAAGCAGTATTTCTGTGTGGCAGCTTCAGTGAATGACTAAAGCAAGTAAAAGAATTAATGAAGATGTCCTGTCCTCTTATAGAATGGTAGCATGTGATTTGAGAGATATTTGGCCATTGTTTCTAGCAGGCCAAGTAACCATATTGGCTCACAGGAGGACAGGAAATTTCTCATGAAGGTGGACATGAAAAGAAAGACTGCATATGATGCCTGTTATGGTTTCATTGAGAGTGAGAGAGAAAGAGTATGGGTGTTGAGTAGTAGAATGAATTTGGCAACAGATAATTTTGAATAACAGCATAAGTTGAAAGAGTAAAGATTAGTAGAATAGGGAAAGGAAAGATGAAATAATGATTAACCAAAGGCTTTATGTGTCAAAATGTGGTCTATGATGGCAGCCGTTTTAATTACTCTGTAGACACAGATCCACTGTAATTCAACAGATTTTTGCATGCAGATAGTTGGCCAAATGGCTGCACATGATCCACATCTATTGTTCCAAGTAAGCCATGTCTCCACCTAGCTAAGAATGTTGTAACACACTCTGGAATGCAGTGATGATGTTTTACAGGGGGTAGAGTGTGACAGTTGAGACATGTATTTTATCCACTGTCCAGTCTATTATGAAGAAGCTTCTACATGGTTGTTCAACATGCTATAATTAGCAGTCAAATCTTGAAATGTTATCCTACCATCTTAAAAATAGGTGACTATACTATAAAAGGGATAAATTAGTCACAGCTGTCAGTTGTATAGGTACAAATCAGCCCTGATCAAGCAGACTTATGATCAAAAGCGTTCTAGTTACAACCATTCTGACTTGACTCTTTTTCTATGTATGCATGTTTTTCAGTTTTATTTTACATGTTTCTTACAAGTGGAGAAAATCAGTTTCTAGCTAAGAAACAAGACTCAATGGAATTTAGACAACATCAAGCAGGATAATGTAATATATATGTGTGTGTGAGTTTGTGTGTGCACACACGTGTGCATGCATGCATGTACATATCTATACATACACATTTCTATCTGCACATGTACATCTTTGTGCAGGAATAGATGGCATTCCATATGTGGGTCTTACTACATGTTGAACTTCGTGAATGTTTTACATATTTTTATAGTACATTTCATACCTTGTAATACACTGAGCATGTGTTTTTTGTAGTTTTGTAAGCACACTTTCTCAAGATTAGTCATGTTGTGTTCCAATAATTATTGATAGAAATCTAAAGTTATAATCTGAACGGAGTACCTGCAGATTTCTCAGTTTGATATAGATGTTTTATTTTTTACTAAATGTTGACTGGGCATTTGATTTCACCTATGGTACATAGTTTCTTTTTTCTGTCCCTGATCATTATGTCTGGTCTGTTGCCCTTCATTTTATTGAAATCTTGATAAGGACACTCCACCATTATTTCTTCATATTATGTTTGATTATGCTCTCCACATCACTGTAGCTTTTCATATTAGTCTCCTCACAATTATCCTTTCTACAAATTTCCTGATATAAAGTTTGATACATATATATGTATGTGTGTGTGCGTGTGTGTGTGTGTATATATATATATATATATATATATATATATATATATATATATAATTTAGTTTTGATCTGTGATTGAGCATTATTTGAATTTCTTATCTGATGTACCATATAATCACTTGTGTTATTCTCCTAGGGTCAATAAAATATATGGGAGTCATTGTCTGGGATAGATATAAGTAAACCCACCAACCCCACATCAATATGTTGCACCAATGTACGAAATCAATATATAAAGACTTTGTGTTATTCAATAAATGAGATTATGACTGAACTCTAGTGCAAGATTTGTTTTGTGCTTGGAACTGTTAGACAGTTTATATAGCTTGGCCTTTTACCGAGCTAGTAGAACATCATATTTTGCTGATATAGAAGTTCAAGGTTTGAAACACAGACACACATGCACGCACGCACACACACACACACACACACACACACACCTTTTCAACTAGTAAATTTCATTTCTGATGTTCTGGTGTTACAGTGTGATCAAACTTCTTGCCTACACAGCCATATTTCCTTTCATATATATATATATATATATATATATATATATATATCTTTTCTCTTTTAGTCATTAGACTGCAGCTATGCTGAAGTACTTCCCTTGAAGGGTTTAGTTGACCAAATTGACTCTTGTACTTATTTTTTAAAACCTGGTAATTTATGGGGATGCAAACAAACCAGCACTAGTTGTCAAGCAGCAATGAGAGACAAAGAGAAATACAAAGAAAAACACTCAAGTATATGTGATGGGTTTCTTTCAGTTTGAGTAATATATATATATATATATTTATGCATATATGTATGCTGGTGCATTGAATGATTGATGAGTATTCTGACAAGCTATACTCATTTAGAGTACCTCACTTGAGTATGATTTACCAGAAGAATGAACTCTGTCATTTTGATTCAATGCTGCTGCAATAGTACAGTGTTACACTTGGTTTATTATTTGTTCATTTGATATTTAATTATAATATTCTTTTTTGGAAAACATGTTTTCTTATCTTAAATTTTGTACTAAAGAAATGGAAACCTATCCATGTCCTACACACTTATTGTTTATCTGTGATATAAGAGCAAGCCAGTTGTGTTTTAAATAGTGACTTGCCAACTCAAAATTCCAGTGATTTTGTTTATCAACCCCAGTCAGCCTTTACCAAGCAGATCTATGACCAAAAGTATTCCAGTCTTATTCCTACTTTTAATACACTTCATTTAGGAATATAAATGCAGAGTAAGTGCAGGCTCTGCTATGTGGTAAAAGGTTTGCTTCCCAGCCACATGGTTTCAGTTAAAGCCCCACTGTGTAACACCTTGGGCAAGTGTCTTCTACTAAAGTCCCAGGCCAACCAAAGCCTTGTATGTGGACTTGACAGAGACTGAAAGAGCATTTATGTGTGTGTGTGTGTGTGTGTGTGTGTGTGTGTGTGTCTCTCTCTCTCTCCTTGTCTTGACATCATGTGATTACTGCGGGTGAGTGTCCCAGTTATACATGCTTGTCCTTAATTTGCAATCTTCCATGAAAACATATCTATCTGTGGAGAAATATTACCATTCTTGAAAACAGGTGAGGGCTGGCAACAAGAAAGGCATCCAGAAAAAATCCCATACAACTCTTGCAAGCATAGAAAAGTGGTCATCAAAGCAGTGATGAAGCTGTTGATATCTCATCATGCAGTTAAGTAATATATTAGATATTTTATATTGATTCCTTATTGGTGCAAGGTTTGAAATTTACAAATAAAAGGAAAGGGATTGTGTGATGTTCATGCTTTTCTCATAAGTATTAGAAACATAATTAAATGAATTGACTTTAACTGAGAGTCAAAGCTCTGCTGAATTCTTATGTAATATATTTACTAACTATTACTAATAGGAGCAAGATGCTGTGTTATTAACACATTTTTATTTCTTATTTTGGAACATATACGTAAAATTTAAAATTTTATTATTAGTGTCAGCTTTATTATCTAATCCTTGTCCATATTAGTGATAATCATTTGTCTGGTACTGTAAATGTGAAGGATTGCTTGTAATGGACATTAATGATAATGTGTATGGCATCAATATTAATCTAATTGCTTAAACATCTTAGGTATACAAATTATATGGAACTCTCTGGGGGAAATAATAATGTCAGTCTTCGGAATTACATAAGCATGTCATCTTCTGTTAATCGCAGTGTGACATTATTTATTGACCCACATTATAAGAAATCATACTTTGGGTTTCCTCTTGATAGTCAATCCTCCTTTATTACAAATGATAACAGCATGTTTATTTTGTTATTGAAAGTTTTAGAACTTAGAACTACTTCAAAATCAGCCTCTTCTATTCCTCCCACTTGATCAACCTTATTGCCAAAGATCTCATTTTACTTGGGAATTGTAGATCTGAAGGCTTCTATTGATGTTTGTATTTCTTTGCTTTCGTTGTTTTTCATTCTTAAATGCCAGCTCTTTTTTCTGTCTTCTTTTAACTACTTGACAGTGGTGCTATAATTTGCCTTTTGCTTTTTCATATTCTATAATAAATATGCTTGGAAAATCTATGCAATGCAGAGTAAATAAATGTGTTTGACATCAGTTAAATCAATACTAGGAAACTACGATATCTGTGTTAAAGCAAATATACTTTCAAATTTTACTCTCATGCACAGAAGCAAGCACAAACATACACACACACACACACACACACACGCCTGCCAGCATAAATCCATACAAATACATTGTAGGTAGTGCTATATGTGAAATAATCCTCTGTAAAACACTGTCCTCAATTGAGCTTACATTTTATATTTTATATACTTTTATAATTTTATATAACTTTTCTTTACACTCTTCAACATTGAGAATTATAGTTAGATTTACTCATAATCATCATTTACATAAAGTTTTAAGTGCAGTCTTTTTATTAATTTTTTTTTTTTTTTTGCTTTCCTGAAGGGAGGAAATTTATCACAACCACCTTGTCCTTGAATACCACATCAGAGGTTTTACTCTGTTGCAAGTACCTGAACCATACCACCCTCATTTTTGTTCTTTTATAAATTGAACTGCAGGAGTTAATGGCTAGGCATCAGTTGCCCTAGTTCTAAAGTTTGGAAAGGTAAAAACAACAGTCCCTCTTCCCCTCTTTAATTTATAAAGAAAAAGAAAGTTAGATATATTTGTTGCATGATGGCATCTTTCTATTGAGTTTAACTGTTTATCTTCTTATCTACAGTAAGAGAATGTGTACACAAGTAATTCAGTATTATACATGTAGCCAACTGCATTATTTATAGTTAAAGTGGTGCTACATTGTAGTGTTTATGAGTGCTGTACATATAGCTGGGGATATGGGTGAGTTTATCACATTGACAAGATGTACAATTTGAATTGTATGCAGTATCCATTATGACTACTGTCAAATATTTCATTTCAGTAGACAAATCTATTTTTAATCGCAGAATGGAAAAAAAAAACTTTTAAATATAATGAAACCATTCTAGAAGTATGTATTAGATTATTTTATTGGTTATATTTTAAATTTACCTATTTTTAATAGCAAATTTTGGTGTAAACTCAGCATGAAATCTGTTAGGGAGGCATTTTGAGAAATTGATCAGAAAATGATGACAATGATAATAGATGGGATTTTCACTTATATCAATCTTCCTACATTATTCTGTATGACATGATTAAACATGCATGCTCATGCACTTATATAAATATAACACAAATGCATCTTTATGAGAAGATACACATCTGAATATATGTGTGTGTGTGTATATATCTGCATACATATATAAATATATATTTGTGAGGGAGAAAGTCATAGATAACAATATATGTTTATATTTATAGATACAGATGTACAAGGATATAGACACACACGTACACTATGTGAAAGAGTAGATGGTAGGTTTATTCAGAATATAACTAAAATATCACCACATACACAGGAGTTCATAAATCACCTTCTAAACTACATATTATAATTCAAATTTTTGTACATTTTCCTGTTTTGTCTCATTTTAGAGTATGAGAAAATTACAAGGACCAAATTTTCAAGGGAGATAAATACTAAAATGTCCATATTTGCATTAATATTCTCCTGAATCATAAGACTTCAGAAATAAAAAGTGGTGGGGGGATGTCATTTCCAAATATAGAAAAATTATTATTATTATTTAAATTCATTTATCTTTTTGAATTATAAATTTTCTGACCTAACTTTTTTCTTCCATTTATAAACAGTTTAGGCTTCAAGTATTATAGTATCAAATGAAGTATGAAAAAAATTTTCTTAAAATTTCACCTGCAGTTCTTCTGATGTGATGATCATTATTGTGTTAAATCTAACTGAATATATTTTATGAATCTCCATTAAATAGAAGCAGGTTTTCTGATTCTCTGAAATTATCAGTGTTTCTGCTCTCATACGGCTAGTTGTTATCATTTCATTTATGATCTCTGCCTTAGCGAAGGCAGTCATGTTTGTTTGTCTGTGGACAAGATATCTTAAGAACTACAGGATAGATTCAGAGGAAAATTTCAGGGTTGTTTGGCCTTGTGATTAGCATGAACTGATTAGATTTTGGGATCAATCTGGTATCGGACAAGGATTCTTGATTATTTTTCCTGTTTTTTTACTTAATTTTTGAGAGCGGTCGGGTTCATTTTTAGTATTCTTGTTTGTGAGAGCAGTCAAGTTTATTTCAGATATTCTCATTTTAAAAATCATCTCTGACTAATCGTTGAGAGGACATTGGTGCTGCCTTGGCGGAAGTTTACACTCTCTGAGTGCCCTTGTTTATCTTGTTTTCACTCCATGTAGATATCATCATCATCATCATCGTTTAATGTCCACCCTCCATGCTGGCATGGGTGGTACAAGAGCCAGTCAGGCAGAAGCCTGAACCAAACTTCTAGAGAGAGAGAGAGCAGTGGGGATCATCATAATCATTTTAATGTCTACTTTTCCATGCTTGCATGAGTCAAATAGGATTTGCTGAAACAGACTTATAATATCAGATATTCCTATCAACAACCCTCACCTGTTTACATGCAAGTAATATTTTCTTCTAATTCAGACATGTTTTGAAGGAGGAAAGCAAACAAAGAGCCACTTGTATGATGATGTTTGTTTACAATGTGATACCATAACAAGGAAACAGACACATCAACACATGTACCTGCACACACACGTTTGTGTGAGTGCACAAACACTCACACACACTTTCGCACATACACATATATGATGAGCTTTATTCACAAGGCTTTGGATGGCCCAGGACTATAATAGAAGACATTTTCTCAGAGCGCTGTGCAGTGCAATTGAACCAGAAGCCCTGGTGAACTTCCTAACTACAGTGATACCAACACACACACACATAACAACATATGTGTGGTATGTATGTGCATCATTGCTGCTCCTCTTCTTTCCACTCTGCTAACAGGTTCTTGTTGTTGGACGTTAGCAGGATTGAAGAAAGTATATATTTCATTGAGCAATGCATATTTGTTTCACAGAACAACCCCAAGGACACATAACCTGCTGGCAGGCATTTGCAAGCAATTTTTCAGAAACTTAAAACAGTCCACCAGATCTCCTCTCACTTCTCCAAAGTCCACATCCTTAGGCACAATGAAAGGCTGAAATGTTAGAGTAAAGGCATGTAGATGTAGGTTGTGTGCAAGTAGTAAGATGTGGGTAGCCTCTAATAGACTCCTCATGGACAAGGAATGTGGGTACAAACTCTTCTGGGATGGTAATAGTGAAGGCAAGGGTGGTATAAGCCTATTCTTAGCAGAGAAATGAGTAAATAAAGTGATTGAGATAGTCAGTGTGTGCAATAGGATTGTTACCCAAGATTAGTATTAGATTATACAGCAGGACCTTATTATTATGGATGGTCATTTAAGTGAACATGTTGGGCAGCATTCCAGTGGGCATCTTGATGTACATGGATGTCACAGCTTTGGTTCTAGAAATGAGGAGGAAACAAAACTGCTGGAATTTTGTGATGCTAATGACTTGTTGATCTGCAACATTAACTTGAGAGAACCTACCAGTCACTTGATTACCTGGTGGGCATACATTCTCACTAGAAACAGGAGTGGACAGATGCTTATGAATGCATAGATTAGTAGTTAGTAACTTCAGACCTAGGAATAGAGGGACTCAGAGATGCAAACCAATCTGGAAAAGGATATGGATGCTTAAGGGTCCTTCAAACTCTCAGAGATTTAGAGATGTATTAATTGATGCATTTGATGAGAAGAAGTTATGTGCATAACATATAGGACAATTGGAAGTTTTTACAGGACATCCTACTGAGGGCTACAGATTAAATTTATGACTGGTGCAAAGTTTTAGCCAGACTAAGGGTAATGTGGTGGAATAAGGAAAGTAGAGCCATGAAAGCAGAAAGGCAGACTTGGAAGGTCTAGTACAGTTATCTACTCTTTTTTTTCTGTTCTTCTATCTCTACTCTCTCTTTCATATTCACCTTGTACCTTGACTTCACATCTCTCTCTCTCTCTCTCTCTGCTATTATTCACCTCTTCAACAAAACACCTGCTTCTTTCCCTCTACCATACTTTGACTCTGGAAAGAAGTCACATAATAAAGAGATAGGTAGGTTAGAATTTATTTTGTGACCATAGCAGTCAGACAATCCTGCAACCCTACTGTTGTCATTCACTCACTACTGACACCAACCAATAAAAAAGCCTCAATGTAGTCGTTTGCTGATCTTAATAATAGTAGCTAAATGTTCTTCAAATTACACTTTCAAAAGGGAGTGGACACATTGGATAATGGCGTCTTAAACATGTGAAGTTTGAAAGAAGGATAGCTCAGTCATTTGTTAAATGCCTTTGAGTGTAGGCCTGATTCAGGGTTAATCTGGAGTTAAACAACAGCAACAACTTAATATTGGTTTATCTTTTTACAACTATTACCAGTTACCTTAAAGCAATGAGATATTATAAAGATTATGAGAAACTATCTTCTGAGAAATCATAGCTAAAGACAATGTACTATGTCTTACTGTTAATTGTGCTTTGCTTGAATGTTATCTGTGCCTCAGTCCTAACTGTTCTTCAGTACTGTGTCATTGGGATGTTTATAAAGTTAAATCAACTACTCATTTGAAACATAATGGAGGAACCATTTATGAAATTTTCTTGGAAAAGAGCACTGCAATGGTTTGTTCTTGTCTTCATGTAGAAATGAAATCTGAGACAGATGGAAGAATTGGAAAATATATAACTGGAATGATTTGTTCAGAAACACCATTTCATGTGGATTTTGAACTCTAGAAACAAACTATTCCATCCAGCCATTTCACCCATATGATAGCATGCTTACCTAGCTTAACTCATCCTTCTTTCCATTTCTGTATGTTTTCTTTTCAAGTTGTTGAAAGAATTCCATTATTTCTTAATATACTCTTTTTTTTAAACTTTTGTAATTATTCCCCCATTTTCTCCTCCTCATTTAAAAGGGAATCATTATCTATTATTATTCTAGTGTTGAATTGTCAATTTAATGTTTTCGAGGTTTTACTGTATTAATATTCCAGCCAGCGTGCTGCTGCTTTTGATGATGATGATGAGGATGATATAATTCTATTCATTTTCATCTAATTTTGTTTCCAATGAGAAGGCTATATTCTTCAGGCTTGGTAACATAATTTGGATTTCTATTAAGATCAAAAAGAAAGAAAAAAATTCACTTAACAGCTCTTAGTTATAGTTTTCCAAAATTTTCTACAAAGATCTGTTGTATTGATTTAAAGAGAAAGGTGTTGTGCTAAACTGCTGTGTAATGAGCTTTCAATGATGTTCTTCATCGGTTAAATTAAAAGCTAATTTGTTGTAGAATGATTTTTCTTCTTGTCTCATCAAAACAAACTCATTGTTCTTTTATTTATTTTCATTGTAAAATTACTATTATTTAGCTACTTCAATATTTTCTATTAACTTGCTAAATATACCTAGCATATGAATAACACTCAGGCTGGATCAGATCATTAAAAAACTATTTGGATTCTGTGCTTTTATTATGCATTGTCTTTAGGCTGAGACTTTCATTACTGCTCATTGAGAGCATTTCTCTGAAAATTATTAGTTCATTAGCAGGGAATTAAATGGTGCAATTTCAACATTTTAATAAAAAATTACTACCAAATTATTTTTATATATGATACATTTGATTTTCATTTGAAACATCTATGTCTAAATATCTAGACTTGGATGGATTAGTAATATATATATAGTACCTTCTGATGGAAGACCAGAAATTGATGGTTTATGTACTTTTGATGGTACTGTAATGGATCAGTGGCAAGACACTGTCTCTTACTGCTTACTTTGACTTAGTTGGCTTAATTATATAGGTACTACTATTATCATGCTAAAAACAACTATTGGATAAAACTTCCACAAATTTTCCAAGAAAAAGAAACCCTACCCACCTCAGTGAAATTAAGTTCTGGAAGCACTGTGTTCTACCCTCCTGTAACACTAAATTTTTCACTCACCCTACCCCTATAAAACAAACTGCATTTTCTCTTCCTCACATTTCCTCTTCTTCATGCACTATGTTTATCTCTTTCTCCCCACTCCTGCTGACCAATCCACTCTGTGGATGGCATTAGGAAGGACTTCCAGTCATAAAAACCATGCCAAAACAGATATTGGAGCTTGGTGCAGTCCTCTGGCATACCAGCTCCAGTCAAACCATCCATCCCATACCAGCATGGAAGACAGACATTAAATGATGACGATGGTAATGATGTTTAATAGTCTTTCCCATCTAGGCAAGAACTTGAAGTCAAATCATCTCTGTAATTAGCTGGAGATTGAAGTATTTACAATTATTGAGCTTCAATCTGCCCATCAACTTTAAGAAAATACACAAGAGGAGGAGCATTTAAGTGTATCTCTTTTTTATTTGCTACATGATAAATAAGTTTTTAGCTATGTCTCCATGAGCTATTCATCTTATACTGTGGTTGATGTTGCTAAGAATTTTATGGTATCTCAATAGCTAGTGCAGACCATATTAAATTAAGATATACTTTGAGTGTCCTAACTTTTGAATCTTCTAATTTTAAATGTTTTCTTTATGTAGTTGTTATTTAATCCTGGGGTAGGTGAGATTGAGCAAACAAATGATCAGAGGCCATGAGCATCATGTCTTTTCTTAAATCAAGGGCTATGTTGTCTAATGTGTACTTCTATGACAACGCAGTGTGATTTAAGGTAAATGTGTGTACTATTTCTAGCAGTCCACATGATCACATTGATATGTTCTTGTTGGCTCATTATTCTTGCATAGATTATGTGGTATGTGTTATAAGCCTGAATATATTCTTCATGTAAACCACAAAGGAGAAGGTCATTTCAGTACCAAATTGAAGAGTTGAATTGTCTTCTAAGACTTCTTTCCTGAGGCATAAAGTTTTTTAACTGATCTGAACTATAAGTGTTCAGTTACACACACTCTCTCTCTCTCTCTCTCTTTCTCTCTCTCTCTCTCTCTCTCTCTCTCTCTCTCTCTCTCTCTCTCTCTCTCTCTATCTCTATCTATCTATCTATCTATCTATCTCTCTCCCTTCCTCCCTACCTCCTCATTCCATAATATATTTGTTAAAATTTGCCTATGCATTGAGCTATAAACATTTGACTATTTCCTACTTCAAACTATAAAACTGAAATATATGGGTTTAATTACAAGCGAGTTTTTAACTTCAAAAGCAATATGATTTGGTGAGATATATACTGGGTTTCTTACATATCCAGACCTTGTTTCTAAAGAAACTCTGTTCCTTTAACTATTTACTTAGCAGTTTTTATGGAACTTTAAGAAAATATACTATTGTCTAATAGCAATCTGATGCATACCCTGCTACCCCCATTCTTCCAGGCCTGTTTCTTAGCTCTAATGGCCCTGTCTCCTGCATTGTTCCACCACCACATTATCCCAGGTCTGGATGGGACTTTACACCAGCCACAGATTTGGTCTGTGGTACAGATTTGATCTGTCCCTCTGGAATTCCCAGTTGCCCTCTATGGTATAAGTCTGTAGCTTCTCCTTTTCATCGAATTTCTCAGTTAGGATGTCCCTAAATCTCTGACCATATGAAGGGTCTTTAAGCTTCCAAATCTTCCTTTTCCAGATTGGTTTACATCTTGGCATCCTTCTGGCCTGAAGACTAAAGTCACTAGTGACTAGTTTATGCTGGTGGGATACATTCTTCACTAGGGAGGGTCTTTGTATTTAGGAGCAACCATGCATCACACTTTTTGGTGAGAACGTAATCAATTTGGCTAGCACAGACACTTGATTGTTAGGTTATCAGGTGGCTGACTGGCTTCCTGAAGTTCATGTTGCAGAGCAAGAGGTTATTTGCATCACATATATATGTAAAATATAAAAATCATTGCTAATCCAAACAAGCTGTAGTATATAAGAAATAAACGAAGTTGATAATGTGCAGAGTAGTATATATGAAGATTTATTTAGATATCAAAATAATGCAGTTGACTGGTTTCACTTTTGTATGATTTTCCAAAGTGTACATTATGAAGACCGTGGAGGTGTGTCACAAACTGACAGTTTGCAACGCAGCCCCACATTTCTCATAATCTATATAGGTATTTTTGAAAATCATACAAATATGAAATCAGCCAAGTGTATTATTTTGAAATTTAAGTAAGTCATCAAATATACTCTGCATTATCAACTTTTATTTCTTATGTATGTCTGTATGTTTGTGTAACTGACATACAACTTATGTCATTGACTTCCAGTATTCTGTGTAAACATGTCTGGCCACAGAAAATCTGCCTCAATAAAATTTCATCCAGCCAATTCAAGCATGGAATTGTGGATGTTAAAACACAACAATGATGATGATGAATAAATACAAGAATAGTAAATGGCAGACCATGGATATCTTTCAATATTTGATCACATTCCTTTCTACCTGGATATGACTAGAGTCAGCTTCGTACTTCTTACAATAAATTCAGTACCAATGACATACAGATGTCAAATTAATCAACTGTATACCTTTCCTCAAAATTTGTGACCTAATTTTACTGTTAGAGATCATTATAAGGACAACAACAAGTCATCAAAAGAAAACTTTGAATTAAGATATATTAGGCGATTTTTAATAGAACTATTGAAATAGGAAAAATAAGACCTGCGGCAGTTTCTGTAAAAGATTCTTTCAAATAATAGTGAAAGAAAAAAGATAAGTATTTTCATAAAAGACAAGAACCCCCATGATGAAAAAGCAATTAAAAACTAAAAATGTTAAAAAAGAAATCAACAGCTTCAAATTTCAAGCTGAAATAATAATTGAAAATTGGTAGCAATGTTGATAATATTGCTAGAAGCACAATTAACAACTTGATGGCAGTTGGAAGAGTTTTTTGCTGTGATTGTTGTTATTAACAGTAATATGTATAGAATACAGTTGAAATGATAAGGTGCGACACTCTTGAGATATTATAGTATTTTCTCTTGGCTTAGTGTATGAGTTTAGTACTTGGAGTGATTCCAATGTACTTCAAGAGAATATCAGTTTATACCTCATGGCTGCAACCTGCTTTGATGTTACTGAATGTCTGGACTGTTCCTTTTCTCAAAGTTGGATTTTTTTTTTTTATTTGGCACTATATATTGTATAAGATATTGAAATACCTACTTATAGATCATGAGATCAAATCTCCAACAAATGTTGCATTGTATTTCTGAGCAGAATACACTACTGTACATTGCTTCAGCTAGATCTGGAATGTTACTAGCAATTTATTGTCACCCTACCCACAAGGAGAGAGAGAGATATTTCTTCTACTTCACATTATGAAACTAGGTTGATTATAATTATCACTTAATCCAATATCTACATTTATGTTTTTCTAGACTCAGTTCAAATTATGTGGTAGGTAACCCAATCCCATAAAATCAACATTACTGTGTACCAGCAGAAATCATATTGCTAATTCCTGCTGCAACTAGAATTATCTTCCTTTACGTGTTATATGATATAAGTGGAGTAGGCAATGGTTATCAAAAACACAAGCTATGTGCTTCCATTTTAAGAACAGACTAGTAAGCTTCTTGATTTACATTTCATAACTATGATGCAGTTATGACATAGTGTTAGATGTTTTGGTTGGATCTAGATGTGCCCCTAGAATTAGTCTCTTTAATGCTAGAGATATTCTCCACTACCAAACAAAATGGGAGAAATATTAAATATTTAATGGATCTGTGAAAATAGGCATACGTCTGATAGTTTAAGAATTTTACTCACAATTTGGTTTTGTGAATAAACCATTGTTCTAGATTATTGGTGTTTATTTTGATTACTGATATATGCTGGTGGTGTATCATTACTCCTATTTGTTGTCTAATATCATAGCTGATAGGTGAGTCACTACTGTACTTCATTTCAAAATAATTGACTGAGTGACTTTGCTGCCAAATCAAAATTACTAAATGGTTGAATATTAGTTCCTAACTTCTAAACCTATATCTGGTGTTAACCTACCTGACAAAGGGTGTATCTTCAAGGAAGATTTTAGGTGACTGTTGAAAAGGCTGCTGTGTTAACTGATAAAATTGCACTGCTACTATGCAATATTGGCAAACAAGGTGAAGATATTTGTATCAATTTCATGTATGTGGATGGTTATAGTAAAAAAAATTATATATGTGAATATCATAGACAGCTGTAATTGTTGCTGATTTAGCCAGCCTCTTCTGAGGTTACATTTTGTATTTTGATGCATTAATACAAGAGTTGTTTTTACTAATTTTATAAAAGGATCCCAATCCTGTTAAGTCACGTATTCTAATCATCTGGATATTGTCAAATAAGAAGAATCAATCAATCTATGAAAGTTAATATGATGACTGGCATTTATTCCAGCTTGCCATTAGATATCTATAGATACAGATGCAAGAGACTCTGGGATAGACACATACTGGATTTTAAATGAGGATTTCTTAATTGAATCACCAACATTTGACTATGTAACAAATTGTTTTAGGTTACATGTTGCCAGTAGTACTCAGAGTAACCTGACATCTGATTAATACATAATTTCAAGGAAACTGATGACCTTGGTTTACTTCATAGAGTCAGAGAATACACAATACGTATTGCACTAAACCTTACAGTTATAAATGTCTTAGACATATGTGAGTAAAAAGTTGGATAAAAGTGCCATGAGCTCTAAGCTGAAGCCTATAACGTTTTGTTTTATTTTCACCTAATATCATCGTGATTATCATCCTTTAATATTCGTTTTCCATGCAGGCATGAGTTGGGTAGTTTGACTAGAGCTGGCAAGTTAGAGAGCTGCACCAGGTTTCAGTCTGATTTGGCTTGGTTTCTACAACTGAATGCTCTTTCTAACACCAACCACTTTACAGTATGTGTTGGTTGCTTTTAACATGGCACTGGCACAAGTGCTTTTTCCATGGTACTGACACAGGATTCTATCAGGCCAATCCTCTTCACCAGGGAAAGCAGCCTTAATATTTCTGCTGTGGAAGACAGGTCTTCCTGAGTACAGCAAGGCACCAGGTAGCTTAGTCTTTTGTCATCATGTCTGAAAGGTTCAGTGTCCTGAGGTTGTCCTTCATTATTTTGTCCCATGTCTTCCTGGGCCTCCCTCTTCCAAGAGTTTCATCTACTTTGAGAGATCAACACTTCTTTATGGAGCTGTTGGCATCCATCCACATCACATGACCAAACCAGTGCAGTCTTCTCTCTTGCACCTTGCATCTAATTCCTCTTGTACCTAGCTTCTCTCTCAAATCACTAGGGGAAATCTTGAGGAAATCAGCTTTGTAGAACTATGTTACTGTATTCCCAAAAGGAGTTGTACTCATGACCACCAGCTAAGAAAAAACCTTGTTTATGAGCCAATTAACGAACATCTACATGTCACTCAGCCTGCTAGAAATAGCAGCCAAATATCACTGAAATCATGCCCTACAATTTTAAAAAAATAAGGACATACTGTATAATATAGTCTGAGGTACACTATGCCTTGAACAAAGAAAGCAAATTAAGAAGTTACAATTGGAATGCCTTTTGTTTATAAATCTAAACAATCAGAGCTAGCTTGGTGGAGTGAGCTAAACAACACAATTAACATTGTCAATTTCATAGTATTACTCTAGTAAGTAGTGGTTACTTTGTTACCCATTTAACTGCCTTTGATATGGACATAATGTAATGGTGGTGGTACTAGAATATGAACCACTAGCCTATCAGTTTGTAGGTTATCCAATACCTTACTAACTTCATCACTCAGACCCTCGTGGACTATACATCAATCACTCTGTTATACCCAACACTGAATATGCAATCTTTATTCATATTTTTAAAAACTGAAGAAGGTGAATTAAGTAATGAGAATACTTTCAAATGTGTAATTGTCAGGCATTTAAAGTTTATTTCAGAATCTCATATTTGAATTAGATTTGTGATTAATATGAAAATTAAATTGTATGAATTACTAAGTGTTTTAATTATATGACATAGAAATCAAACTATGGCTAAATTGTCTTAAAGTCATTAAAGAGCACTATGAAGAATCTTTAGTGATCAAATGGCATAGTTTTGTGAAAAATTAAGTGGTTTGAAACATCAAAGGAATGAAGAAATAATTAAGTTTAATGGTAAAGATTGGGTCAATGCTTCAGTCCTTGCCTGAAGGTTAGTTAATACTTGAAGCAGTATAATGGATAGTCTAAGGTACAAGAAGAGGAAGGCCTAGTTCTATGTAGCTAAGAACAATATATAGAGAAAGAGATGATAGCAGAGGTTGAAACAGAAGCACAAAATAGATGACTGACAAAGATATGTGGAGATTTTTTATGTCAAATAGCATTGTAGACATTAATAGTAACAGTTGCTTTCACATTGGTTTATTAATTGGTCCCATACAACTGATTGAATATTGTTTTTGCCAAACATTTTCTCAAGTAGGGTTAACTGTAGTTTTTCAAATGTATCAGGTCATCTCATAAGTTCTGTCCGATTTTACCTTTTTTAAAATTGAATGAAATTTAATAGCATTTTAGAATGTCTAATGGAATTAAAAATTATTTTTATGCATTTGTGTACATTTAAATTGTTTTATAGTTTACAGAATCATTTGGGGGACATAACTTTCGCAAGCCAGGAGGAAGTCGAAAGTAACATTTCAGAGTTCTTCACTTTGAAATCAAAAGAGTTTTACATTGATGGTATTAAAAAGCTTGTAAATAGATGGAAGGAAGTCTTAGATAATCACGGAAAGTACATTGATGATTAAATTTCAATTAAATATAACATTTGATCACTTGTTTTCTTTATTCAAAATCCGGACAGAACTTATAGCATGACCTGATAATAACAACAATCTTTGAAATGCACAGAGGTAAGAATGTTTCCTAACTGGTTGTGTTACCATTGTTGGTTTGGACAACCACTTAAGATCTCATACAGATTTGCTCAATCAGTTTTATTTCTTTGTTAATGTTTTTGTAGTTGTTTAGCATCAGGTTAACTCTGATCAAGCAGATCTGTAATCAAAAGTATTCCTGCTGTAACTATCCTAGCTTTTTTTCCTGCATGTATATCTGGGGTTATATTGCCCAATGTATCCTCCCTATTTTAAGGCATTTGAGGAAAATTTAGCTATTATTTCTAGCATTTTAAATGACTACATGAATACTTTTTTGTAGATTCTTGTGTTAGTGTGTTGTTATTTAACCCCAGGTCAGCCCTCTTTGAGCCAACTGCATCAAATATCTTCTATGATCATCCTAGTTTCTCAGGCAGTTTATTTCAGATTACGCTATCCAGTATTCCTTCCTTTTCTTTTTCTGGGTATATAAGTGAAGGAGGATTTGGCTGCTATTTTCTGAAGATTAAACAACTATAGCTATCTCACAGACTGCAAGGAGAAAAATTAAATAGATGTCCAGTTATCTATGACCAGAAGCAATATAGATAGAATGTGTTTATTTTCAATTTCCCCATAATTTTTGTAGCATAGTGTAAATAGGATGTGAATGTATGAATGAAGTTTGAGATAAAGAAGTCTGAAGAAAAGGGAAACATAAAAAATGGAATGGTAGATTTGACCTCTTAGCTGATGCTGTCGCTCTAGAAGCTGCCTGAGGTATTGATTAGGAAAGTTGCAGAATAGATTTCTTTAATGGTTCTGTTTGGTGAGTTAAAATAAACAAAGAGCACTTCTGAACAAAATCCATGTGCCATTTCCACTCCTTGCCTGTTATTTCTGAGTTTTTTTTTTCTTCTGTTTGAGAAGGGGTTTGGTTTTGATTAATATTTTTAATGAACGTATTTTGTGTAGCAACAGTTTTATGTAGTGAAAGGGTGCATTAGTGTGTGTAATTGTGCTTTTGTGTTTACCTATCTGTGTGTGCATATGTTGTATATGTGTATACAAACTTTATTATGATTTTCTTCAATTGCATATTGTGAAAAAAAAAGAGTGGTTCTTTCAATGGTATTTTAGTCTGAAGATGTGTTGCAAGTTAACCTTTTCTTGACATTACCAAATATTTTAACTTCTTTCTATGTGTTTTTAATTATAAATTTGATCACATTTACTGTTTTATTGGTTTCCTGAATTTTTTTTCTTTTTTATTAATCAGTAAATTTAAACTTTGGATAATCATGGAGATTTTTAGAAATATTTTTCAGTGGGTGTGGATATCAATACAACATTTCCAAGATTGTTATGCTTTCTGCAGAGAATTCACTTTTACAGAGCAACCACCACCTTTATCAAATTCACAACCTTAGTGGTTTAACCCTTAATATTTATTGAAAATCCTGCATGCTATTGAGTTGTATTGTTGAAATTACATAAATGAATTATTAAAAGGTAGAGATGACTTAATGATTGAACATTAGTTTAATTTCATTACTAGGGAACTATTCTGTGTTCAAATTAAGTTCAACCTACCATCAACTTCACATTTTCTCCACTTTTTTAAAAATAAACGTCTTTACATTTGATAAAATAAGTATCATTGTATTTATATCTTTTTGAATAAGTTAATCAGAGGAAGAGGGACAGTGAATTAATGATGCTGAACATCTACTGGTCATTAACTGTAGAAAAAATACTGATGGGGTAAAAATGTCTTGAGAGTTACTTCCTTGCTGTTCAGAATTTTGAGTTGTCTCTGGGTAACTCCAGTAGCATATAAATATATCTTTGAAGAGAAGTCACTTGCCTTCTTGCTCAAGCCTCCTATTTTTCTGGAGAAAGGAATGTTGTTTATGGTCAAATTGAACCTTTCCAATAATATACGTTACCAATTCTGCGAGAGAGATTCTGAGAGAGAAGAAGAGAAAAAACATTTGACCCCAAGTGCTTGATTGGTTCTTTCTTTACTGATCCCAGAAGGATGAAAGAATAGTATAATCTTAGCAAGGTCACAGAAAGTCATAACAAATAATACAAGGGATTCTATATCACACTCTGACTCTGGTAATTCACTGCCTGTAAGTTATTTGCATAAATGAGAAATATAGGAGGCCTCTTAGACACTTTATTTCTTATCATTTGTGTGTTATTTCTTTCTTTCTTTTAATTTTCTTTCAAGTTACAATTTTCAGAATAGTGCCAAGTAGTTGCAAAATGTCAATGAATTATGCTGTGTATTTAATAACAATGACAAAACTTTGGCAAATCAAGTCTCTGTATGCTATGGAGCCCTCAAATCACATTTTACTGTCTTAAAAAACAGGAAGAACATGTCAAATGATGTAGTTCTAAATATACTATGCCTGAGTAACAAATAAATATGTGGTTCCACATACATTGTGTCTGAAAATTTGATTGCAAAGTCATGGTTGGAAGTCTTTTGATCCTAGGTCTTCTTGATTAGAACTGTTCTGGGGTTAAACAAAACAACCTAAGAGTCTAAGTCAAATCTCACTTAGCAGCTGAGGGTGTCATGGTTGAGCTCTAATCAATTGGTAGTTCATAAGAGAGGCAACAAGAAAGAATTCCTGTGTATTTTAACGTAAAACACAGCTTTAAGACAGTTGCAGAGATTCAGTGGAAAATAGGATTTTACTGTATTACTGTTGTAATATTGTCTTTATTAATCTAAAGCAATTATCTTTGGACTAAAATTAATCGATCGAATAAAACTGGTGGATGACAGCCATATTTTATGGGAAGTGTATTGAGGTGAGGTGTTCATATATAAAAAGAAAATCCCCAAATTTGAAATGGTAATGGGAAAGAAACATATTTGATAATACCATTTATACGAGTTTTTAGTTGATGGAGTTTGACTTCCAGCCTGTGAAACTACTCATTTAGTTACTGTTAATCATCTAGCCAAGTCACCTAAAAGAGTTGGATGTTTTTGCTGTTTTCGTTTTACTACTATTCTCATAGTATCTTTGAATAATAAGTTAATGATTATTATTGCAACTTTAAGTAGGTTTGTTACTGATAATAGTTACATGTGTGTACATACTTGTGTGTGTATACATCTGTATGTATGTATGTATGTGTGTATATCGTTGCCAGTGCCCCTGGACTGGTTCTTGTGCGGGTGGCACATGAGATGCACCATTTTGAGCGTGGCCGTTGCCAGTACCGCCTGACTGGCTCCTGTAGGATTTTCGAGCGAGATCGTTGCCAGTGCCCCTGGACTGGCTTGTGCGGGTGGCACATAAAAGACACCATTTCGAGCGTGGCCGTTTTCGTGCGGGTGACACGTAAAAGCACCCACTACACTCTCTGAGTGGTTGGCGTTAGGAAGGGCATCCAGCTGTAGAAACTCTGCCAAATCAGACTGGAGCCTGGTGTTGCCATCCGGTTTCACCAGTCCTCAGTCAAATCGTCCAACCCATATTGGGCCTCACCGAGGCGATGACTACGGACCGAGACCTTTGGAAATGGGCTGTGCGTGAGAAGACCCGGCAAGCCAAGTAAGATCGTTGCCAGTGCCCCTGGACTGGTTCTTGTGCGGGTGGCACATGAGATGCACCATTTTGAGCGTGGCCGTTGCCAGTACCGCCTGACTGGCTCCTGTAGGATTTTCGAGCGAGATCGTTGCCAGTGCCCCTGGACTGGCTTGTGCGGGTGGCACATAAAAGACACCATTTCGAGCGTGGCCGTTTTCGTGCGGGTGACACGTAAAAGCACCCACTACACTCTCTGAGTGGTTGGCGTTAGGAAGGGCATCCAGCTGTAGAAACTCTGCCAAATCAGACTGGAGCCTGGTGTTGCCATCCGGTTTCACCAGTCCTCAGTCAAATCGTCCAACCCATGCTAGCATGGAAAGCGGACGTTAAACGATGATGATGATGATGATGATGATATATATATATATATATATATATATATATATATATATAATCATCATCATCATCATCATCATATCAGCATCCACTTTTCCATGTTTTCATGGGCCAGACTGCATTTATTTGAGGTAGATTTTCTATGGCCAGATACTCTTCCTGTCATAAACTGTCACCTATTTCTAAATATGGTAATGTTTCCCTATAACCAGATGTGTTTTTACCAAATATTGGAAATGAATGACACTGCTTGTATGACTGTGTCGATCATTAACAACCACCATACAACATCAGGATTAGGAAACACAAGCATGCACATGCAGTCATACTTACATGCATGCGCGCACACACACACACACACACACACACACACACACACACATACGATGGGCTACTTTTAGTTTCTGTCTATCAAATCCACTCAATGCTTTGGTCAGCCACACCTGCACCTCTATCACCATTTCTATTGTCTGTATATATGTAAACACTCACACACATGATTTAACATCCATTTTCCGTACAGGCATGGATCAGATGATTTGACAGAGCCATAGGGCTGCATCATGCTCTGATATCACCTTTGGCATAGTTTCCATGGTTGGATGCCCTTCCTAACATCAACCACTTTACTATGTGTACTGGGTATTTTTCCCATGTCACTGGCACTACTGAGGTTGTTAACTTGCAAGACAGAAAAAGAGCAGGATGAGGAAAAAAGAGAAAAAAAAAGCACCCTTAATTAAGAGTGGAGGAAGGAGTTTTTGAGAGAGGGGAGGTGGTTTTATTAAAGATGTTGAAAGCCCAAAGTTGAGTAGTGGAACAAGTGCAGGTGTCTTGCTATTAGAAAGATACATGGTTACCCTGTATTTTATAAGGATGGGTGGAAGTATTTGGGAAGAAGATGGTAATGATGGGGAACCAGAGCAAAAAGGTGTACATGAGAGAGGATATGGGCGGTGGATTGAGAAAGAGGAAGGTAGTTTTGTAAGGGTATGAGGATAGAGTGATAGATAGTTAGAGATTGAGGCAGAGGTGAATGTAGCAAGTGATGAGCAAAAGTGGACAGTCACTTGATGGGAAATACCAGTATGCAGAGGTATGAGAGAGAGAGAGAGAGAGAGAGAGAGAGAAGAAGCTGAGAAAGGGGGATAAATAAGAAAATGGGGAGATGATGTACAAGATGTAGGAGCAGTATGGAGGGAGATCTAGAGTATTATAAAGATGACTATATGAATGGAGTATGATGGTAGATATGAGAGGTGCTATAATGAAATATGGTAGAGAAGAGGGAGAGCTAACTGAAGGCACAGAAAGGAAGTGGTTAGGGAAAATGGTGCAAGAAGCAATGATGAGAATAAGCTATGGAAGACATTCCACTGGAGGAAGGAGGTAACTGGCAGCGCAAAGAATGAATGGGGTGAGGTATGTGCTGATTCAGCTCTCAAGTGATTATAGCTGCTGTGTAGAGCCATAGACCAAAACGTGATGAGTGTGGGGGGAGGGGTAGGAAGAGAGATGTGGAGAATGCTTGATGGGACAGAATGAGTGTAGGAGCAGAGACCAGCATGTACAAGTAAAAACAAAATATTTTTAGGAGCTCATTTTTGCCTGTGATTGACAGGTCTTCTTGAGCACAGCAAATCACTAATCTTGTCATCTCAGTCCTTTGTCAGCTCCTCCATGAGACTCAGCATCCAAAGATCAGCCTTCACTGCTACATCTCATATCTTCTTGGGTATCCCTCTTCCACGAGTTCCATCCACTTCCAGTGATCAGCACTTTTTATGCAACTGTCCTTATCCATACATATCACGTGATCAACTCTTGCACACTACATCTGATTCCGCTTATGCTCAGTTTTTCTCTGAATATATTAACACTATGTCATACATGCACACTGACATTTCACACCCAATGGAACATACTAACTTCATTCCTCTCTAGTCTTCACATGTCCTCTGCATTCAGGGCCCATATCTCACTATCATGCAGCATTACAGTTCATACACATGCATCATACAACCTGCTTTTCACACTGAGAAAGACACTTTTGGTACCAGCGAAATTAATAGATCTCTCATCTTTCTCCAGCTGGTTTTTAATCTAGCAACTAGACTTTCAAAACATCCTCTTTCACAGTTAATTAGGTCACTTCGGTAACAGAAATTATCTACTACCTCTAGGTAGCCTTCAGGACATTCAAGAAAATCTATTTCTTGTGTGTCCTTAGTTTTGCTTGCTCTTGTGCATCTTCCACATGCAAACTCTACTTTCCCTGTTAACCTTCCAGTGATTTCATTGTACCTCTTGTATATCCATAATTGCACTGAGTACACCATGTGGAATTTCTATCTATACCTTTTCTACTTATCAAACTGAGTTACATATCTGAATGTATTCTAGCAAACATTGATACCTAATGCTTTTTTAAAATGGGTTTTTATAAATACCTTCTTTGGTATATATATATATATATATATATATATAAAATACAAAAATGGGACAAGAACGCAAAACATCCAGGCAGTTAGGTGAAACAAAAAAGGGACAACAAAATATCTAGACAGACGATACAAGGAAAACAAGGATGGATCATTTGGAGCTTTCTATCCTCAGTCTTGTTCCAGATTATCTTTGCAATTTTGGCTTGTTATACTCAAGATTGCTCTAATCTGGCCAGCCCCCAGGAAAAAATAAGCTAAGAGCATTACATTCCTTGGAAGAAAGCAGCAAATGTATACGAAGACAAGGACAGAAAAAAAACCCAGAGAAATGTTACACAAATACAAGTAACAGGACATAACAACAGGTGTCTTTCGACTAAGGACGAATTAAATTAAGCTGGTGTGTGCGAAAGTAAAGCCTTACGGCAGGGATATAGAATTTAACAAGCACAGGAAGGAATACAGATGTTGCATGGACAGTAGTCCAACCAAGAACGAAAGGTCAGGCCTGGCCGAACACTGGTTATGTGGGGAGAGAAGATATATATAAAATAGGTTTTATTGCTAAGTAAGGAATCAAGGTCACTGGGCATGGCTTTCTACAAGACCTCTGAGATGGGTGGGATGGAGGAAAGTATCCTAATTACTTTAGTCTATTTAAATCTACTCACAATATTATCAGCAAGAAATTCAATGAAGTTAGTATATCCACTTGAAGTGGAGTTAGCATAATGAGTTTATCATTCAATGATTTATTACATACCCCGAGGACCTCTGAAGCAGTTTGTTGCATGTCACCTTCACTCACGCCCATCCAACACACTCTTCTCTCCTCCTCTTGTCACCCTTATTGTGTCTACTGTCCAGATTCTGAACCAACTACTTTTTTCTCAATGTTTTCTTCCCTCAGATTGTTGACCCTTTTAAATTCCATCTCTGTTTACCTTTCCTTGTTGTCATCAATTTACAGGTTTTCAAACTGAATGTCAACCTTATTAATCTCACTAGTCTTGGAGGATGGGGTGGGGCTGCAAAGGACATTGGCACTGCCCCTTATTCCTAACTGAAACATACAAACAAAATGACCTGCAACTTGAATGGGATCCAGAAGTGACATCTACTTGTAAGGCTTATTGAAGCAACTGGAAATTCTTATCTAAGACTGAAATACTAGTGTGGTTGGTTCCCTGTTAGTATTCTCCTAGTCTATGAAAGGATTTGAATATTAGATACCCATGAAGAAAAAAAAACAATAATTTTAGCTGTTCCTTACAATAGCTAACTGTACTTTTCTTCTCTCACTACTTATTTACTGCTTCATGGATTGAGCCAGTTATCTTCAAGCAAGAATGCAGCTCTTCACTTATAATAGTTATCAACAGTCAAGTTTTGGGTTATTAGTCTGATACCAGTTTTACTTGGTGTACAGTATATACTCATCTCTTCCTTGATATCAGAAACTTTGACTTTAAAAATGTTTGTTGCTAAGAGCATTCACTAAACCATTCAAACAGTGCTTTTGAAAAAAATAGAATGCAAAAAAAAAAAAAAAAATTATAACTAAACCAATGTAAAAAATAACAATAAAAGGGGAAATGTGTGTACAATCATTTTTGTTAACAAATATTTGAATATGATAAATCTTATTTCATAGGAACATTCTTCTAATAGAAGCAAGTTTATTCAACTACTCAGTAAATAGTTTTGACATGACACAATGCTATTCAATATATGAATTCACTTCTTTCAATTTGGTACAATTTTTTTATTTTTGATGTATGTACATAACAAAAGTAGATAGAAAAATATATAGCTTTAAAAAGAGATGAAGAAATCTTTCTTTGCGAGATTTGAAACACAACTGGCAAAAATGTTTTGCATATATTTGCTGACTTTTTTTCTCTTATATGCTGTAATAAAACTATATTTCTTATCAAGTTAAGGAATTCCATGGGAATATTCTGATATTTTCATCTCCTTTTTTATTTTTTTTATTTTTATACATATATATATATATTCTTGTGCAAACAATGACTTGTATGAAACCTTGGATAGATAAACTAAATGAATTTATACAGAGAACAAAATCTGTTTATCATGTCAAATCCTCACAGAGGAATAAACCAGATGACAAAGAAAATTATCACAGTTATGAACCATGAAATATGGTTCTGTTAGTTTTCAAGGGGTGAAGGGATGCTAGATCTGAGTGATGTGTTCCAAGTTGTTATTACTTTCATTATTTCTGTAGTGAGATTTATTTATATTTTATATAGTTGCATGCAAATATTAACTGTATTAGTTGTCACAGGTATAGAAAAACCTAATCTCAAAAAGGAAAATAAATAAATAGAAAAATTAAAATAATTTACTATTCCTGATATCAATGCATTGTTGAGGAGTGAGTATTATCATTGATAATATATAGATGAGTAAATGTGTGAGTGTGAGTAATGTATATATATATATGGATGGATGTGTTTATGTACACGTGTATATAGCTCTATTAAATGTTTCTATTTGCTAAGGCACAATTTTTTGTGAAATTTTAGTTGTAAAATGCCTACTTCTCAGATCACAGGCAATACAGTTCTAAACTAATCTTCAGTCTGAAATTTGCATCTACAAGGTGATTTGAAGTCACATCTCATCATCTTTGTTTGTAATCTTAGCAGCTGTGATTGTTTGAGCATGGATTAGGTATATTCTCAAATTTAGAATTAACATTCCTTAGAATTAATTAACTATTATTCAGTAATGAAAACCGTGCTGACCTTTTCCAGTATGTCATTCTATTAAAGTGAGTGAGGTATTCTTTACAGTCACATCACTGGTTAGGGGTAGCAGTTAAATTTCTCTCAAATCACCTATTATCAATTTACAAAATAAGAAAGAGTATATGGCCAATGTAATTAATCCTTGAGAAATAAAATAATGGGATGATCATAGCTAGAATGTCTTTGTTCATGATCAAAGCTATGAAGGAAGACATTTTACTGGGGTAGACATAGCTGCATAATTAAGAAGTTTGCTTTGCATATTTCCAGATTCAGTCCTATTACACAGGCACCTTGAGAAGACATACACACACACACATGTGTGTGTGTATATCTTTCAGTGATCTGTATCAGCAAGGAAGCCAAAACAAACAAGGAAAACTGGAACTCTTTGAATGAGTTCAAAACTCTTTCATCAATTTGACTATCAGAAATGCAGTGAACCAGTGATTGACTCATTGGAAATCTGTTATTAATAATGCTTTTCTTCACATACGATTTTTAAAAAAGTATAAATTTTAAATGTTTCTTGGAATTTAAGAGCTTTTACCTATATCTGGTTTAAGGCTTTAAATGAACAAGATAACATTCTCTCTTGGTCAATCTAAAGCCCCACCAGTGCCCATTAGCAATATTTTGGTGTGTTAGGGCAGCAGAATCATTTGCATGTCAGCCAAAATGCTTAGTGGCATTTTGTCTGTCTTTATGTTCTATGTTCAAATTCTTCTAAGGCCAACTTTGCCTTTCAGGGGCAATAAAATAAGTACCAGTTGAACACTATGGTCGATGTAATCAACTTTACCACCCTCCTATGAAATTACTAGTCTTGTGCCAAAATTTGAAAGCTGTAATTTGCTGAGTCATGGAACTTCAAATTGGGATGTAAGTAAGTAATAAGTAAATAGAACTTACAGTAGTTTTGATTAAAACTTCTTTTGAATTTATAGATATATGTGTATGTGTATGCTATATACAAACTTTGTTCATAGTGCAGTGCAGGGTTTTTTTTTGTTTTTTTTTTTATTGAAGTGGACTCTGAGAAGAAAAGGTTTAGGAAACCCTCATCTACGATAACATTTTCTTATGTTCTGGCACCTACTCCCATCAACAAGAGCAACTGAAATATGTAAAATTATGTATACTATCAAAATATACACGAAAAGGCCTGCAGATGATTTGAACTCTAGACCATCAAGGTATCGATACCCAATAGCATTTCCACTTGCTTACTTTGCTTCTTCCTGAAAAGAGTTGGCTTCTGCTCAATTATAAACTCTGTAGGGAGATTTCATTTGTAAAGCACTTATTGACCTAAAAATTGTGAAAAGTTAGATCATGTAGATTGCAATTTTATTGCTAAACTTGACTCTTTCAATATCAGTGCATGTATAACACCCAATATGTTGTCTAATGTAAAAACATTTATAAATAGCTAGATCAAAATCTCTTTTATGTTGTAGGATTTATGCTTGCCACTTCCATTTCGCTCATTGATAGTGTCAACAAGTGGGCTTGCCTATTTATTACAAGATAATCTTGTCCATTGTAGAATTTCTAAAATGGAAACATTGAGAAAGAAAGTGAATTATGGTTTAGATTTTTGGCTGCATAGGACATTAGTAGAAAACACTTCCAAATCTTGCTGATTGGTCATAATTTGGGCAGTTGAGTGTATAAAAGCTTAATAATGTCACCAGCTAGCTGTCAAACTGAATTGCTTCTGGAATCTATTCTGACAGTCTGTAATCAAGAAGAGTCAAGGTGCAGGGATATAATATTTTACAATTCCTACTAAAGATTATTTATAGAAAACTCATTGATTTTCATTATAATAGCAAATATATTACACTAACTGTCAATTTGCCAAAATTGTGATTTATTTTACATATAGCTGTTTTAATTTTGCTTTGAATTTTTTTTTTTTTTTTTTTTTTTTTTAGATCAGAACATTGCCATAGTATTATTATCCTTGCTGATACTAAACTGACTCTAGCTATTTTTAACTTCTATTGAAATAGTTTGATTTTGAATGCAGTGAAATATTTTAATTTAAATGTTAGATATATTTGAAACACATAGATGCACATGTTATTTCATCAAAATATATTTGGAATAATGTGCCTATTATGTGATGTTGTTTACAGAATAATCATCTGCCTCACCCCCTCAGATTTTGGAAGCAAGGTCAAAAGTCCTCAACCTCTTAGTCATCTTTACTTTTGCTTTCACATTTTTATGGATGGCTGGAAATGTCAAATCTTTCCTTTTATCATTGAACAGACAATGGTCTATTTCAAGTAATATTTTCAGATGATGCACTTTCTTTTTCCCCAACCACAACATAAACTAAAATACATACATAGAAATATGTGTATTATCCAAATATACAAGTAAATTCCTACAGAGATTAGAATGTCATCAACTTTAGTCACTTTTACATCTGCTTACATACTTTTATAGACAGGTGGAAATGGTTGAAAACCTAAGTGGTTGATCAGCTCTCTTGAAATAGCATCCAAATTTCCCTCAAATTATACGTTATTTTCCTAAAAAGTAAGTACATAATTTATAATGTAATCTTGAACACACAAAAAGATATGATGACCATTGCTGGAATGCTTTTCAACATTGGTCTGTTTGATCAGGACTGATCTGAACTTAAATAACAGCAATAGGAAAACTCTCTGTATTTAACTGATATTGCTGTATTGCAAAAAAAAGATTCTTTCTATAATTTTTCCTATGTTAATTTACCTCAAAGGGGCTATAGCGATTGTCTTCCTAAGCCCTCCAATATTAGTGAGATTGTCACTGCCAATGTTCCCCACTTGAATAATTGAAAGTTGACAGCTGCTGGGAAAACATGGCAGGAAGAAAATCTTTAGAGAACTGATGTAACAGGAAGGAAAGACTGGGTGTAGCAATTAACACAGGGCCTGGGAGGATGGACACTATGTGTAATGAAGAGAAAAGATGAGTAAGAGTGGAGAATGCAAGATCACCAACCACCAAAAGCAAAGGCCACTGTATTAGCAGAGAGGAGACAATATGTTTGTGAGTCAGATAGTGGACTTTCTTTGAATGTGATTTAGGATGTGTATATATGTGTAGGTGTGGACTGTACCAGATGCCGGATCAGTACTCCATTAAGAGTTGCCCCTCAAAAATTGCTGACCTTGTAAATAACACAAAATAACATAAAAATACAAGCAATAATCAATATTAGAGGAAAAAGATCATTGCCTCTAAGGCTGGTGGGAAAGAAGTAAGGCTTTAGTACAAGACATTTGCTTGAGGTGGCACAGTAAATCAAAACCTGGAATTTATGTTGCTAAATGAAGTGTCTTTTTTTTTTTCCATTTTTCATTTCTTAATCAAGAGGGAACCCAGGATTTTTTCACCTCCTCCAAGACTGGTAGGAAGAAGTTATCCTCAAAATGCAAAATGATGACTGAGCTTCAATGTAGTCCACTACACTAGAACCTCTTAAGAGCCAAGTAGTGGTGTTAAAATGGTTGATAGATTAAGTCTAACCACATAACCATGCCTGTACCTATACCGTGTTTTTAATTCATCAGTGATGGAGACTTCCATCAAAATGACATCAGTGTTCTTTAAAGACTATAAATTGCTGTGTCTCATCAATGTCAGTTTATGAAACTAAGAACAGTTTTCTGACACTTTGCTAGAAATAGTTGACAACTTTTATAGTATTTTCTTCATTTTCTAACAGAAAAAAACCCAGCAAAATAAGTTTCTACAAAGAAGAATCTCATATTTTTGTTGAAACTGTTCATAATCAGTCAACAATCTCGGAACAGATTTTGAAATTTTTCATTGCAGGCAAAAATATTTAGTCAAAATGCCTGTTAACAATTTTCTGTCATAAAAATATAACAATTATGAAACATTACATTTCTGTTCTTTCGTCCCTTTGATGACCAATTTAATTAATGTAATATCACTTGTCAACCTACCATTTCTTTTTGGTTGTATTATTAGAATATCAGACAAAATACCTTGTATTTGTTCTAACCCTTTACATTCTGAGTTTAATTCCCACTGCATTCAAGTTTGTCTTACATCTTTCCGGAGTCATTAAAGTACCAGTCAAGTATTAGGGTTGATTTAACTGTAGCCGAGGGCTGATCAGTATCTGGTGTACTTAATAAAGGAAATTGTGAGAAGCCTGCCATGTGTGTGTGTTTGTGTCTCATTGTTTTGACATTTGTGTGTTGAGCAAAGTTACTGTTCATACAAAATAAAGTGTCATTTGTCCACACTCTTCCATGAAAACATCTTTCCATTGGTCTGTTTGTGTTTGAGGACTAGAAGAGATATTGTTTTGTTTGAAAACAGGTGAGGCTTGGCAACAGGAAGAGCATTCAGCATAGAAAATCTCTCAGTGAGATTAATCTGACACATGCAAGCATGAAAAAGTGGATGTTAAAATTATGATGATGATGAGGTAGGCATTGAGGCTGCTAATGTCACAAGTTTTGCTTATGGATAGACAGGAATTATATGAGAAAGTTTGCTAAATATATTGTTGTCAAATGTCCCCCAAATCACACACTCCACACTTCCATTTTAAAAATGAAAAGACTTGTTGAAAAGTGTGATCCTTGGTATACTATGTCAGAAAAAAAGATGGGATGGTCATGACTGGAATACCTAACTGCTATGTCTCTGAACCTACTTAATATTTACCATCAGGTTTCTGCTGCAATATTATTAACAATAATTTTACCATAACTAACATTACTACAACTTTTACTTCACCGCAGTTAAAGCTCCATTTCCATGTAGTCTCTTGATTCTTTCAGTTCTGTCCTGTAGTGTTGTGATAATTCATAATCTCATTGCCCTAAATTTTATGTTTGTATGATAATTATGACTAGTTTATGTCAATAACATCCTTGATGACTCACGTACACAAGCCTCCATATAAAATCTGAAATAATATAGGATTTTTTTGGTGGGAAGGGGCACTAAGTATATATATATACATGTGTTTGTGTGGGTGTGGGTGTGTTTTAATAGTGTTGTTACTACTACAGTAACATGGTTTCTATTAACTATCAGCACCATCTCCCATACTTCTGCTACTACTACTGTTACTAGCACCACCACCACTGCTACTACTACAACTACCTCTACTATTACTACCACCATCATCATCATTAACTGTTGTATACAGTGGTTATTGTATACTGTGACCATATAGCAAATTTAATTTCATCGTCTCACCCTCTTCTTTTATTCTGTGGAGCTCATTAGGTAACTATAGTAACACATGTTCATTGCTATCAAAAACTGTAATGAAAGCCATCTGGATGAATTTTACTTCAGGAATTGTTTAATTCTGCAGACAAAACAGATTTATATTGATTACAATTTTCACTGATTTTTATCTTGAAATCTTACTACCAACAATGTTATCATCCTTGCTAACCCTGCTAGAAATAGCTGCCAAAATTCCATCAAAGCTCACATTGCTGTCTTAAGATATTAGCCTTGTGCTAAATATGTTATCAATTATTATTGGCAACTTATATTTAACACAAGATTAATTTTTGTAGGGAAGTGAAATTTAGCTGACTCAGTCAGCAGCAATGTATCACTTACTTCATGGAGGATAAAAGGGGGAGAAAAAAAAACCTGCATGGCATATGAATCCTGTACAAACCTAAAAGCAAATTCTTTTTCTGAATAGCAGGATCCCAAAGAGCCAGTCCATATCTGTCTTTTTTTTTTTTTTTTTTTTTTTTGGTGGCCTATTGCAAATAGATGTTAGGACAGTGGGAATTGAAGTTTGCTCTCCAAACCAACAAATCTTTAGTTAATTTCACATTGCTGCCATTGTCTAATGCTGGCTTAGAGCTAAGAAAGTTTGGATTTTGAGAATTAGGTATCTTGAACTGGACACAATGAATGTAAAAAAAATGGATTTGGTATTCATTTTTGAAGATTGTTCTAGTAATTTGATCAATGGAACAACTCACTCATTGAATTGTAGTGGAATTGGTAGGGTCTTCCACTGACACTTGTACTCTTAATGTAATCCTCTGACAAAATTAACTTGACACTGTATGTATGACGAAGATGGGTCTTAGAATTACATTTACAGTCCATTTAATGAGTCTTTGTGTAACTTTTATCTATCAGTTCCATCAGCAGGTTTCGTGTCATTCTGACACTGTGGTAGACAACACTTTCTGAAGATCCCGCATGATGGGATCAAACCTGGAATCTTGTGATTCAGAAGCAAATCTATTAACCATTCTGTCATATTGCAATGCTGCAATACTAGATACAAACTGCTGATGTCTCTGCTGGTTGTTTGCCATTTATTGGTTGGTTCATCTGCACTGTCAGAGAATGAAACACAATACTGTAAGGTGCCTAATCTTATGCTCAACTGCTTCTGCCAACTCTTTGCCACTAAACGAAACCATAACAAAAGACAAATGACTTAATGAATATGCAAATAACAATACTTGTTTATCATTGTGTCCATAATGCAGATGCAATGGGGAAATATTGTGGATACTGTGAGAGCCATACAATATGCTGATTGATGTGTCTTGTGCAGAATGTAGATGACAATTATTACCATATTTAGTCAATAGCAGTTGATGATGTAAACATTGGGAGTGTTATACACGTATACAGTATAATGAAGTAGTGAAAATAGGAAAGTTTTTCCATATACAGTGGAGCAGACTAATTTGCAAAATTATTTAACTGTCTAAAATAAACACAAGTGAAATTATAATAATAATTGCTGTTGTTATAATTGTTAGCAGAATCATAGATATGTTTGACAAAATGCTTAGCGGCATTTCTTCCAGTTTAACATTTTGAGTTCAAATTCAGCTGAGGTCGACTTTGTGTTTCATCCTTTCAGAGTCAATAAAATAAGTACCAGTTGAGCACTAGGGTCAACTTACTCAAATAGACTCCTCCTGCCAAAATTTCAGGCCTTGTGCAGAAAGTGTTGGTATAATTGACATCTTGCCAAAACTGAATCTTTTGATTATCTTTTGCCTATATACATGGTAATAATATCTGTAAATACCTTAAATATTATATGGTGAAAGCATATAATGCCAGAATTTGAAAAAGACTTGGCATGTAAGACAGCTCTTTACTTGAAGTAAATTAATTTTAAAAATATTGCATTTTACTTTGTTAAAAGTTCAAAACATATACTGTATATCTACATATTTTGCAATATTCATAAACTTATTAATGTAGTGTATTTTGTTCTAAAATATAAACTACTGCACAACACAGCTTGCTGCAATATAGCAGTTTATAATAATAATAATGATAATTTCAGATTTTGGCACAAGGCCAGTAATTTGGGGGAAGGGGATAAATCAAGCAGATTGACCCCAAAAAGATGAAAGGCAAAGTTGACTTCAGCAGAATTTAAACTCAGAAGGTAAAAATGGATGAAATGCCACTAAACATTTTGCTCAGTGTGCTAATGATTCTGCCAGTTAGCTGCCTTAATAATAAAAATAATAATAATAATATTTATTTAAGTATAAAGCTAAGGATTTTGAGGGGAGGAGGGTTAGTTGGGATATATTGATTCTAGTACTTGACTTGTGCTTTATTTTATTGACCCCAATATGAAGGAAAACAAAATTGACCTCAGCAGGATTTGAACTCAGAATGTTAAGAGTTGGAACAAATACCTCAAAGTAGAACCGCTAAGTTACAGTGATGTAAACACACCAACACTGGTTGTTAAGTTGTGGTGGGAGACAAACAAAGACACACACACACTTATACGACGGGCTTCTTTGAGTTTCCGTCTATCAAATCCAATCACAAGGCCTTGGTCGACCTGAAGCTATAGTCGAAGACACTTGCCCAAGGTGCCACGCAGTGGGAGTGAACCCAGATTCATGTGATTGGGAAGTGAGCTTCTTACCACATAACCACGCCTGTGTCTATATTTTTCACTTATGTATATTGAAGGTTGTAAACATCAGCAAGAAAACCTGAAAAAGAAACCAATGCATTTTTTGCAAATGGAAACTCTTCCAGTATTTGTTTGAGACATTTATTTATTAATTTTGCTGTCACAGATGCAGCATACTAGTGATTGACTTGTTGGAAGCCTATGACCAACAATGCCTATTGTTCACCAATTCTGATATAAAGAGAGAATAGATAAAAAAAAATTAGCTAACATTTTGTAGTCCAGTATCATTCCTGTTCAATGATATCACTTCTGCTTTTAATAATAATAATAATAATAATAATAATAATGGTTTCAAATTTTGGCACAAGGCCAGCAGGTTTGTGGAAGGGGACTAGTCGATTACATTCACTCCAGTGTTCAACTGGTACATATTCTGTTGACTCCAAAAGGGTGAAAGGCAAAGTCAACCTCAGCAGAATTTGAACTCAGGACATAGAAACGGATGAAATGTCACTAAACATTTTGCCCAGCATGGTAACAATTCTGCCAGCTTGCCACCTTTTTAATGATAATAATAATAATAATAATATCTTTTAAGACATGTAACTATCTCTTGTGTTGTATTTTGCAGACCGAAGTAAACTTTCAGAGTGTAATTTTGTAATCATTGAAATATTTATGAGATGAAAACTAATCTGAACTTGAAAATGACAATTAAAATTTTTTGTTTTAATTTTGTATTTTATTGATTTCATTGTTTACCTAGATTATGATATCTTCTGTCTTGCTGTATAAGAATAAATAAAATTATAACACTAAAGTCAGAGCTATTTCTGACAGTTTGATTGAAAGCTATATTAAACATCTATGCAGGATGCATGTTGTGATAATACACCAGTTTGAAAACAATAACATTTCATAAACATTTTTTTCTAAATTTTAATTCATAATGATGATAATAATAATGATTTCAAATTTTGGCACAAGGCCAGCAATTTCTGAGGAGGAGGTAAGTCAATTACATTAGCCCCAGTGTTCAACAGGTACTTATTTTATCAACCCCAAAAGGATGAAAGGCAAAGTCAAAGAATTTGAGGTCAGAATGTAAGAACGGATAAAATGCCACTAAGCATTTTGCCCGTTATGCTAATCATTCTGGCAGCTTACTACCTTAATGATGATAATAATAATGATTTCCTACACAGACACAAGGTCTCAAATTTGAAAATAACTCAACTGGTACTTATTTTATCAACTTTCTGGATGAAAAGCGAAGTCAACCTCAGTGGGATTTGAGCTTAGAACATAAAAGATCATAACTACTGCAAGGCATTTTGTTGGATCTTTTTATGATTCTGCTCATTCACCATCCTGATGATGATGATGGTGATGGTGATGGTGGTGGCAGTGGCAGTGGCAGCACAAAGCACAAATTTGGGATGGAAGTATCATTTGATTATATTCACCCCAGTACTTGAACTGATACTTTTAGTCAATAGAGAGGGCCATATTATTACCACTATTAAAATTGTTTCTCATATAACTTAAGCCATAGTATAATTCCTCTTTCTGTAGTGAAGGGCACTAAGGAATATTTGGTACTTAACACCCACACTAGCATAGCTATGTTAGCAATGGCATACTGAAACTTTTATTCAGCAGTGGATCAAAAACAGCTGAAAGGAATATCCTCACAGCTAGACAAATTGAAGCATATAGAAATGTCCTATTTGGTAATGCAACAAAATCTTTTCAGTGGATATGAATTCATGAACAACAAGTTCCTGCTTGCATTTATCTGTATGAGGAATTGAGCTCTCTTCTCCTAACTAACAATGTACTCGTGGCTTTCAGAATACTGACACTGCTTAAAGCAACAGTGAATAGTTGTTCCTTCTCAGCAGTGTCTTAGATGGATTGAACTATTTGATTATTGTTGTGGATGTTAAATCAATGTAGTGCCTATAAGAATGTGCAAATAGACTAGACTCACTACCTATTATATTCCTTAATCAATTTCAATTAATGAACATTTCTAAATTTTCTGTGCCTCATTTCAAGGTCATCTCATTTAGGAAATTACACTATTACTCATGTTCTCATGACTAATGGTGTAATTTTTATCAACTTGAATTCTGGATATTTTTTTCTTTTTTTTCTTCATATAGTTGTCTTGTAGCCTCACTATCAGCATAAAATAAAGTACCAATCAAATACTTAGTTTCTTCTCAAAGCTGTTGGTTTCAGATCTCAACTGGAATCAACTTCGCTTCATCCCTCTGAGTACTGGGATGTTCCTATCCTCAAGATTGCTAACCTTATGCCTAAATCAAAAACTATTATTATTACTACTACTAAGGCAGTGAGCTGGCAGAATTGTTAGTATGCCAGGCAAAATGTTTTGCAGCATTTTGTCTGTCTTCACGTTCTGAGTTCAAATGCTGCCGTGGTCATCTTTGTCTCTTATCCTTTTGGGGTCAACAAATTAAGTACTAGTGAAACACTGGTGTCAATGTAATTGACTAGCTGCCTACCTCAAAATTTCAGGCTTTGTGCCTTTAGTAGAAAGGATTATTATCATTATTATTATTAAGGTGACAAGCTGACAGAATCATTAGCATTTTTGGCAAAATGCTTAGCAGCATTTCATCTGTCTTAACATTTGCAAATTCCTCCAAGGTTGACTTTGCCTTTCATCCTTTCAGGTCCAATAAAATAAGTATCAGTTGAGCACTGGGGTTGATGTAATTGACTAACTCTCTCCTGCTAATTCTAGGCCTTGTGCCTTTTGTAGAAAGAATTATTATTATTATTATTATTATTATTATTATTATTAAAGTGGAAAACTGGCTGACTTGTTAAGTACTGGAAAAACTGCTTAGTGGCATTTGTTCCAACTTTGTTCTGTGTTCAAATACCGCTGAGGTTGACTTTGTCTTTCATCCTTTCAGGGTTGATAAAATAAGTACCAATCAAGCACTGGATTCATTGTAATTGACTATCACCTGCCTCCAAAATTTCAGGCCTTGTGCCTATAATAGAAAGGATTATTAGTATTAACATTAGTATTATTATTAAGGTGGTGAACTAGCAGAATTGTTAGCATGCCAAAATCATCTTTGCTGTTCATCTTTTTAGGGTTGATGAAGTAAGTACCAGTTGAGCACTGGGGCCTGTGTAATTGACTAGTCCTCTCACCCAAAATTTCAGGCCTTGTGGAAGGATTATTATTGTTAGTAGTAGTAGTAGTAGTGTGAAATATGTTAGTTATTATTGGGACTCTCCTCTAACTACTCTTAGAACTTGTGAGGTAAGAGCTAAAGTTTATTTGAATTCTTTATTTAGGAAGTCCACATTGTGGATGAGAGATGTCAACTGTTTCAATCACTGGGTTCTGCCTTTAAGCTATGATTTCTTTTCTTATTATTATTCAGCTGTTTGAACTAAAAAAGGAGAATTCAGGAATTGTTAAACTATAAAATGCATTAACAGAAACTAAATATATGAATTTCTCAACCCATCCCAAATAGATGTGAAAAGGCAGCAGGCTGGAACAAAGCATTTTATTAAATTAAATTATTCCTTTCCTTTTTAGTTTTACAGCATTTTCCACTTATAGGATGCAAACAGAAAAAGAAAGTCTTTATTTAGACATTTAATATCATGTTTTATTTGAGGAAAAGGGAATGTCTACATATGTTTTTCTTTTTTTACCCCCTTTTTACACCTTTCTTTCATTTTCATTATTTGCTTTGATTTCCAAAATATAATCTGAAGTTGTTTGTAAACCTCCAATCACTGGAATTTGTGGGGTTTTTGATTATCTTTAAAAAAAAAATCTATGTTCAGTTTTCATAATGCATTATGTGTAATGTTTTTTTTGTTTTTTTTTTCCCCAGGAGGGTGGTAAATATTTGTGTTTATTTGTAAATGTGTCCTTTTAGTTAGTTTCCAGTTTTCTTTCCAGAGATATGCACTTTGATGTAAAACTGCTTGGATGATTGAAGCTCTGTAAACAGTGTTTGCTGTTTTCTTAACATTACCATCAACACTATTGGCACCAGAACTAGAACAATTTGTAATCCCACTCTGAAATTAAATGCACAAATATTTATCTTATACTAATGTGTACTGAAATGGAAATAAAACCGTAGTTATGCCTAGAACTAACAATTTTGCTTTCATGGAAAATAGTATTTTGAACGGATATGTAAATTTAAAGTGAAAATACTAGTATTATCAGGCAGAACAATGACTACAGTTGCTCTTTGTTTATCTGAGTTGATGGTCATATTTATTTCTTTGCTTTTGTGGATTCCCAGGATTCTCTGTCACCATCCAATTCCATTATTGTGGATTTGAATTGAGAGCTTGAGTCATAGTTAATCTTTCAGTAGCTGATTACACAACCAAAGACACCACACCTATGGATGCATTGCAGTTACTATCTTGATAGAGCTTTGTCATCCTGACTGTTAATCTTCTAAGATTCATTTGCTCAGCATCAATGTAAGAAGCACCATTGGCTCAGTTGAGCTCCTCTACTACCTCTTCACAAATCACCACACTGCAGTCCCATGACTTTCATATCGCTGGCAGTGTGGCTGAATGAGTGCTATGCCTTGCCAAAGGGCAGCCTGTAACTATGCAGGCATGGTCATCACTCTGAGGTATTTTAAAAATACCCACATACCTGTGATGGTCATATAGTGAGATGCCAAATGAGTTTAGTGTAGTTTGTGTCAAGTTGGCATATATATATATGAAGGGCTTATTTCAGCTCCCATCTACCAAATCCACTTACAAAGTTTTAGTCAGCCCGGAGCTATAGTAGAAGATAGTTGCCTTGGGATGAACCCTGAACTATGTAGTTGGGACACAACTTTCTACCACATAGCCATGCATGCATGCACTTATATATATAAAGAGAAAGGCAGACAGGCAGAGAGTTTATGAATATATATGAATGCAAGTTCATCTCAGTTTCTGAACATACTTGTGCAGAAGTTAGCCTTCATTTCTACCAATTTTACTATTTGTTTTTGTGTAATCACTATTTTAAACATGGTTGTGTAACTTCAGACACTATAAAAAAATCATAATTGGATACAGAGAGGAGAACTAGAAAAAGAGATAAAATTCCACAGACACATTATGGGGCATCAGCTCCATCATACAGTTTGTGTTCTGATCAAGATAGTTAATGCAAAACTGAGCATGCTCTGAAACTCCTATCAACCTACCTATTTATATAACCAATCTACTTATGGATTTACCTACCTGTTAGCCTATCTATCTATCTGCACACCTATTTACTTGTCCACTTGTCTGCATATATACCTAACTCCCAGACAGCCCCCAACAAACAGGATAGTTAATACCAACAAGTTTGTCTGTCTGTTTATCTGTTTTCTGATATCCTCATTAACATATTTAAATATAACAGAAAAATGACTCATATGATAGTTAATTTTTGCATATATATATATATTACATGGAAAAATGTTAGCATGAAAAGTTATATTCTTAAGATTATAAACCTGGAAAAGTACAGGACAAGTTATTACACCTGTAAAAGTATAGGACAAACTATTACTTCTAGTAAAGTAAAGAATAAGAAACTTTTTACTTAAAACATTGCAGCAAAGAATGCCAGCTCTTCTAATTTATCTCTCTTTACAGTTCTCATCTTTTAAATTTATTGTACAAAACTGATCAGCTAATTTGTAAGTTTGTCTAATTAGTCACTTTTTTCTGTAGTAAATTAGCCAAATTCTACTTTTAAATAAGTATAGCATTATTTGTAATCTATAGTAAAATATTTTTTAATATTCAACTTTTAATTTTAGCTGCAATATTTTAAGTAAAAAGTTTCTTATTCTTTACTTTACTTAGTTTGTCCTACACTTTTACAGGTGTAATAACTCGTCCTGTACTTTTCCAGGTTTATAATCTTAAGAATATTATTTTATATGCTCACATTTTTCCATGTAATCCATGAATTTTCCAGACATTGCTGTTATAAGATAATTAATGTGTCAATTAATAATTTAAGATTTTACCTTATAAAATACTGGGCAGGGGGATATATTGGCTGCTGTTTTTTGCATGTCGAGTGACCAGGTAGAGGCTCTTTCATTAGTTTGATTGCATGATGAGATTTTTTAACACATATATGTATAATATGTATATATATCATCGGCAGAAGTTAGAGAGTAAGTCAAAAGCTAAGAGTTTTGTGTATTGGCACTTATCAAACATGAATTTGTTTATTGTCACTCTGTAACATGTGACAAAATAACTTATAAAATACAAAATTTTGTCAAAAACGTTAAGAGTAAACTCTGTTGTATGTGACACATTGTACCAGTATCGGAAGTTTCAAAGTGTTTAGTTAAAAAAATTAATCAAATAATCTGTACATCAAATTGAATAGATCCGAAATGGATAAAAAGCAAAGTCGACCTTGGCAGAATTTGAACTCAAAATGTAAACACTAAGCATTTCACCCGGCGTGCTAACATTTCTGCCAGCTCACTGCCTTAGCAATATATTCTTTAATATTCTTATTGATAAGCGTTACTTCCTTACTCTCTTACTTACTTACACGATATTTCATGGCATTTCACCCTATACCTTTTCTTCTACTAATTTTTGTTCAATGCGATTAACGACTCTGAATTCCTCACATTTTTCTATCATTTAAGCCTAAGAAAAGTATACTTTTATTTTAAAATTAAAAAGTTTATGTTAATTGAAGGTGAATAGGTGCCTTACTGCTCCCTTGAAGTCGCAGATATTTTGACGTAAGTTTTTTTTCTACTGAAGCAAATCTCAAACTATTTATGCCAAAGTGTAGCTGAGGAGGTGTCCTCTTTAAAACTATTAACAGTTTGCAATTTAGTTGAGAACTGAATGAGTGGTGAAGCTTAGAAGCTACTGCGATTGACAAAATGGTGTTGAAACAATTGTTGTGATTAATAATACATTCTTCTGTCTTTCATTTGTTATTTATCCAATGATCACTCTGAAAGTGACCTTGCTTTACCAGTAAGCTACCAGGTGTAAACCATTCGTTTTATTATCCATTGACCACAACCAATTTCTAATTAGAAGATGCTTTACGGTAGCGTACCAAGATGATGGATAAAATAACACTGGATGTTTCGCTAAAGGACATACCTATACCCAGTAGGAAGGATTATATACAGGATCTCTTGAAGAAAACTAACCAATTTGTGCATAGAATGTAGTGGAAAGCTTTCTTTTTTGACAAGGAGCGTAAATCTAACGACAAACCTGAACATGGTGACCTACTAAAAAAAGTATTCAAATCTACAAGGAACCCACCAACAAACCAACATCTAACCAGATTTGAAGAAGAATTATATAGTATTGTCGAGAACATGAAGTTCAGAAAGTACCCTAGATGGTGTAATATACATCAGCAGAAAATCATAAAATTACTTGTTGACTTCAAGAAAGCTTTGGGGGTACTTGTACCAGCAGACAAAACAAGTAATGTTTACATTGTTGATATTGATCTATATAAGTCCATGATTAGAAAGGAATTACACAGCAAAAATAGACATCCTAGTAATGATGTATTAAAGAGAATCAACAATACAGAGCTACAAATCGTCAAAGATCTAGCCATTGATGATAGAACAGAACCCTACGTCCCCCCCGAAAACCCCGGATTTTGCTTAAGGATCATAAACCTAACTTTCTTATCAACCCCTCAGATTGATATGTCCTTCTAAATCCGATATAGGCATTATTAGTAAAAGTATCATTGACAGGGTAATACCCGTCCTTAAGTCTAAAATTAGATTAGCCCTCTGGTCTGATACCCAAGAGGTGGTTGGATGGTTCAAGTTTCTTGAAATTAATAAAACTAGTACCTATTTTTGTCTTGTCTTGCAATCCTAAGGCTTTTTTTGCTGTATGTGTATTATTTTCGTTTTAATTGTTGTTTTTGTGTGGCCCTAAGCCTTTATTCTGTTTATTGTTTTGTCCTTTATCCGTTTACTAATGGTCTCATCTTGAGCCATCTCGTCTTATTATGTTTTGGTTCCATTCCTGGCAAGTTTCTTGTTGGTGCCTCCAGAGCGGAAGTAATATTATTGATAATGTCTGAAATTACACTTTGAGCCTCTGTCTGATAACTGAAGAGGAGTTGGTGACCTTCTGTGTATTCAGTATATATTCATATGTTTATTTACTACACGTGTTTTTGAATTATATATATATATATATATATATATATATATATACACACACACACAGGTATGTCATATTTTCCATTTGTTGTCTTTTTATTTAATCCTGAAAGTATTAATGTAACACAAGCACCCATTCATAATATATATATATATATATATATATAAGTCAGTAAATAGTGGGGTTGTGTTAACCGCACATGGAGAAATAATAGGAAAATGAAAAATAATAATAAGGCAAAATGCTAAACTGAAAGCATATTTTAATATAGATTTCTAACCAGCTTCCATTGTATGGCAAATTTTCAAGAAGAGGGAGAATGAAAATGCTTTTTACAAAAAAGTAAAAAATGAAAAAAATAATATATAAAAAAATAAATATACCAATACATTATATTGTCTTTGAGCTTTTAAAGTTCAATGGTAATCCATTTAGATAATGGTTGGAAAAATCAGGATGCATGAAAATTGAGAGTGGTGTTTGGTTTAAAAAAAAAGAAAGTGTTAAGCAGGAAGTGTGGTATCAAAACAGGAAGTGTGGTGTCAAAACAGGAAGTGTGTGTAAGGAGAGACAAATCTTTTTAGTTGGAGTTATGAACTCTTTGTCAACAGGAAGTTTATGTCTGTTCCTAGAGAAATAAAGTCACTGAGGGGTTTGTGTGTTAAGAAATGGTTGGAATTTCTCTATGAAAAGATTCTCCTTGTTGATTCTTTCTTGTGTGGAGATTCTGTCTTTACATTGATAGAAAGGGAATATAAGGAATTTAGGGTTTTTGTTTCTGGCGCAAGAGTCTCTGTGGCCACTGAGTGGAATTTGGCAGTATTGAGGGAGATTTATTTGTTCTTTATGGACTACTACTCTTCTACACAACGGGAGGCTCGTCTGTCCGATATAGAAGTGTTGGCAACCTGCTCATGTGAGGACATAAATGAGGTTCCCAGAGGAACGAGAGAAATTGGTTTTGATTTAAATTTTGTTCCTCGTTTTTGAAGGTAAATTCAGAGCCTTCAAGTAAGTAGGGGCAGGTACCACAATTAGGGCGTGCACATTTTTTAACTGATGGGGGTGGAAGTGGTGTATGTAGTTTGGCATTGGTTAAGAGTTTTTTCAAAGATTTGTGTTGCCTTTTGCATTTAAGGAATTTGTGTGTATTGATAATATTGTTCATTTTCTGGTCTGTGGTGAGTAAGGGTAGGTTTTGTTTGATTGTGGTGTATACTTCGATGTTTTTGGGGTTGTGGGTGGAGATGTATGGAAGTATTTTGGGGTTGGGTGTGTTATTGTGTTGGTTGGTTTTTAGTGTGTTTTTGTCAAGTTCCTTGGCACGTTTTATTCCCAAATCTATGAGTGTGGAGGGATATTGGCGTTGTAATAGTGTTTTTTTGAGGTCTTGTAAGTGTATTTCTCGAGTGGTTGAGTCAGAGACAATGGTGCAAATTCTTTTAGCTAAATTGAAGGGGATATTTATCTTGGTGTGTTTTGGGTGGCATGAGCTGAAAAGGAGGTATTGTTGTGAGTCTGTAGGTTTGTGGTAGATGTCGGTTGTGATTTGGTTATTAGGTGTTTTTATAATTAAGAGATCAAGAAAAGGGAGATGATGTTTGCTGAATTCCATAGTGAATTGAATGCTGGGATGTATGTTAAGTATGGATTTGAATTCTAGAAGTTTTTCATAGGATTCCTTCCATATGATGAAACAATCATCCAAGTATCTTTTCCAGTTATTCATTAAGTAGATGTGGAAAAGGTGTCCAAATTTCTTGCGTGAGATTTATTTATATATATATATATATATATATATATATATATATATATATATATATATATAGATGTAAGTGGAGGAGCTGGTTTAGTCACTAACCACTCAGCCATAGAACAGGTAGTACTGGTTTACATGCTACCAGTGGCAGGTCACATTATCTTGTGATTCGATAACTGACTTGATTGTGTTTTTATAGAGTACATATCTATTACAAGAAGGGTGTTTTGAAGTTTGGGCTTGCTATCCTCTGATGACAGTCTGACAAAGGCTAGCACCCCAAAACTTTACAGTTACTGTCACCCCTCTTCTTGTAAAAGTGCAATAAATATATATTCATATATGTAGGTAGATAAATTCACAAAAGGCTTCCATTCAACTTCTATACCAATTTCACTAACAAGAAAATAGTCAGCTTGACCTGAGGCTATAGTATTAGATACTTGCTAACAGTAGAATGGAACCTGAAACCACATGGCTGCAAAATGAACTTTGTAACCGCACAGTTATATGCGTGTGTGTCTGTGTGTTGATATGAGAGAGAAACAGAGAGGGGGTGAGTATCTCAGTTATTGCCTCTTGTTCTTCAGTTGTTGCATCACCACTGCTGTTGTATTCAATAATTTGTCAGGATCAGAGAAAGCGAAATGTTACTGGTGTTTTGGGACCCATGTTTTATGTTTCCTCTCTTTCTTTCTCTCTCCATTGAATGGAGAAAGTTCTATTGAAGCTGTTTGTAACCAATTTTAAGGCATCTGAATATTTTGCCAGGATATGAGTGCATGGTTGCATAACAAACACTTGTTCAATGCAGATCATTTAAGTGTCATGAATAGTAGAAATTTTTGTTTCTTTTTTGTTTATCTTTCCTCTCCGCAATCCCTTGAGTCTCATGTTATTTAATGTTCCTCAGTTAAACAGCGTCTCTACCAAGCAAATAGCCTTTTATTTATTTCATATGTATTTATTTGTGTGTGTGGTGAAGTGTTGTGTCATGTTATGAGATGTAGTGTGTGTGTGTGTGTGTGTCTCTGTGTGTGTGAAGATATATATAATTTCACATTTGAAAGATGAAGTCTTAATATAACATTTGGCAACATTTAGTGCCATGATTATCGTCAATCACATAAAAACTAAACTGTGATGACAAAAAAAAAGTGCATTAACATATCTCCTGTTGCTTTTAAATGCAGATACTGAATTTTGTTGCTTTAAGATTCCATGAATATAAGCACTCTATAAGAAAACTCCATAAATATTCACCAGAATCTGAATATTTACAAAGACAATTTTCTAAACTTTAAATCTTTGATCTCCTAATGCAGTTCTATAAACTATATTACCTTTTTATTTTTTTATTTTTTAAAAATTTACTTTTCCTTTTACACAGTTCTGTCATATTACAAGTATCATAAGCTTCCCATTCAAATCTTTTACGTTATTTCACACTGTCTTGCTCATTTGGAGTTATAATAATTTCAGGAATGACACATCTCATATTCCCCACCACCACCACCACCACTGTCACTATCAGTAAACTGCTATTACTTTGATATAGCACTTAGAATCACATGGCATCTTGAAATAATTATTCTCTACTGTGTTTTGCTTAAAGTTCTGCCCCTACCCATCATTTTTAAAACTGTTTTTCATATATTTATTTTTCACTTGTTATTTTTTCCTCTATCTTATAAATTATGGCAACATTTATATGTTATAAAAGAAAGAAAAAATTATGGAGGATTCCCTAAGAATTTAAGTACAAGTTTCTGTGTAGAGTAAAGTTATCTTCTAACTGAAATGGATAAAGCTGATGAAAAACCTATCTGAAGTTCCAAAACAATGTCAATAATTAATGTTATTTTATGAATGATTGAAACTGCTTCCACAGTTTTCAATTGGTTGTAGGATCACTGATGAAACATTTGTCTTTATACAGTGCTGCAAGTCAGCATTGCCAAAATCTTTATTTTATAAACGGTTCAGTCTGTCTGTTTATTGGAGATATAAAGAGTAACAGAAAGGAAATGATCCAACTGGGAATAGAAGCTATGTTACAGATTAGCTCAGTAGAAGAATGACTATTCATCTCTTTATGGTGTTTCCACAATATGTTATTGAGCTACTATTATTATTCTATATGTTCTATTATTCTGGCATGAGGGCCCAGCCAGTAGTACCTGTCATTATTATTTAGATCAACCTGTTATTGTTATTTAAATTATAATTTATATACTAGAAATACCCATGGAAATGCTACAGTAAAATGAGATTTTCTAGATGGTTGTAAGTTTATGGAGCCATAAAACTTACTGTTCCTTTATAAATTCTATATTCTGCATTATTTTCATTTAAAAACACCTTTCAGTTCTCTATAAGAATGTAATTGAAGGAGCATGACTTCCCCATCTTCTCAGCAGTTCAGAGGTTCATTTAAAAATGTAAGTGCTTCACAATGATTACAGAGAATGCTCACTCTATACTCTTTGATTCATATTTTCCCTTCTACATGCTGATGTTCCCATGCTTGTTCTGGTGATTCTACCCTTTGCGTCTCTCTCTCTCTCTCTCTCCCTCTCTCTTGCTCTTTCTTTAACCTCACAACAAGAGCATCACCCCTCTGCTAAACATCTTATTTCTAACTCTTTTTCTCTATATGACTCCTTTCAGCTAACTTTTTAACTAGGTAACAACTATTATGTTACCTTGCCTCATAGCATTAACACTCCTCTCTCCTTCTTCACCTTTCCCTTCAAGTAATCACTTGACAACATAATGCATTTTGGCATTAGCATATTAATTCTTTTATTCTTTTGTTTTTTACATGTTTCAGTCACTTGACTGTGGCCATGCTGGAGCACCACCTTAATAAATAGATTTTGACTTTTGCTACAGAATATTTCATTTTATATTAAATATTGTTGATTTTTGTCTGTAGTTTATGAGAGTGTAATAGTGTGTTAGGATGGAAATTTCTTATTGTTTTTTCTCAGTTTGAATCTCAAGATAAGGATAAGTATATGTATATGTGTGTGTGTGTGTGTGTGTGTAATGTTCATGTCTTTCTTAAATTGTAAGCAAGTAACATAGCACCAATTTGGTAATCAAGTTGGGAACATGGCTCATTAGGACCTTACTTTCTGCTTCTTCAGTAACATCTTTTTGAATGTCATGTAAGAAAAAGAAACTCCTTAAATGCATTGATTACTATAGCTCAAAGCATATTTTTAAGTAGTGAAGGCACATGGCAGAGGTATGGGTGTTAAGTTCATAATCTAATGATTGTGAGTTTAGTTTTTGGACAAAGTGATACATTGTGTCCTTGAGCAAGGCACTTTATTTCATATTATTTTGGTCCACTCAGCTTAAAATGAGCAATGAGGTTAACTTAGTAGCTGACTGGCCTCTCGTTCCATAGGAAGTCTTGTACTCTCATTCACTTGAATGCTATTGTAGCTGGGATAAACACTGGTCTATTGGGCCCATGAGCTCAAGACAGACTTATTTTAAAATGTATTCAAATGGAGTAGGCATTGTTAGAAATTAATAGCTCTAAACTTAATGCATTATTAATTAAACAAAATATATAGATAGTTTTGGTGTATATTCTTTCACTGACATTGATGGTTATCATGGAAGAGCAGGATATTTGCTTCATGCAAGGCACATACTTTGTTCTTGTTTACATACTTAAATTCTGTATGTACTCTATATGTACTCCTGTATTTCATGTTCTCTTTAGTTCAAGCCTCTTATTGTTTTTTTTCTTTTACAGTTGAATGTACCTCTGTGATCCTAAGTTATGTTCATTAGTGTTTTGCTCAGTAGAATATTGATGGTCACTAACAAAGCTGAAATCAATTTAAATTACTTTTTTTTTTCCATCTGTTGCATAAAAGCAACTTCAGTTCATACATTATTACATTGAGGAAAACCTAAACAATGGCAATTTCCTTAAAGTCAGCAGAATAAAGCCAAACAGACAGGAAGCTTTTTCTAGAGTTCCATATAAGAAAGAATCCTGTTGTTCCTTCTCAATCTCTTGTGCAGTTTGACAAGCACTTTTCTCTTTACAATAACCATTGTTGGCATTTCATTTGGTACTGTCATTCTAAAAGCTTTAGAACCAGCTCTGCATTTAATTCCTTCATTTATATAAGTCATCTAAAAATAAACCTTTTCCTTTTATTTTATCATTCTATTATGGAGTAAATTGCTTTAGGTTCCTTATTGTCTTCTTCACTACCACTATCATCCACTTCTTTTCTTTTCCACCAGCCAGTCATCTTTTGATTCAATGCATATAAAAGTTGCTACATAGCATATTTGAAAACATTGTCTTTCCCTTGTGTTCTATAAATATACAAATGAAGAATTCCTGCTCCATTTGTAAGAGAACTGTTTTTAATACAACAACCTGGCTGGTGTTGTAAAATTTCGCTCCAGAAATAGAATCTTGGCAAGGATGTATGTAACTCAATGCAGTCTTTAAACTGTTTCTGTTTTGCCTACTGCCATTACAATTTAGTTGCTGAAACTTGAATCAAATTCGTTTCTCTCTTATAATGTATCAGTTTAGAGTATTTGTGTTACCATAGTAATTCAATATATATTAGGAGATGTAAGCATTTAGTAAAGCTTAAGCCATCATTATCATCAGTACAGCTCATACTGTGAAATGATAATTAACCAAGAATTCAAATTCTCTGCAGGGTGTGTGTGTGTGTGTGTGTGTGTGTGTGTGTGTGTGTGTGTGAGAGAGAGAGAGAGAGAGAGTGGATGACTTTGAGCATACAAATTTTATTCTATTTGTTTTAGTTCATTTAACAATGAAAACTAGGAAAATAGGTACCAGATATTGGAAAAGTTACATGTGATACACTGATAGCCTCACATCTTGAAAGTTGGTTCAGTTTCTAAAGGCTAATGATCTCTCTCTCTCTCTCACTTGTCTGTTGTAAATCTTGTTAACTAATATATAAATATCTAATGAAGTCTGGTACAGTGGTAATATAATTGTTTGAAACAGGGCTGTTGACCCATTCCCAATCAAAATATTTTCTCCTATTAATGACAGATGTAAGATGTATCTATTAATGGTGTATAATTCACAGCAAGGTAGACCAAGCTGGTGACAATTAAATTACTTGGCCTTACACTATACATTATTGGTAGTTTTGTTTTTTTATTTTTATTTATAATCTATTGGTTTCGTCTAGAGGAAAGTGAGCTTCTGCAGGCCCTCCAGCACTTGAGAATTCAGCAGTTAACATCCTCTTGAACAGTTGCAAATCAAAAGCAGCTGATAAATATGTATAGGGATGTAATTCCTTCAAAGAAAGGATCTGACATAGTGGTTAGTACTGATCATGGGGTGATGATGAACATAATATGGGATAATTTCCTTTTTTAACTTGGTAGGATTTGGTTTAAGGCAACTATTTAAAGGTTGATCAAGACCTCTGTGATCCTTTGGGCTGGTGCTTTTCTCTGGTTTACATCGTATTAAATACATACAACAAATCTCCTGGTAGGATGTCAATTTGTTGTAAGGAACTTGACTGTTAGCAGAATTGAATTCATTTCTGCAAGCCATTGGAATACAAATGAATTTTATATGTGGCACTGCAGTTGCTGGTGTTTAAACTTGTCCCTTACCCTGCTATATCTACTAGCAACTAGGTGGACTAGGCCATGTGGTAATTTCCTTAGCCACAGACTCAATGCAGTAATGGGAATTGTGTGAGGTAAGCAAAATATGATGTTCTGACCATTCATCTTGTGTGAAATCCTTGTGCACTTGTCATTTGTGTTCTCTCACTGATTGATGGTAGTTACAAAAGAATGCTAAGATAAGCCTGCAAGTTCACACCCACCTCAATCATCTAATCAGTTGATTACCCTTTTCTTTGAAATCGATCTCCATTTTTAGTTGACCTGGTACTTATTTTATTGATCCACAGAGACACGAGGTTAAGTTGACCTAGGCAGTATTTGAAATGTTGAAACAGAAAGCATCACTTAGTTCTTTACTGTGTAATTCAAGAGCATATACCTGTAGTATATAGGTAAATGTCTATACATATGTGTGTGTGTTATATCTATGAAAACTGAAATACATGATTATTAGTGAATTGTCTATATGAAACGGTTGCACATGTATGTACTACATTTATCCATTTGGACAGTTTTATACACATATAGCATTCTTATAGAAAATCTAATTGTATAGTTTAACATATATATATATATATATATATATATATACAGTCCTCAGTCAAATCGTCCAACCCATGCTAGCATGGAAAGCGGACGTTAAACGATGATGATGATGATGTTATATTGCTAATTTACAAGTTTCAATCGTTGATTTATGGCCATACTAGGGCCTGGAATGGTTTTTCCTGGTACTTACTTTTAACTCTACTACTTATTCTACCAGCTTCTTTTTTGGTTGGACTATTAAATTACATGGACATAAACAAGCCTACACTGGTTGTCAAGCACTCTCTAAAACATGTTGGGCTATCAAAAGCTTCTGTCTAGCAAATTAACTCACAAGGTATTGGTCATCCCATGGCTACAGTAGAATGCACTTACCTGAGTTGTCATACTGTAGGACTGAACTCAAAGCCATGTGGTTGTGAAATGTAGTTAAGTGAAAGACAGTATTCAATGCCCTTAAGCAGAGTGTGTGTAACATTTTCTTCCAGTCTAAGTTTGTATTTAGCTTCTCATTCTCACATGAGGATTGGGTAATAAGAAACTCCAATAAGTTACTCACTCAGAATCAACTTTTAATGTGTGTGTGTGTGTAAGATATATGCAAATTCTGTGTGACTTAGGAAACTGTGGCAAGTGAACATTTTTATAAATAGAATTATAAGCAGAAACATTATTTCTAAATCTCTCAAAGAGCTCCCCTGTTTGAAAATATAAGGACACATGTTGTGTCATATAGCCAGTTGGAAACGACATTTCCTGGGGCTAAACAACAGTAACATTCGTCCCATCCAGGACTGCCACATTATGTTGGCAAATAGTCTTTACTTCAGAATTATAAGCTTTCACCGTAAATTGACTGTAGAAAATAGTCTAATATTCGGGCAGATTCCCATGTGTACTTATGCCCATTTTTTTCCTTCACAGGCTGTATATTACATACCCTAATATTAAACTATATTCTATAGTCAATATATGGTGAATGTAATTTTATTTACAATATATATATATTATATTTTATTTTATCTATGCACCCTTCTAAAGCCTAGCCAGGCTCATGGTCCCGGTTTCCCGATTTCTATGGCGTATGTGTTCCCTCCAGCTGGACGGGATGCCAGTCCATCACAGCATTACTCAAGAAACAGGAAAGAGTACAACAGGGGTTGCCATGTGTTTCACTGAAATAACATATGTTTGCGAGTGTTAAACAGACTTCTTCAACCAGCTGGTCATGCTACTTCAGGCTGATGACGAGCAAAGACTCAGAAACATGTCCCTGAATGCTGGCTAGGCTGGGTGGAGGAGTTTGTCTCCCACTCGCAAACATAAGGACACAGGAAATGTGTCAAGGCCGACAGGAAATGGTCCAGCTTCCTAGGGTTAAATAGCAGTAGTGTATTCCCTTATTGGGACTGTCACGTTAAGTTGGCAGTATACAACTACTTTATCGCATCACTACTGCTTAAGTCTCTCTGAGAGATTTAGAAATGTATTATTTCTAATTTACATCATCATCATCATCATCATCATCATCATCATCATCGTTTAACGTCCGCTTTCCATGCTAGCATGGGTTGGACGCTTTGACTGAGGACTGGTGAAACCAGATGGCTACACCAAGCTCCAATTTGATTTGGCAGAGTTTCTACAGCTGGATGCCCTTCCTAACGCCAACCACTCTGAGAGTGTAGTGGGTGCTTTTACGTACCACCCGCACGAAGGCCAGTCAGGCGGTACTGGTAACGGCCATGCTCAAATGGTGTATTTTATGTGCCACCCGCACAAAAGCCAGTCCAGGGGCACTGGCAATGATCTCGCTCGAAAGTCTTTACATATGCCACAGGCACAAGTGCCAGAAAGGCGACGCTGGGCACAGGTACCATCCTGATTTCGATATATATATATATATATATATATATATATATATATACACACATATATCATCATCATCATATGTATATATATATATATACATATATCATCATCATCATATGTATATATATATATATATATATACATATATCATCATTATCATATATATATATATATATATATATATATACGTATATATATATATCATCATTATCATATATATATATATATATACGCATATATATATATATATATATATATATATATATATATATATATATATATATACAGTAGCGAGCAAAAAAAGAGAATGGTTAATATTTTTTTATTAATTTCAGAAGATCCAGTAAACGTACAAATTCGCAATTGGTTTCGTAAATACAGTTAACCATTAGCTAAATTCTGTGAAAAATCTAAGCTTGTACAATGGTCTTAATAAAAGTTAATAACACTTATACTAGTTTCATCCAAATATTTCATGTGCAAAATAAGAGAATCAAACCAAAAAATTCATCAGTTAACTCAAAACAATAATAATGATTGAAAGAAATGTAAATATGAACTCAATACAGTTAGTATGATGTTTGTAGACCTTTTTCAGAGGTCTCCTCTGCACACAAACTGCCACAGGGCATAACAAGTTTCCTGCACAGGTCAGGTGTTACTTTCTTCCATTCCTCTTCTAATATCTCCCATAAATTTGTCATAGTAGTTGGTGCCCTTTGTGTTATTTTGTCTTCAAGTATCTTCCAAAGGTTTTCAACAAGATTTAAGTTTGGACTTTGTGCTGGCCACTTCATTACTTGGATACTTTGTTCACTAAAGAATCCAGTGACATGCTTTCCAGTATGATAAGGGACGTTATCTTACATGAAAATGCACGGTTGATTCGGAAATGCTCGTAATGATGGGATCACATTCTGTTTAACCAAATTCAAACAGATATTAGCATTAATAGTCCCTTTAATTTACACTAGAGGGCCAACTCCTTCAGAAGAAATCATTCCCCACATCATGACATTTCCTCCTCCAAACTTGGCAGCTTTCGTCAGGCACTTGGATTTTAGCCGATCTCCTTCAAACCATCTAATATACTGTCTACCATCTGAACCTACTAAATTGAATTTGCTTTCATCATTAACATGAACTTTTGACCAGTTTTCATCCCTCCATTTCACATTTAGCTTCTGCAAATGAAAGTCTTTCCAATTTGTTCTTCTTGCTGATGGTAGGTCTCATTGCTGGGGAAAAGTCTTTTATCCAAATTTCTTCAGACAACGAGACACTGTAAAGCAGCTCACTTCTGTACCATTATTTACTTTTATTTTCTTAGAAATTCCAGCCACAGTCTTGAAAGGATCTTTCAATACGTACTGTTTCATGGCTCAGTCATCTCACATGGTGGTTTTGCGTGGTCTACCAGTTGTCTTTTTCAGTTCAAAACCTTTCATTTCTTCATAGAGCTTAAGAACATGTGAAGCTACACTCTTAGATCTCCTTATGTCTCGTGAAATAGCCAAGAGAGTCAATTCTGAAACTTTCATCCTGACAATTTCTTTCCAATGGTCGGGAGTAACTTTAGTGTGGTGTGCCATGTTCAGAAGTTAGCACAGTACTGAGATGGTAGTAACGTTGAGCCTGCAAATGTAAATAATGTTTGAAATTTCCAGAAATTTCTGAAAGAATCTAATCATTCTTTTATTTTGCTCATGAGACATTTGGACAAAACTAGTGTTAGTGTAATACAGTTCTATATTTAAGAGATGAGGAATTATGTACATTATTTACAATTGACGGATATTTGTCCTCATCTTGTATGTTGTTAACACAACGTTTCGGCTGATATGCCCTCCAGCCTTCATCAGGTGTCTTGGGGAAATTTTGAACCTGGGTTCTCATTCCTAAAATATTTTTCAATATTGTTGTTGTTGTTGTTGTTCAGGTCTCACTGCCTGGAATCGAACTTGGAATTTTGGGGTTAGTAGCCCTTGCTACTAACAAGATCGAAAAATACCTTAGGAATGAGAAGCCAGGTTCAAAATTTCCCCAAGACACCTGATGATGGCTGGAGGGTATATCAGCCGAAGCATTGTGTTAACAACAAACAAGATGAGGACAAATATCCGTCAATTGTAAATAATGTAGTGTTAGTATTATTAACTTTTATTAAGACCAACGTACCAACTTAGATTTTTCAGAGAATTTAGCTAATAGTTAATAATTCCGAATTTGTACATTAATAGTTAATAATAGCTAATAATTCCGAATTTGTACATTCACTAGCTTTTCTGACATTTAAAAAACATTAATCGTTCTCTTTTTTTGCTCGCTACTGTATATCAGGTCATTAAGAATGAAATGTCCGATTTTCTTATGCACCAAGTTTGACAGTCATTAACTCTAATGTTTTATCCTGACAATTCTTTGTTTTACAACATTGAAGACTTACATCATCACTTTTTGAAATGCAATTCATGGTGTCTGATTATATTGTGAGTTTTGTCTTGTAAATCAATTTTTGTGAACCGATGGATAGATAAAAAATTCATGTTGTTTATGAATCTGGGTTCCATCGTGGAACCTATACATCCCAGACAGCTTGAAACATCAATGAAGTGTTTGGTGAAAATGTGGTGAATGAGTGCACTGTGGGGTGATGGTTTGAGAAGTTCTGCTCTGGTGACTTTATTTTTGAAAATCAACCCCATGGTAGACCTGAGACCAAGGTGGATAATGATGAGCTGGAAACTGTAGTGGAAGCGGATACATCTCAAACTATGCATGAGTTAGCGGCAAAGTTTGATGTTTCGACTCCAACTGTATTGGACCATCTGAAATGGATCAGCAAGGTAAAGAAGCTGGACAAGTGGGTGCCACACAAACTGAATGAGCATCAAATGACACATTGTCTTCAAACTTGCTGTTCTTTGCTGTCATGGCATAAAAGCAAACCATTTTTGCATTGTATTGTCATGTGTGATGGAAAATGGATTCTTTTCAACAATAGCACAGTGGTTGGATAGAGATGAAGTGCCAAAACACAATCCAAAAAAGAATATTCACCAAAACACGCTAATGGTGTCTGTTTGGTGGTCCAGCACTGGTGTCATCCACTACAGCTTCATAAAACCCAGTAAGTCAATTACAGCAGATATATACATCAACCATTTGGATGAAATGATGAGTGAACTTACGATAAAACCGAGATTGGTCAATAGAGACAGGCCATTTCTCTTGCAAGACAATGCTCGACCACATGTTGCACAAAGAACGCTACTCAAGTTACAGGAGCTGAACTTGGAAGTACTCTGTCATCCACTATATTCATCAGATCTTACACCAACTGACCATCACATTTTCCAGGCATTAGACAACTTTTTGCAAGTTAAAAACTTCAAATTTGAAGAAGATACAAACACAGCCTTTCGTGATTCCGTCACCTCTTGCTCTCCAGAATTTTTTGCTGCCAACATAAATAAGCTACCGATAAAATGGCAAAATTGTGTTGATAATTTAAGTGCATACTTTGATTAACTGCATTGCATTTTGCTAATACAAGGTAAAATATTTTTTAAAAATGGACATTTCATTCTTAATGACCTGATATGGTGGTTGTCTACTCCTTAAACAGAGTTTGACCACCTCCTGCACCTACACCTTAGCCCTTTCATGGCGTCTGATGTGGCTTTTTAAACCAGACAGTGTTTTGAAAAAACACCCACACAGATTGCACCTCTGATTTGCACTACCAATACCTGCAAGTAAGTTCTGCTCATTGTGGATCCTAACATGTCTTTTAAGACCCCCATTGGATTTGCAAACCCTCTGGCACACACCACATTCAAACGTGTGCACAGACATATAATCAGAATAGCTGGGTGAGGTTTGTTTTCCATGGGTTCGCAGGTGAGATTTGAGGCCAGCCAAGGACAGACATGGTCTGTCACAGACTGTGCACACAAAAAGGTCCTTGTCATTCACCTTCTCAGTCTTCACCTTTTTCCTTAAATGTCTCTTGAGCCCTGCTTGCATCATCCTGGCCTCTTCAAATGCTTTCACTCCACTCCACACCCTTGTTTGCCATCCAACTCGATCTGATATATATATATATATATATATATATATATATATATATATATATATATATATATATATATATATATATATATATATATATATACATATATGTGTGTGTGTGTGTGTGTACCAATGAAAAGAAGAAGACAAAAAAAAACTCTTTAACACTCCTTTAATTATAAGTTACAAATGTTTCCTTACCATCTCCATTTACAGCGCAAGTTTATGCAAAATTTCTAAAAGAAAAATCACGTAATATTTGCAGTCTTAGGCATTGGAGAGGCACTTCCTCAGACTTGCATCAAAGGCATGCCATTACATGGTGCGTCTGTCAGACATTGTTAGGAAAGTATCAGAAAAAAAGAAAAAAGAAAAAATTAAAGTGTGTATGTGGGATGATATGTGTGTGTGCGTGTATGCATAGAAGCACACAAGTATATGTGTGTCTGTATTTATACATGTGTCTTACTAGTATTTACTGTTTTTATTCTTTAAATATAACCCATCTACCTCTTCAACACTTACATATGAAACAGCATCTGTCTGTTTGTCTGTGTCTGTGTGTTTGATGGAAGGATAACAATCACCAACCACTCGTCCAAACATATTACCAGCAGACAGCAGTTACTATTGTAGTATATCTCTTTCTCACTTTCTTGTATTCTTTCCCTTTTCTCTCCCTCCTCTTTCTTTCTTTCTTTCTTCATTTTTTAACAGCACCTCTGGCTTGGTTTATTAAAAGTAGTTGCCAAACCTTCCTGGAAACATTCTCTACTGTCTTAAAAGAAAGTGCACACTGGACAATGTAGTCCCTTATATGCAGAATGGTGGAATATTCATAGCTGTTTCATCAGTGTTGACCTCAGCTAAACATCAATCTATCTCTTTTACTTCTTTACTCTATTTTCGTCTCTCTTCCATTTTTTCTTTTCTTCTCTTTTCACTCTAATGTTTTGATACATTCTACAGACTGTTACATCAGGATGTTTTGAGAAAATCACAGACATACCAAACGCCCACACACATACACTCACAGACATACAAATACATACACACATATACATGCAGAAACATGTAAACATGTGTATATACAGCACAATACATGCAAACACATACACAAGCAAATACACATGAATGTACATGTATGCAAACGTATGTACATACACACACATGCACACACACACACATAAGCCAGAACTCTTGCAAACAGTGTTTTTGTGTGCACACATGTGCATGTGTGTGTGTGCTTGCAAATGTGCAAGTTCAAAACAAATGATTAAATACAAAGGTCTAGAAGAGGGAGGCTGTTATATGCCAATTGCCAAGCCAGATACTACTTTGGGTTCACTTCCCTGTAGTTTAATTTCACTTAGGTCACTAACAGGTTGTTGCTGTTGTTGTTGATAGTGTAGTTGTTGTTTAGCCACAGATTAGCTCTGATTGAGTTATCATCAAATGCATCCCATTCATGATTGCTTGTCATATTCAGGCGTAGTGTTTTGTTTAACCAGGACTACTTATGTATTTCTCTTCCTTTTCAGTTCTTTAACCCTTTAGCATTCAGATTACTCTGTCAAAAGTAATGCATATTTATTCACATTGTCTCAAAGCTCCAAGATTATGATGATGTAATTCTTTATTTTTGGATTAAAAATTGTAGGGTAGGTGTGAGGGGCAGGATCTGGCCAGTTTGAACATAAAACAAGTAGAATATTTGGGCTGGATATCATCGGTTTAAAATAAAAGGGTTCATTATTTGTGTATTTGCAAGATGAGATGTAAATGAGATTTGACTGTCATGTCTAACATGTTGAGTGACCATGTATAAAAGTCCCTTATTGCCTCATCACTAGCATGTTGGTAAGATGGTTGATACTTCTCATCTGCAATGTTTTCTTCACATTCTGGCATAACACTATAGTATAAACAAAAAAAGAAGCACCAAGACAGGTTGCTTCAGTGGATCTATGGAAAGGTTTTAGGATGCTGAGAATGCAGCAAAAGGAAATGCAAAATATTTGATGATGAGCCTATATGCTAATTAAGGTAGCAATGATGATGGTGATTTCAAACATTTTAAAATTTAATAATTATTATTATAATGACCTTAGAAAAGTGAAAAGGGGATATGTGTTAGATGATATTAAGATCACTCATCTGCCATTCATGAATGATTTAAAGCTATTTGCAAAAGATGAGGACAAAATTGACAGCTTAACATCTAATATAAACCTGATTAGTCAGGATATTGGGATGGTGTTTGGGATCATAAAATGTGGCCTTGTAACCCTGAAATGTGGAAAACTAACAAACAGTAGAGGGATTGAACTTACAAATAGCCAGATTATTAAAGAAGTGGGAGAGGAAGAATTCAAGTATTTGGGAGTCTTTGAATTGGATAAGATCAAAGAGAAAGAAATGAAGATGTTCAAAAAAGAATATCTCAGGCGAGTGAGACTTGTAATGTTGTTTAATTTGAATGAAGAGAATAAGATCAAAGCAACAAATACATGGACTGTGTCCCTTATGTGCTTTGAAGCAAGTGTAATTAAATGGAGGAATGACGAATTAGAAAGCATTGATAGGAAAACTAGAAAACTGATGACAGTGCATAAAGAACACCATCTTAGGAGTGATTTTGCAAGACTTTATGTTGGGGTAAAAAAAGGTGGGCAAGGACTAATAAATTGTGAAAATTGTGTCAAAAGTGAAGAAAACAAGTTAGCTTGGCATCTTAAGAAAGTAAAGGATAACATTATGTCAAAAATAAGAGACCTCAATACACTGAAATTTGCTGATGTAGTAACACTGAATAACTGCAAGAAGTGAGTGAACCTGAAAAGGAATAGAAGGACAAACTTATACACAGGCAGTACACTAAAGATAAAGTGGGCATTGATTGGAATAGGATTTGGATGTAGCTTAGAAATAGTGATCTGAAAGGATACACTGAACCTCTGGTATGCTGTGCCCAGGAGTCAGCTCTTCAAACTAACTACATTAACCCTATAGCATTTGAACTAGCCATATCCAACCAAAATATTCTACCTGTTTTGTGTTTAAACTGGCCAGATCTGGCCTCTCACACCAATTCTGCAATATCATTCTAAAAATTAAGCTACCTCACCAAAATCTCATAGCAAAAAAAAAATAATGCATGATTAATTCGGAACAATGTGAGTAAATAAACATATTCGATAGAATAATGTGAATGCTAAAGAGTTAAACATGTTGACAAAATGAAATAATCATCATTATGTAGAATGGTTAGCCATCTTGTAAGCGACTGTGCTATGTTGCCACAGCGAGAGTACAAAAGACGTCATGATAATGTTGCCAGATATATCCACGGGGTGATATCTGAGAAATGTAGTTTTGTAAGAGCAGCTAAACATTATGAGCAGAAACCAGGAGGGGTGTTAGTGTATGACAAATTTAAGATTTTGTGAGACTTCACCATTCAATGGGATAAAGGGATTGAGGCAAGGATGCCAGACATTGTAATTGTCAATAAGGAAGAAAAAGAGGTCCGAATTATCAATATCTCTATCCCAGAAGATAACAGAAGGAAAGATAAAGAGTGTAAAAAGGTGGAGAAGTATTGAACCACTGAAGGAGGAAATTGAAAAGTTATTGGGGATGAAGATGGTTTTAGTGATTCCAGTGGTGATCAGAGCCTGGACTGGGTAAATATAAATTGAATTGATACATGGTTATAGGTCATGCAGAAGACAGCACTTCTTGGTACAGCAAGGATTTTAAGGAAAGTCTTGTCTGTGTAAGGTAAAAGAGAGGAAGCTGTATGGGACCTTTGTCAACAGTTGACTGCTCCCTAACTGAAGTGCCTGGACTGTTTAACGTCTAAGTGTCTGAGATTTACAAAAATGAAACATGGTAATAATATTTCTAGCATAGACACGAGGCCTGAATTTTGAAAGAATGGTTTAATTGATACCACCAACTTAAGTTCTTAACTGATACTTTATTTTATTGACCCTGAAAGAATGAAAGGCAAAGTCCACCTTGGTGGGATTTGAACTCATGATGTAAATAAAAAGCTGGAACATATATCACTAGCAATTTTTTTCCAATGCTCTAATGATTCTGCCTGCTCATTGCCTCAAATATTGGCTACTGATTTAAAAACAAAGCCAGCAATTTTGAGAGGAAGGCTCCACTTCATACCCTCAAACCCAGTATCTTAATTTATTGACGTCGAAAGGATGAATGCAAAGCTGATTTTGGTAGAATTTGAACTCAACCAAAGCATATATCACAAGGTATGTCTGCCACTCTCAAAATTCTGCCAGTCTACCATGCACATAATGATAATTATTTCTAATAGAAACACAAGATTAGAAATTTGTGGTAAAGGAGTTAATTGGTTTTATCGATCCCAGTACATTATTTTATAGAACCCTGGAAGGGTGAAAGGTAAAATTAATTTTGGCTGTATTTGAATTTGAAATGTAAAGAACCAAGGCATGTTGTTTTGCACTCTAGTGGTTCTGCCGGAATAGTAGTAATAACCATATCATAAAAACTATGTAGAATAGAATAAATGTAACATCCCAACTCCCTCTCAATATTAATTCAAGGCCTCTCTCTTTCTCTTTCCTTCTCTCTTTCATCCTCTTCACTTCATTTCCGGAAGGAGGGAAATATTGCCTGGCTCAGTCACTCAGCTATTCCCTTGCAGATCAATTAGCAGACCTTTACACATCTCTTTCTACTTCTCCCAGCTAACACATCACCTTTTGCTGCTTTTCCACCATATTGCATGCACTGTGATTATCTTCTTGGGATGACGAAAGAAGTCTGTAACAGATTGGGAGTTGAATGGTGTAGGGGTGTTACAGGCTCAGGTATCTAGATAACTATATTAATACCAGGAAATACTTAAATCATTGAGATCACTTGGCTTTTATTTTGTATTTATTTTTGTTTTGTTTATTGATCATATCTTATGTGTGTGTATATGGATGTATATTTGTGTGTGTGTGTGTGTGTCTTTATCCCTATTTCTCTTTACTGCTTCATATGATGGCATTTATTATCAAATAACAGCTGGTGATGTTTCTGGTTATGAAAACACAGTATTACTCCCACTGTATTATCTTCAAAACATGTGTGTGTGGATCTAATTTGTCAGGAAGTCTTCAGATTATTTCAGTTCCTTCTCTTGATTCTTATTCCTGTTTATAATATTTATTTACTTTAATTTGAGTTTTTCAGTAAAAATAAATAATAAAAACAACAAACTCCTAACTAATGTTTATTTTACTTCTTTATTATTTTTTGCATTGACACTAAAGACTTAATTCAAGGATGTATTCGTGTAATTAGGATAACTGTTTGTCTGTAGACATGATGTGTATAGGAAACATTTTAGAGTACTAGAACTGTATGTTTTATATGAATGAAACGTGATAGTACTTGTATTGGATGGTACATGATGCATGTGAAATGTAACTGATGTTGATTGGCAGTTTATGATTAACTGATGGTGTCTGGTAGTTCATACTAACTATGAAAGTGGTGCCTAGTGGTTTGTTCTGAGAAAATATGAAAGCTAACTTGATCATATCTGGTCATTCTTGATGATCATGAATGCTAACCCATAGTGCCCAGGGGTTTACACTGACTTTGAAGCTTAACAAGGTGATGCCTGGCAATATATGCTGACTGTGACTGGTGCCTAGAAGTACATGTTGTATATAAAGGGTATATCATCATACTGGGAAGTATATACTACATATGAAGACCAGCTCTTAATATATAAAAATACCTAAAAATACTTGCTACAATAATTGTTGTTGTGATGCTGATGCAGATTATGGTAACTTGACCTCTTTGCTAAATGGAAGTAAATGACATGGGGTGAGTAGTTTAGTTAGGTTCTGACTAAAACTGAAGCTGTTATAACAGAGCTTCTCAAACAGTTTGCCCCCCCCCCCTAGCCACATAACACCCTCAGCACCCCCACCCCTATTTTTATGTATAAATAAATATTTCATATTTTACTAATTTATGTATACTATGAATCATTTGATATTTAATATAATATATAATTTGTATACAATACTATAATAATATTATAATAAATTCATAGTGACCCCCAATCCACTGCCTTCCTCCTAATGCCTCTTTTTTCTCTATCGTCCCCACCGCCTCCTTAGGCACCAGCACCCACCTGGACTATCTCAATGCCCACCGGCAGGTGTTGGGGTAGTGCCCACTTTGAGAACCTATGTTATAACAGAGGAGATAGGTAGATAATATTGTTCTAGTATTGATTTCTAAAATTGGCAAGTGATCACAAATTTTTGGAGAGAGAATACTAGATTAAATTAACCATAGTACTTGACTTCTATTTTATTTTATTAACCCTGTAAAGATAGAAAGTGAAGTTGACCTCAACCGCATTGGACTTAGAATGATCAGGGCAATAACTAAATACCAAAAGACATTTTGTATGACAGTCTAACAATTCTGCTAATCCACCTGCAATGGAACACAGGAAGCCTTTGGAAAGAGAGAGATAATATGCTGCTATAGTTGAATGTGAACAAGACAGTTTATTTAAAAAACAAAATAAGAAAAACAGACTTCATTCATATTCATTATCATCATCAACATTCAATGTTTGTTTTCTATGCTGGCATGGGGTGGATGGCTTGACAGGAACTGGCAAGGCCAGGGGCCACATCAGGTCCCATAGTCTGTTTTTGCTTGGTTTCTACAGGTGGATGCTCTTCCTAATGCCAACCACTTCACAGAGTGTACTGGCTGCTTTTTACATGGCACCATCACCAGTTTATTATTATGTGACAACACTAGTGCTTTTTACATGGCACCAGCATCCACACCAATGCTTTTTATGTGGCACCTTGGTTTTAGAATTTCAATTCTGTTGTAGTGGGCAGGTCTTCTCAAGTACAATAGTGCACCACATATCTCGGTCCTCCATCATCTCCTTGGATTAATTCTCAGTATGTTAGGTAAATGAACTTGGTACTTTAGGGTTGACAAGTATGACTTTAGAAATGACTAAAACAAGAATTATACTTTTAGTATATTTCAAAACTGTTAATTCATAAGATGTGAAATCATTAACAAATTACAAATAATTTTCTTAGGAAACTGAGTAATATTTGGACTTTGGTCATTAAAATGTGATTAAATTTGTTTGTGTGTGTGTGTGTGTACACATGTATATACTTATAATTGCTTGATTGTTTATGATCTATAGATATTGTGTGTGTGAATACATATTTGTTTTATGAAGATATAATTTTGTTTATATATGACAATGGTATATATTGATATAGATACAGGTGTATTTTTTATATATAGGTTTACATAGCTCATATATGCATGCATATATTAGTATATATCCAAGGTACTTACTAATTGAACTACAGTTTTGTTCATTCAACTTTTTGATTGACTCTACATAGCAATGAATTGAGAAGAAAATTTTGAAGGAAACTAAGGTTCAGATAACATACTATCCTGTTTCTATATGAATAAACATGTATTAGGCTCTACGTACTTCTAACACAACTGTTGTGTGTTGTAAGAGGCACCTAAAAGGTTGGCTTCAGGAAAGGTATTCCACTGAAAAACGTTGCCTATTAAAATCCTGCCTAACTCATACCAGCATGGAAAAGCAGATACAAAAATAATGATGGCATATATATTAGATGGCATATATGCATCTACTAATTATAATCTAAGTATTGCCATTATATACATGGTAACTTGACCTGTATATACAGTAACCAAATATACACGTCATTAAATGTATGTTGTTACTATACTAAAAACCATGTTTTAATTAAGTGTTTTAACATGTTGTATGTCACTTGGAAAATTAAAAAAAAAAAGAAACTTATAAAAGCTCAAATTTTTTTTTAACCCTTTTGACACCAACTCAGCTGAAACTGCCTCTGGCTCTGTAGTACAAATGTCTTGTTTTCATAAGTTTTGAATTAAAATCTTTCACCAAACCTTAGTCACAGTTTATGTTCCTAACACTAACTTAACAATAACTAAGTTATTTTACTAAATTCTTTGTTATATTTAAAATTAATTGAAAGAAACACAAAGCATCTCAAAATAAATACAGTAATAAAAGGGTTAATGTAAAAATATTTCTGTATATTAATATTTGTTGCAATACATTTGTAAATTCTACAATATGTTGATATTTTAATTACAGATGTTGCCATGTCCTGGGCAGTATGTTAAAGCAATCTACGACTTTGAGAGTAACTACCCAAGTGAATTGAACCTACGGAAAGGTGATATCATCTTAGTGACAACTGTGGTGAATGAGAATTGGCTATGTGGCGAACTACGAGGTCAGCAGGGCAACTTTCCTGTCAGTTTTGTCTCCCAACTTGTTCTACCGTCTATTCGAAAGGGTCAAAAAATATTTGCTGCCACAGAAAAGTTCTTTGCACAAGAGAAAGGGGATTTGGACTTTTGTCGAGGTTTGTAACCAAAAGCAGTTATAATAATAATAACTATTTGTTTGTGGAGGAAGTCAGTTTAAACATCATGATGTAAACTAAATGATGCCAAAAATTGTTAGGTTTTTTTTGTTTTTTTCTTACTACAAAAGCTAGCAAGAGAACTTTCTATATTTTTATATTACAGGTCTGTTTGACCTGCTTAGAAAAAAAACAATGTTAGAATGGTGAAGATACCAGCTACGTAAAGTTGAAACATCATGGAATTCTTTTTCTTTTTTTCTTTCTTTCATTCATTCATTTAAACTGGATATTTTTTTTACAATCAAAAACACTTTATTTACTAATATACACTTAAAAAGAATGACAAAAAGAAGAGAAAAAAAATGGAGAAAAGTGGGGGGGGGGGTTCAAAGCAGCATAAAAATGGAAGGGGAGGGGCAATGGGCCACATACCCAGAAAAAGAGGGATGCTGAGCAGCGTTCCACAGAGAATGGTCAGCGACACTTGCTGCAGTAGCCACTCCACCTCACTCAGCTCATTTCTCTGACCGGCTGCCTCTATCCCTATTTTGTTGAGGAAATTGATAGTATGGAGTCCTAGAATACCTAACATCTATCTAGATAGCAACCAGTACAAACTGATAGTGGCCAGACAGGTTCCTGTTCTTTTTGATTATTATCTCCTCCACATTGCAAGTGATGACACCAGGGTTTTCAGCAATGGATGAGGGACAAGCCAACAAGGGAGCCCATATTGGGTTGCTTAGCTTGCAAGAAACAGCAGTAAAATCTCTCTCAAATTACAGTCTATCATCTTCAGATATGAAGAATTCCTTAGATTATTTTTTTTCCCTATATATTTTATGGCTGAAAAATATAAGTAAATAAAATATGGGACGGTAACAGCTGGAATATCTCTGATCATGGTTTTGCTTGTTTGTAACAACTTGCTAAAAAACATTTTAAATAGTTTTTTTTTTTTAATTTCTACCAAGATTTGTTAGGATTTAACAAACATATATATATGCAGTTATTTAAAATGTAAATACTAAGATAAATGATAAGAATTTAATGGAGAAGCTGCATTATTTATTTCATAATACTGTTTAATCTTGACTGCATTAATAGACAGAACTAAAAATTATAGCAAGGAAATGAATAATGCTATTTTGGATATTGTGGAATAAAATTGCTTGGAAGTCAGGATTCATTATGTGACTTTTATAAACATGAAATGGACAATTTTATTTGGCTGATGGATCAATTTTTATTGCAATAGAAGATATATCCTCAATTTTTTTTTTTCGTTTTATATATTTTATTTTCCCTTTCAGATTTTGATGTAAGAGTTTCTTTGTTTGTGTATTCATGTAAAGCAATTTTTTTTTGTGACAAAATAAATTCTAAAATGTTCTATTCAATAGTAAATTTTAAATAAAAGATAGTTAAGTTTTATTAATATTCATTTATTGTGTATAATAATGGTAATAATTATTATTTTATCATGTTATAGGTGACGTTATTGTTGGCCTTCGTGCTCAAGACAGCAATTGGTGGAGTGGCTGTCTTGTTGGCCAAAGCAAAAATGGCATCTTTCCGCTTACACATGTTTATGAACTTGACAATAATTACATTTCTTTCAAGAAAGAACAAAACCAAATTGTGCGTGCTCTTGTGGATTGTACACCTCAACTTGATGAAGAACTTGGCTTCAAAGCTGGTGATCTTATCACCGTTTTGGAAATGGTTGATAATGATTGGTACATTGGAGAATGCCGTGGTAAACAAGGCATGTTTCTTACTTCTTGTGTAGAGTTTCTTAATACAGGTCTTACAAGCAAGACCTATTCTAATCCCCCTGTGACACCATCAAGCCTGTCTAAAACAACTGCTGCATCTTTTAATCTTTCTCGAACTTCTCATACATATAACAGTGAAAATACACGGTCTTATGATTCATCTGTAACTCCCTATGCAAGGACGTTGTACTCATTCACAGCACAGGCTGCAAATGAGTTGACTTTTGGTGCAAATGAGATTATATTATTACTTTGCCATGTGGATAGTCAGTGGATTAAAGGTGAGTTGGATGGGAAAACTGGAATTTTCCCAGCCAGTTATGTGGACATCATTGTAGACTGTCCACATTTAGAGTCTGATCTCTCCAACATGTCTAGTTCACAGAGTAATTCTGATAGATTACCAATCACTTCAACTGTTGACTGTCAAGAGGAAGAATGCTATGGTTTAGTTAAATATGATTTTAAAGCAGAAACCAGTGGAGACCTAAATCTGAAGGAAGGAGATACAATTACAATATTACAACAGGTTGATCAAAATTGGTTTCTTGCAAAGAAAGAAGACAATGAAATTGGACATTGTCCTGTCAATCATATTGATGTTGTTGGTTCTGAACCAAAATTTCTTTTAGCCGATCATCCCCATGTTGCCAATGCCACTGCTCAGGGAATAGGAATTGTCCCAAGAACAGAACAAAAAACTGTCAGAAATGATTTGAAAGATGGCTATCAAGACAAGGAGAATAACAATATTTTTAGTAATCAATTAAAGCATAATAAATCTTCCCCTAAGCTTCTTTTGCCTATGGTTCCTAAACCTTCCCTTCAGCCGAAACCCACCCCCAAACCCAAGCCAGTGGTTTTACCAAAGTCTTCCTCCCCTCCATTACCTACCAAATCAGTCCACAGACCACCCCGACCACACACCATATCTGGAAGTTCTAGTTTTGATACTCATCATTTGAACTCCTTAATAGAAAATGAAATGCAAACAGATTCTCGGAAGTCATTTCCAATATATGATAGCAATGAAAACATGGAATACCAAAGCTCTTCAGGTGAGAAGGTGAAGTTAAACATTGCTAATCAAACTATCTTATTTGAAAGTAAGGGCAGTGCATCATCTTTTGTTTCTTCTGATGTGCAAGAGAGACCAAGTGGTCATCAGTCTGATGACAGTCTCTCTAGTCAGTATGAGAATGGTGAAAAGTCTTTTACAAAACCAATCCCAATCCGTCGCCCTCCCCCGCCTCCTCAACGTAATAACTTCTCTGGTGCTAATTCAGTTTCTTTAAATGAGAGAAAATATATGCGTAAGAATCAGGCATTACGTTCCTCGAGCTCAAAACCGTCCCCTGTGCAAGGTACAAAGCCTTCTTCCGAGGGGAAAGGCATGCAGCGAAAACTCTCTGAGCGTATGATTCCCTCCAGACCAGCACCAGCTCGGCCACCTCCTAGATCTGTTCCAGCACTTAAGCAAAAAGGTCATGAATCATCAGAACCAAATTCCTTTACTCAAAAACCTTCTTTAACAGGTGAGTAGTTTTGTTTTTAAAGACTTTGCAATTATTAATGAATTTAGTGTATTTTTGTTTTGATTTATGGTCTATTTAAAATTCTTATATTCTTTTCCATTTTGCAGAATTCTTACCATAGGCACAAGGCAAAAAATTTCTTTGAGGAATGTTGTTGATTTAATTGTTTCTTGTATTCAACTGAAAGGTTAAAGATCCTAATAGGATTTGAACTCAGAACATAAAGAAAAAAAACTAACCTCTACATATTCTAACACAAAGAAAACTTTACAGTACTCACAGTGAAGAATGTGGCTAGCAAGATACAATAATAGGCTCAACACTTCTTTGTTCAAATTTCATTGCAGTCTACTTTACTGTTTAAGATAACTAATTACGTTCTTACCTGCTGATATATGTGTGTATGTATATATATATATATATATATATATATATATATATATAATATACTTTGCAAAACATCTAAAAGTTGAAAAGATTCCAACCATTGCTTACTAGGATCAGAATTAACTTTACAAAAACCAGTTTTTTAGTTTGTTTTTTCCAGTTCATTAGTGGAAAAGAAGTAATGGGTGGATTAGTACAATCATTGAAGCAAGAAGAAGTATGCTTAGCAGTATTTCTTTTGATCCTTTGTGTCCTGAGTTAAATTCCCACCATGGTCAACTTGATCTTTCATCCTTTCAGGATCAATGAAATAAAGTATCTGTCAAATACTGTGGTCAATGCTACTGACTCAACCCCTCCTCTCCAAATTGCTGGCCTTGTGCCTAAATCAGAAATCCTTACTGTTATTTTGTGCCTCTTTAAATTCTTAGTTCAAATTTCACTTGGGTCAGCTTTACCTTTCATCCTTCTGAGGTTGATGAAATAAGTACAAGTCAAGTACGGAGATTGATGTAATCAGATATGGCCACACCTCTAAATTTGAGACCTTGTGCCTATGTAAGAAATTATCATCATCATCATCGTTATCACTGAGTTCAATTCCACTGTTTGGCTCTACTTCATATCCTTCTGGCAATGATGAAATAGATATCAGTCATATACTGGGGTCAATGTAATTTATTATATCCTTGATTGCAGTGGTAACAGTGTTACTGTTGATGTTGGAAACAGGAAGAATAACAATATATACAGGGGTTGAACAAAATAATGGAACACCTAGTATCATAGCATCATAATTTTGAAACATCTATAAAACCATCAAAAGTTTGTTTATTTTTATGTTTCTTGATTTATTATTAGTGTTGCTTAATATGTTTTGCTAAAATTGCAGTTTCTTTTCAGATATCATCAGAAAAAGGTAATTAAAATTCATTAACATGACAGATCTATTGGACTTTCAAAGAGGTCAAACTGTTGGTGCTCGTATAACAGGCACTAGCATAACGAAAACAGCTGAAGTGTTTGGTGTATCAAGAAGTACTGTCTTGAAAGTAATGACAGCCTTTGAAAAAGAGAGAAAAACCTTCTCGTTGAAACAAAACTCTGGTAGAAAACCAAAACTTTTACATGAATTGTTAGAAAGGATCACAAAAGTACAGCTCCCAAAATTACTGCAGAGCTTAACAACCACCTTAAGAACCCAGTTTCCACAAAAACTGTTTGCCAGGAGCCGCACAAAGCCAGATTTCATGGGAGGGCTGCAATTAGAAAACCACTACTTTCAAAAACAAACTTTGCAAAGCATTTAGAGTGGAATAAAAACCTACAAAATTGGTCCATGCAGCAGTGGAAGAATGTTATTTTCTTGGACGAGTCATCCTTTACCTTATTTCTGACCACTGGCCGAGTATACGTTTGGAGACAGCCAAAAGAAGCATTTGACATAGACTACCTTCTTCCAGCTGTTAAACATGGAGGTGAATCTGTGATGATCTGAGAGGCTATATCTTGGAAATCTGCCAGCCCAATGATTTCCTTTCATGACAGAATTAATAGTCAAGACTATTTAAGCATTTTATCTGATCAAATTCATCCCATGGCTGCAGAATTGTTTCCGGCGGGAAATGCGATCTTTCAGGATGATAGTGCACCAATTCACATAGCTAAAGTTGTTACTGAATGGCACGAGGAACATTCTAGTGAAGCTGAATATCTTATCTGGCTACCACAGTCCCTAGATCTCAATAACATTGAACATTTATGATGCATTTTAGAAAAACAAGTAAAGAGTTGATATCCTCCACCATCATCACTACAAGAACTGGAGACTGTTAAAGCTGAAGAATTGCCAAAAATGCCTTTGGAAACTTTGTACGAGTCCATACCTCATAGAATTCAAGCTGTAATTACTGCTAAAGGTGGTCCTACCCCATATTAAAGTAAATTTTTAGGTGTTTCCGTTATTTTGTCCAACCCCTGTATAATAATATCAAATGTAATCTTGACAGAATAATTCTGTTAGAAACATACTTTAAACCCTTTAGCATTCAAGTTTTTTTGTCAGACATATTGCTTATTTATTCCCAATGTTTTGAATTAATCATGCGTTATCTTGTTGCTTCAAGGTTTCAATGTTGTGTTTGTATATTTCTAGAATGGCATTATTAAACAGGTGGAATATTTGGGCCAGATATGGACAAACTAAATGCTAAAGGGTTAATGAAGTTTTAGTGCATTGCTTTTTCTCCTATTAGTATCCTACAAAATGTTTTTCAGATCTTTTGCTCGTCTGCTTTAAATTGACTTCTGTCAAGAATCAAAGCATAAGTGTTTTTGTCACTATGAAAAATGCTATATCATTTACTTGTTTCTCTAAATGTATCATTTCCTCTCTGTTATTCATCTATCCTTATTAGTTAAGTACTTAAATAATGTCAACTAGTAAGAGATATTTTCTTTTCTGACAAAGCTGTATCATATATTCATCTCTAATTTACACTTTTCTTTCATAAAAAGAGGTAAAAAAGAATTATTTTAAGTAAGTTATATCTTTGAAATATGTTCATACAGATGTTTTGACTAGCTAGAATTCCCTAGATCTCTTGAAAATTGATAACAGTAAGGAAATAAGCAAATATGACTTGTTTCAATTGAAAAATCTTAGATTTTCATTTCTCCTTTAGTAATCTGTATATAGATACATATGAAAATTATATTTTCAACTATTTCTATAAAATTTTCTCTGCTGCTGGCAGTTCACTGAGATATTTTTTATTAGATATTCTTGTCTTCATAGAACACACACACGTGCACACTCACAAACACATGCATGCACACGTGCATACATACCTGAAAGTCTTGGAACTTCAGATTACCAACATTAAACTAATCTGAGTTTTATATTTATCTGAACCTTAAATAGCTGGGAATATCTTATGTGCCTGGAGATGTAGAAGTTCAAATTACGAAACAAAATTAGTGTTGCAAGGCAGATGAGCTAATTTGAACCACCACTTATTTATAGTCTTCTACTTAAGGCGGAAAGATTCTTACTCATCTGCTGCAACTGCCTTGATGAAATTACAACATAGAGTTATGCATAAATGAAAATGCACTGAAGATAATTATAATAATAGTAGAACATACAATGTTATTTTTGTTTTTCCATCACTGCAATATCCTACATATGAAACAATTTGAGCTCCACTCTGCCGGTTTATTGTATTTATTTATTTTACTTTCTGTTGCAATGTATGAATAGTAGCATCATTGGTTACAGCTTTCAAACTAGCTAGACACTACTTCACTGAATTTCTGAAGACAAGACTAACAAAGGAGTGTCTGACTCAGTAGAGTACATACCATACATCCTCATCATCATCATATTATTTCATTACTTCTTTTCTTGCTGGTATGGGTTGAATGTCACTATATTCTATGACTGCATGCTCTCCCTATCCCTAATCCTTTCCTGTTTTCAAGTCGTATATATTTTATTTGGATCTTTTCGGTTTGGCTGCCAGCATTTCAAAAAGTAAAGTTTACCAAAAATTTTAAAATTTGGCACAATAATACCCTTGCTCGAACTGAATCGCTGGAGTTATTTCATTTTTTCCAGAAAAATGTTTTTAAAGAGTTATAGAAGTTTAAAGTTTGATCATTTTCATCCAGTCAGGAAACAGGATTTGGAAGCTGTCATTTTGTGCATGACTGCACATTTTGTCAACATCCTGAAAATAGCATGTGTTGTCAATATTTGTAAACAACGCATGCTATGTCTCTGGTAATTTTCTTTCATGTAAATGAATGTTTATGTTAGTTTAGCTGTTACTTTTAGCACACCTAACAACCAATGTATGCTTCCTCACAGATAAAAGACTTTTTTCAAAGACTGTTACTATGGCAACAGACAAAAGAGTTGTCATGTTCCACTTTTTACTATTGAAACAGGCATGAATGTGTCTGTGGCTTATGATTGGCTAAAATTACCAAAATTTTCAGACTTTGATTACTAATAACTCTTGATTCATTGATTTATAGCAAAAATTACTTTTACGTCATTAATTAACTTATAAAAGTTTGTCATTATACCAAAACCACAAAGCCCTGAACTTTGTTTGAAGAAGACATAAGCCTCACATTGTCCAGATGTGAGGTTTATGTCTTCTTCCAGATTATATTATGTGAAGACATGCAGGAGACAAAACATTCATATCTATGTGCATGCACACACACACACACACACACACACACACACACACACACTCACTCATATACATACACACATAATGTGTATGTGTGTTTCTATTGGATAGGCTTTCATGCAGTTTCATTCTACCAGATGTAACCCACTACCTCTCTTAGTAACTGTTGCCAGTTCCATCAACTGGTTTTGTGGGAAATATTTTCCTAAGAACATGGCATCATGTTTTCCTTTGTTCACTTTCTTATTAATTTATTTGAAATGATTTCTCTTGCTAGTTAACATTTTGTATGTAACAGATCATACTCATGTTCTTGTAGTTATCACAGATCTTCAAAATTTATTCTTGATCATTCAACATCACGCTTTATTTTATACTTTCCTAATATGTTTGGCTTTTCTTAGAGACAAAACCGCTTCCATACCAACAGAAATAGCCATTCACTCAACTGCTTCCACAGGATTGTATGTGTGTTGGAATGTTTGCATATTCATGTGCGTGTGCATATGTATGTGTGTGTAATGTAAGCAGATAAATTGGTAAATAAATAAAATTGATGGAGTATTCTATAGGAACTGGATGTATGTGTGCAGAAAGGAATTCAGCGTTAGAAGATGTCATCAGAAGGGAATAAAAACAGTGGAACAAATTATTATTATTCGATAACCTCTGGGATAAAATTGTTAAGTAAAATATATAAATAAATAACATCATGAAACATTGATGTACAATAAATACCTAAATATAGAGTAGGGGAGGGTGATGCTAAACAAATGTGTCCAGTTCACTCAGGTGTGGAAAATAGTTTTAAATGCTTCTGATGATGATTTTGTATTCTTCTGTTTCATTGAAGAGAGACAGAAGCATAGACAGAGAGGGGGAAAGAGTATTATTGTATTTTGTGTTTGCCTTCTATAGTGTCAGAATAATTGAGAATGTTTGTCATGTACCAAGCCAGCGATGATGATGATTGTGATGGTAGTGGTAGTGGTGGTGGTGTTAGTAGTAGTAGTAGTAGTAGTAGTAGTAGTAGTAGTAGTAGTAGAAAAAAAAACTGAAATATCAAACATTTTTCCCTTTGCTCAAAGCAAGAAATATTTTAGAAACCAAAATATTACATCTATCAATTTGTAGCTTCTATTTCCCTGCTTGTTTTGCAAAAAAAAAAATAATAATAATAATACATGTCACAAAGACAGGACATAGCTATAAATGTATATGTTAAAAAAAAAACACCCCACAAAATCTAGATAAGTTACTTTGTATTTTTATGACTGTGTTAGAATGGACATGTAATATGACTGGATGATGTATGGAAAGATTTATGTTAAAAATGGTGATGAATGAATCATTGCAACAAATTTTGTCATGCCTATCCTGCTATTTGAACACAAAATTAACCACATTAATCCACCAACTTACCACCACCATATTTATTCTACACTGTACATCACAAAAACCTTGTGATATATATATATATATATATATATATATATATATATATATATATATATATATATATATACTTGTGAACAAGCTTTTATCCTCTTTGTAGATTTGTTTTGTGTTGGGTTAGGTTGACTATTTGAGTTCTTTTCAGCAGTTTCATGGTCTTCATATTGCTAATAATCATATGTATGTGGATGTTCATATATGTCACATATATGGACACAGGTATGGGTTTATATTTAAGAAGTTTGTTTCACAACCACATGGTTCCTAGTTCAATGCCACTGCTTGGCACTGTGAGGAAGTGTTTTATACTCTAACCTCAGTATGACCAATCTCTTATGAGTGGAATTTGATATATCTTTTATCTTTTACTTGTTTCAGTCATTAGACTGCAACCATGCTGGGGGCATTGCCTTGAATTTTTAGTGGAATGAATCAACTCCAGTACTTATTTTTTAAGGTCTCTTTGCCAAACCGTTAATTTACAGGTATGTAATCACACAAACACTGGTTGTCAAGCAGTGGTGGGGGACAAAGACACACACACACACACATATATATACACATGGTCTGATCAATAAGTATCCAGATTGTTGTCATAGTAACAAAGCTAAAGCACATAGAGTGAAGCCACTTGGCACAGATTGACCTGATACTTATTGATCAGCCCTTGTATACATAAATATATACGATGGGCTTCTTTCAGTTTCTGTCTACCAAATTCACTCAGAAGGCTTTGGTTGGCCTGTGGCTATAGCAGATGACACTTGCCCAAGGTGTCATGCTATGGGACTGAACCCTGAACCATATGGTTGGGAAGCAATTTTCTTACCACACATTCACACCTGTACCTATAAACTGCATGTAAACTGTGCACACTCTGTAATATGGTTGGCGTTAGAAAGGGCATCCAGTTGTAGAAAGCATGCCAAAACAGACATTGGCGCATGATGCAGCCTTTGTAGATTGTCAGATCCCTTCATACCATCCAAACCATGCTAGCATGGAAAGCAGATGTTAACTGAGGATGATGATGATGATATATTATCATCATTATCATTGTCTATGCTCACATGGGTCTGACAGAATTTGTTGAGGTAGATTTTCAACAGCCAGATATTCTTCCTGTCAACTCCAACCTGTTTACAAGTAAGATATTTCTTCATAACCAGACATTTTTTTCATAGAAGATTGGAAATGAAGGACACTTCTTGCATGATGGTGACACATGCTTACAACTATCACACATTGTAAAGACAAGGAAACAATAACACACACACACACATACAACACTCTCTCACATACAACACTCTCTCACATACACACACACACACACACACTGGGCAGATATTCATATGTATATCATCATCATGTCTACTTCTCCATGAGTCAGACAGAATTCAGTGATTTTCTGCACATGGTTGCGCTTCCTGTCAGGTTTACAACCTTCACCTGTTTCCAAGTAAGTGAAGGCCCTCAAGGCCAGACATATTTTCATGGAAAACTGGAAGTGAAAGACACCACTTGTATGTCAATGACACTTGTTTACAACTGTTGCACAATGTCAAGACAAGGAGATAGTAACACATCCTCACCATGCACACACACAATACACATATGTACATTCACACACACACACACATATACAATGTATTTCAGTTTCCATCTTCAACATCCACTTGCGCAGTTTCGGTCTACTTGAAGCTGTAATTGAAGACTATAGTGTACACACACACACACACATGTGCTGTCTTAGAGGCAATATGTTTATATCTATACATGTTGGACTCTACCCCTGCACCCAACCTTCCTCCAAGAAGCATTCCACCTGCCCCACCCCCATCACATCTTCTTAACACCTATCCCTCCGTCACTCTTCTAATTATGGCATTATCCAGTGGTTGTAATCATTTGAAAGCAGAATTGGCACATATTTGAATCCCTTTGATGCAACCAGTTACCTCCTTCTTCCCCTGTAAGCACTTCCTATCAATATTCATCCACCATTCTCATTATCATATATTCCCACACTATTTTTCACAAATCCTCTCCCTTTTCTCTGTACTACATTTTAGATCTGTTATAACATCTTTAATATCTCACATTTCTGCAATCATTCTCAATACATTTATTGCTCTTATGTACTTCTGACCTCCATCTCTGTCACTGAACATCATTCCTCCCTTCCACTCCTACACTCTGCACATCACATTCATACTTTCTGATCCATATACAGGTTTATGATACTGTTGCTCTATTCCTTTCCTGTGCTGTCACTTGTCACGTCCTTCTGGAGCCACTTCTATCTGTCCCACCTTTCACCTTCCGCACTGATACTTACCATCAATCAACACCTCTAGTCTTGGTCATTACTCACTATATTCACCCCTACCTTATCTCTAATTATCTGTCACTCTCCTCTCACACTCTTATGAAATTAATCATCCTCTTACCTGTTGATCCGCTGCCCGTATTCTTTCTTATGCTTACTTTCTTGCCCCTTGAGAATATGTGCTGGCACCTCATCACTATCATTTTTACCTTCTTTCCAGTTATTCCCACCCTTATATAATGCAAATAGCCATGTATTTCTTCTATAGCTAGACACCTGTGCTTGTCCCTATATCATATTCCAGTCTTTTAAATACCTGGCATAAAGTTACCTCCCCTTTTCTCAAATACACTTCTACTCAGTCATGGAAGCTTTTTTTTTTCTTTTCCTGTCTTGCATGTTACCTGGCAACCTCACTAGGAACAGTGTTACACAAAAATCTACCCAGAACATAACATAAAGTGGTTGGCATGAGGAAGACCATCAAGCTGTAGAAACTGCCTAAGCAAACATTCAAGATCAACATGGTCCTATGACTTATCAGATTCTGTCAAACAATCCAGATCGTACCAGCATGGAAAATGGACATTCAATGATGATGATGTTGATGTGTGTGTGTGTATTTGAAAAAAGAGTTTTTTATTTAAGACTAGCAGTATAACCCAACCTTGTCCAGGTGTGAATTATTACGCCATCTACGATAAGTCTTGCTAGGTGAAAATCAACTAAAAAAGAAAGCCTTACAACGAATAAAACCTTATGATGTAAATATGTTCATAATTCAAAAGACGAAATTAATAGGGAAAGTCTGACAGCTGTTTTGCGTAACATTATTAAGTGTACGTAAATTGCATCCGTCTAATTGGCTATACAAACGCTTGTGCAAAACAACTTTTTGCGCTGCCTTGATTATACATAGCAGAGTAATTCCTTTTCACAGGAGGTAGGACGGCAATTTCTGATGAAGCAATTGCTGGCGATCTGTTGCTACACAGTTTTGCCAGAATTCTATCAGATTGGGCAGAAGATGTTGATGCACCATTTTGCATTATGTTCAAAGTAGCTACTGGAATGTGGTGAATTGCTGCAGTCTGTTGCTGTCATTTTAAACCGGTTGCTTTCTTTCCCCAGCAAACTCTCTTCTTTGGAGGCATAATCTATGTATATATTAAACAGAACAACAAAAGTTATAATAGATGGCAGGGTCGGTAATTTTCACATTTCTGTAATTTTTCAGATTAACACCCGCACGATTACCCAACCCTAACCCTAAAACCCTAAACCTAACCCTAATCCTAACCCTAACACTAACCCTAACCCTAAAACCCTAACCCAACCCTAAAACCGTAACCCTAACTGTAACCCTAAAACCCTAACCCTGACCCTAACACCTTAGTGAAAATTGTGGTATATTTACCAAACATTGACGAACATGATTTATATTGTAGTCAATGATTGTGTGTACAGGTAGAAGGGAAGAAATATAAAAGTTGCTAGAAACAACAGCCAAATCTCCCTTAAATCACACAAAGTTAACGGAATTAAAAAAATTTTTACATCAATGGAATTTTTTCAATGTGAACTTTCCCGTTCAGTAATTACACGCTCAACATATAATATAGAGAGTAAGAGTAAAAGAGGGAGAGAGAGAGAGAGAAAGAGAAAGTGATACGTAAACCCTAATACTAACACCCTAGTGAAAATCGTGGTATATTTACCAAACATTGACGAACATGAGTTATATTGTAGTGAAGGTTTTGTGAGGGAGAGAGGAAGAGGGGGAGAAGGAATAGAGATGGGAGCAATGAAGAGAAAGAAAGAGAGAACGGAAGACAGTTATAAAATAGCAATGCGTGCACGTGTTTATATAAGAAACACAGAAACTAAATCTTATATCTATAATGTTGATGTGTGCATGTGTTTTTACTCTTTTACTTGTTTCAGTCTTTTGACTGTGGCCATGCTGGAGCACTGCCTTTAGTCGAGCAAATTGACCCCAGGACTTATTCTTTGGAAGCCTAGTACTTATTCTATCGGTTTCTTTTGCCGAACCGCTAAGTTACGGGGACATAAACACACCAGCATCGGTTGTCAAGCGATGTTGGGGGGACAAACACAGACATACAAAGACACACATACATATATATATACATATATAAGACAGGCTTCTTTCAGCTTCCATCTACCAAATCCACTCACAAGGCTTTGGTCGGCCTGAAGCTATAGTAGAAGACACTTGCCCAAGATGCCACGCAGTGGAACTGAACCCGGGACCATTTGGTTGGTAAGCAAGCTACTTACCACACAGCCAGAAACTCTGCCAGATCACATTGGAGCCTGGTGTAGCCATCTGGTTCACCAGTCCTCAGTCAAATTGTCCGTATATGTTGTTGTCACAGATCACGTATGTGTAGTCGTGTGTGTTTTTACGTATCTATGTTATGAAAAATAGGTAAAGAATACTGAGAGGAAAGTTTAATCTATGAGTTTGTATGTATCACTTTCTCTCTCTCTCTCTCTCCCTCTTTTACTCTTACTCTCTATATTATATGTTGAGCGCGTGTGTAAAAACGCCGTTCCAGGTAGAAGGGAAGAAATATAAAAGTTGCTAGAAACAACAGTCAAATCTCCCTTAAATCACACAAAGTAAACCGAATTTTAAAAATCTAATTACTGCACTGGGAAGTTCACATTAAGAAAATTCCATTGAAGTAAAAAATTTTACGATAAAGTGGAAAATGTGGATTTCTATAGATGCAATACACACACACACATATACACACTCACAAACTCAGCTATATAGATATAGATTATTAATTATTTTAACAAATCTTAAAAAGTTGAATGATGCAGACTTTTGGGGGGTAAGTTTTTGTATTGTGTCAGCATTCCCACTGTTTAGTTATTCGAACATGTACTATAGGGTAATTTTTATACAGGAAGTTGTCTTTAATAGTGGTGTTGACAGTTTCCAGTTTAGTTTCAGATTTAGAATTCTTATAATAAAGTATTTTTCTTTTGCCTTTTTTAGTTGACCATTTATTCCTTTATTTTGAAAAATGGTATATATTTTGAATTTTTCATTTGCACAAATGTCTACATGTTCTCTACAAGGAACATTTTTAAGAGATGAATTTATGTTTAATTTGTTGTTTATGTGCTCAAATGCAATGTGTTAATTTTGATCATGTCCAGCTGATGTAATCTTCATTTCATTGTGGACATGTGATGCACTAAATGAAATTTTTTGTTTTGCCACTCATACTTGCATTAACCTTCAAGTCTTTCTCATTATTGATTCCTTTGGTTGTTCTCTGTTCAGTTATTTTGCACATCCTACAATGAAGGTCTCAGTAGTTTTTTATCTACATTATTTTTTCTTCTTACATGAATTTTCACCTTTGCTAAGTTTGTTGGTTGTCTTCAGCTGTTGATAATTTGTTATTCTTTAATTATTTTACTGAGATTTGATGATTGATGCAATATCAGGCAGTATGATTTGGCCAAATGTAAGATTTGTGGTTTCTAGGATTATGGTTGACTATATATAGATATATTTATGTCTTCTTTCATTCTGTGTGTTTGTTCTGAGTATGTATCTGCTACCAGTAATCAAATTTGTTGCTTTTACCATGTCTGTGAAGGGTGAATGATAACCATTGATAAGTGAAAAGGAACTTGAGATTTTTATTGCATTTAGATCATCGTGAAAATTAATGCGTAAACTTGCAAGGAATGAAGCCAGTATGCTCCGCTGGATGTGTAATGTCAGTGTGTATACTCGACAGAGTGTAAGTAACTTGAGAGAAAAGTTGGACCGAAGAAGCATCAGATGTGGTGTGCAAGACAGACGATTGCGCTAGTATGGTCATGTGGTGAGAATAGATGAGGATAGCTGTGTGAAAAAGTGTCACACTCTAGCAGTTGAGGGAACCTGTGGAAGAGGTAGACCCAGGAAGACCTGGGATGAGGTGGTGAAGCACGACCTTCGAACATTATGCCTCACCGAGGCAATGGCTAGTAACCAAGACCTTTGGAAATATGCTGTGCTTGAGAAGACCCGGCAAGCCAAGTGAGAGCATATTCTGTGTGGTGTAACCTGTATATATGGTGTAATCTGTGTGGTGCCAGTGGTGTAACCAGCCCACTTATGCATACCTTTCCTTCATTGGACACTAAACTCTGCTTGCAAAGACCTGCTGAGGCAAGTGAAATCAAAATCAAATTCGATGACATCACCGCTTAACTGACATCTGTGCTAGTGGAGCGCTAAGAGCACCATCCAAGCGTGATCGTTGCCAGGGCTGCTGACTGGCTCCCGTGCCAGTGGCATGTAAAAAGCACCATTCCAGCGTGATCGTTATCAGCATCGCCTTACTGGCACTTGTGCTGGTGGCACATGAAAGACAACGTTTGAGCGAGGTTGTTGCCAGTGCTGCTGAACTGTCTCCTGTGCAGATGACACGTAAAAAACACCTTTTGAGCGTGGCCGTTGCCAGTGCCGGTGGCACATAAAAGCACCCACTACACTCTCAGAGTGATTGGCGTTAGGAAAGGCATCCAGCTGTAGAAACTCTGCCATATCAGATTGGAGCCTGGTGCAGCCATCTGACTCATCAGTCCCCAGTCAAACCGTCCAACCCATGCCAGCATAGAAAGCGGTCATTAAATGATGATGATGTAGCACATAAGTACAACACTGCAAAGCTCTTACTTGTCTAACTAAATTGTAAAGTTCTTACCTGTCTAACTAACTGTACTGCTATACCCGAGTGGCAATGGGGAATTAGCAAACTCATGAGGATTAAACAAATTCACAAGCATTTACGAAACTCACAAAAGTCTTTTTGTACAAATTTTACTGTATACAGAATCATAAAATTATGGAAGAATTGTTGACCAGTTTGCTCGAGTTGCAGAAACAGCAACAACAACAAATACTATTGCAGCAACAAATGCTGCAATTAATGAATAGTAAGTCAACAAAAAATGCTGAAAAGATGTTCTCACCAGATTATGTTGCAAACTCAATAACGGAATTTAATTATGAACCAGACAAAGGAGTTAGCTTCAAGGCATACTATAGAAGATATGAACAGATCTTCAATAAAGGGTGCAACGATTGGGACGACAACATGAAAACGCGTCTAATCCTTAGAAAACTGGCAGCAGGAGAACATGAACATTACAGCAATTATGTACTCCCCGAAAAAACATAAACTTTAAAAATACAATAGACATATTTGTTAAAGAAAAATGCAAAATAGTGCTGGACTGATAAGTGCCAGAAGGCATTTAACAAATTAAAAAAGCATTTTAACATTGAACTTATTGTTAACGCATTTTGATCCAAAGCTGGATATTATATTGGTTACAGATGCAAGTGATTATGGTGTAGGAGCAGTGCTCCTGCACAAATATGACGATGGAAGTAAAAAGGTTATATAGCCCATGCATCATGATTGTTATTACTCGCTGAAAGGAACTATAGCCAAATAGAAGTGTTAGCAATCATATTCAGTGTGAAAAAATTCCATAGATATATCCATGGAAGAAGTTTCTGTCTACAAACGGATCATCACCCACTTCTGTCAATATACGGTCCTAAAAAAGGAATACCAACACATACAGCGAATAAACTACAGTGATAGGGCACTATATTATTGAATTATGATTACAAAATGGAATATTTACTGTCAAAAATGTTATGTGGAATGTGGTACATGAATTACCAGTAACCTTAGAAGACATAAAATGAAATGCAGAAAAGTACAAATTCATAACAGAAACAAAAAGAATACAGACATACCTCACCCGATGTCGTTAATTGGTTCCAGGAGACATGACTTAAGTCAAATTAACTTGTCTCTAGGCTAGGCTAGGCCGAATTTACTTATCTCTAGGCTAGACTAGGCCGAATTTACTTGTCTCTAGGCTAGACTAGGCCGAATTTACTTGTCTCTAGGCTAAACCGATAATAACTATTCCCAGTTCCGTACTTTATTTATGAATGCATGCTCAATAATATATGGTTAATAAAAAACCTATTTTAAGCTTACAAACAAATACTTTTTATTTTTTAATACAGTACAGTAAAAAAAAAGTAATCTAAATTTATGAATACAATTTGGTGGTGTTTACTGTACACCGCAGACACTTTATCTATGAATGTGGTTTGCAATAAGACATGGTAAAATAAAAGCCTTTTTTAAGCTTGAAAAACAAATTCAGTAATTATTGTTATTTTGCAATAGCAAAACAAAACTAAATTATTTTTAATTTACCTATACGTACATACAATTTGGTGGTTTACATCGCAGATGTAGATGGCTGTGGATCATCAACATCAACAACTGACTTTGGCTCTTCTTGTTCAATGCGCTTAAAAAACCAGTCAAGAGTTCCTGGAACTGTCTTCTTCTTTTCCTTAAGGATTACATTATAAGAAGCAAAAGCTTTGTGATAAGCCCCCATAATCTTGGAAAAGCTTTAAGTGTTTCTATCCATATCTTTGGACATAGAAAGATCTTTCTTGATATATGTAAATGATTACTACATTTTCTTAATGGTAAAGCGACATGGCTCAGGTTCGACTTCCTCTTCTTCATTTTGCTGCTTGTGAAACTCTATCAAATCTTCATTCGTCAGGGGCTGCTTGTCTTTTTCAAATAAATCTGTGAAATTCTCCTCCTCCAGATCCTTTTCCAGTTCTTTGCTCATAGTAATCAATGTTTTGTTGATGGCAACATTATCAAACCCCTTTAAATCAATCACAAACTGCAGGCATAGCTTCTTCCATACACCATCTATAGCCATGCTCTGTACATCATTCCATGCCACTGCTATGTTCTGTACAGCCTTGTAGATATTTTATCTCTTCCAAAAATCACGAAGTGTGATGGACTCATCAAGATCAGTTGCAGCTATTGCTTGCTGCAGTGTATACTTCATATAGTAACTCTTGGAGATAGCAATTATTCCCTGATCCATTGGCTGCAGAAGAGACATGGTGTTCGGAGGGAGGTATATGACAGTAATGTTGGGGTCAAAATCTACAATGTTTTGCAAGAGGCCAGGAACATTATCTAACAGAAGTAAAACCTTAAAAGGAATCCCCTTCTCCTTACAGTACTTCTCTGCTGTTGGGATAAAATGATTGAAGAACCATCTTCAAAAACAACAACAGTAACCTATGCTTTTGAATTAGCCATCCATATAACAAGAGATGCCTTGGGTATGTTTTTCAGGGTGCAGGGGTTGTGTGCATGATACACAAGCAATGGCTTTAACTTAAAACTCCTGCACACTTATCTCCCAACATAATGGTCACACTTTCTTTTGAGACCTTGTAGCCTGGAATAGTTTTCTCCTCTTTGAAAATGAATGAACGGTCTGGCAATTTTTTCCAATACAATCCAATTTTGTCTACATTAAAAATCTGTTTGGGAAGAAACCCGTTTTCTTCGATGATTTGTTTTAATGCATTAGGAAATTCTGTTGCTGCTTGTTTGTCAGCTGATGCACTTTCACCTTGCTTCTTAATGGAGTAATAACTTCTTTGCTCCTTAAATCTCATGAACCATCCTTGACTTGCCTTGAACTCTACATCTTTCTCATCTGGATATTTTTTCTTCAGGTCCTCAAACAAAGACAATGCTTTCTCTTGAATGATTTCTTGACTAATAATAGCACGCTGACAATTCAACCTAACAATCCAAAGAAAAAAAAGACTTTCCATTTCTTCAAAGATTTTGCCTCTTATTGATGACTATGTTATTCATCCCTGGAGCTTCAGATTTGATATGTGCTAAAATCTTGTACTTATTATGTACAATCATCGATACAGTTGTCCGACTCATCCCAAAAGATCGTGGAATTACTATCACTTTTTCACCTTCTTCATAGCATTTTATCATAGCCAGTTTATCTTCCAGCATTATAGTATGATGCTTAGCACTTACACTATGAATTTTCTTAGGAGTCATGGGGGGGCAAAAAAATCAAGTCACAAATAGACAAGAAAGAGAAAATAGCCGATAAACGGATGTAAACAAATCTGAATTCAAAACAATCGCAGGAATCACAAATGACAATGATGCCTAACAGTAGATATTGGAACTACAGTGCAATATGAGCTCCAAAAGACCTATAACGGTTTGTGTTAGGAGTCAGAGGTTACCATTTCTAACGATATATTTTAGGATATGTGTTGGAGTCTGCAGTTACTAATTGTTATAAAGGTAAATGTTATTGTCAGTTGTTACCATTGTAACACTAGAGGCAGCTATTTGTTTTGAGTTGTTATATCGATGATGGTGATGTTGTAGATGTGAAAGAAAATGAAAGAAGAATAGTAGTTGAAGTTCATGTTAACTCCTAATTTATTTACCGTTACTTTATAATATGTCATGTCTCGACAGGCATATGTGTATCATATAAAAATAATAGAGAGAGTTATCTTTTCTTGTATGTTGTTACTGTTTATGTTGGCCAACTATTAGCTGCCTAGCTAGGGATTACAGGAAGATAGAGTGAATGTAAGTGTAGGAAGTTGATAAAACGATACCTTCGTTGTGCCTGACATTTAAACAACAATGGTGTTGGGATAAGACACTGTATCATAATTGACATTCTAGCTGTAAGCCTTCTCTCAGTTGAATTATTTCACTAAATGAATTCTGCCTATGGTCGCCTCTGTGTCATCTCCTTTTTTCAACTAAACTTTTTCCTATGGTGTTTTAGTATTTATGATTATCCAAACTTGTCAGGAGAGACATATTGTTGAAAACAATAGATTTCGTTGGAGGTCAACCTGTTATCTCAATTCTAACTTTTCATGGCCTAGAAGAGGTTAGGAGGATCAAGTGGCAAAGACATAAATCGGCTTTACAAAGCCAGCTGGTAAATGTAACTGCTATCACTATTGTTTTCTCCATGAGAAAAGTACTGTTGAAATGTTAAAGGAAATTGGCAGATTCAGGTTCGAATCTACTTTATGCCTAAATGAAGTCACTACAGACTGATAAATAAGACAACACTACTGATTTCATGATTTCGTCCACTAAGCTACACTACTTTATGATGTGTATCTTAACATTTACTGTATGTATTTTAATATGGTTTTCTAGTGATTTTATGATTCCAGTATTTGTGGCGGACATACGTAAAGTCAAGTAAAATGACTTAACTTGATTTTTATTTTTCCATATATTATCTTTGAAAACCAATGTATAATCGAAACAACAAAAGTCAAGGTATGCCTATACTGAGGACAGGAAAAGTAAATAGGAACAGGATTGATGCAAAATGAAACCAGGATGTGAACCTATACTCAATTTGTGATGGCGTCCTGATGTATACACAGAGAGTAGTAATACCTGAAACACTGCAAAAGAAAATGTTGAGGGAATTCCATGTTGGACATTCTGGTATTTTAAGTATGAAAGCTTTAATACATAGCTACATGTACTGGCCAAAAGTGGATAGAGAAATCGAAAATTTAGTACAAGGCTGCAGAGGATGTGCTCTAGCGATGAAATTATCGACAATAAAAAGTGAACCTTGTCCAAAAGTAGAATCTCTGTAGTCAAGGCTACACATTGATTTCGCTGGTCTCCAAAACGGTTAATGCTACTTAGTGGTAGTAGATAGTTTCTCTAACTGGCCAGAAATTTGTAAGTGTAAAAAAGCCAACTTCCTCAACTATGACAAACTTTCTACATGAGTTGTTTGCGAGATTTGATGTCCCAGGCAGGATAGTATCTGACAATGGAACACAATTTGTGTTTTGAGTTCAAAAAGTTTTGTAAAACATTTGTAGAACATGTAACTACAGCACCATGCCATCTAACAGACAAGCAGAATGCTTTGTTGATATGTTCAAGAGAGCCCTAAGAAAGTCAAATAAGAAAGTCATAGATGAGGTAGCTCTACAACACTTCTTAAGAGTATACCATGTGACACCAAATCTAAATACATCAGCAGGTATGTCACCAGAGGAGGTGCTGTTTGCGAGGAAAATAAAATCAGTCTTTGACAAATTGCTACCTGGTAAGAAAAGACAAATTGCAATGGATATCTTGCTGTATTAGCAAGATATTTCAAAATTGGGGAAAATGTATTTGTTAGGGCATATAAGAATGGAAAACAAAGTTGGGAGGATGGCGTGATTACCAAATGCATAGGGAAAATGCTATACTTGGTAAAAGAAGAAAAGGAGTATACAAGAGACACATGAACCAACTAAAAAACAAGATTTATTAAGAGCGAACCCAAGAGAATGGAAGAACCAATGGAAAGATTATATGATACTTTTCAAGTACCAACACTACTACAAATAATTGAATCCAGATGCACAAGAAAAAAAGAAAATGTATGGAGTTCCTGGAAGTGGATGCCAAACGAAAAAGTATTAAATTTGTAACTGTATGAAAAAAAAAAAAAAACTCATAAAAAGAGGTGAGGAGATGTAAGAATTATTGCTAATAAAAAGAAATAAAATTACACTCCCTAAGAAAAAAGAAAAACTTAAAAGGGGAGATTATTATGGGAATATTAATAATAATGGAACACCTCTCCCACGTGACAAGTGGTATGTATTAGTTGTTACAAATACTGTGACATCGAGCAGTCATAAAAGTCGGTCATAGATAGATAGTCGTGTCATACCTGTCTAACTAACTATACTGCTATACCAGAGTGGACGTTATAACAATCCAACAATTGGATTACAACAATTTTATTAAGCCCTAGAAGGACAAAAGGTTAAGATGATCATGATAGTATTTAAAATCAGAATGTTAAAGGCTTCAAATGGTAAAATTGGTAAAGAGTTGGACAGAATACAGCAAGTTATGCTGTCCAACTCTCTACTAATTCTACCATTTAAAATAATTAGTCTAGTTGACATTAAACAGTATAAGCTCTTATATGAGCCAGAAAAGAGGGGACAGGCCCACTTGAATGGACTCAAACCTCTTATTACTTGTCATAGTGTAAATATAGTATAATTGGTAATGCAGTTGCCTGATAAGCAATAATTATGATGCTTGTATCCTGTTAGATAGGCTTTTCTGGCTTAAATTGGTCTTTTTAATATCCAATCTCATTTACATGAAACCACTTAATTCCTAATTTAATCCAGCATGTTACTGCTTCAATTAATGTCCCTTAATAATAATTTTTTTTTACTTGGACATAAGGTAAAGAAGTGCAAGAATTCCTCACTTTATGGAAGTAATGCATTCCTGAAAATCTAGTCATAACGCAAAATTCTATAATGTAAAGTTAATTTTGCTATTTATTTTCAAGTGAGATTGCATTCCTATGGACATTTTTGGAAAAAAAAAGATGAAGTACAAGAAAACAACAGAGAACAAGCAACATGAATATAACAATTTCTAAAAATTCAAGGTTCAATATAGAAATAAAGAAATACAAAAGCATTTCAAGAGGAATAAGTTAGGGAATCAATAAGAATCATAATACCATAGGAGTATGTTATTACCACTAAAAATGTTTACTGTATGAGGGGGTGGGGGTGGAATGAGTCCTATGATTTCTGGAAGTTTTATATCCTGGTGTTGATTTTTCATCTCAAGAAATAAAAGTTCTAGCAAGCATGCACTTCCAGAAAAGTGCAGTCTCATCAACATTGGATACTCGATCTGGTGTGTAACCCCCTTCAGCAGTCATTTTCTTCAACTGTCCGTGATAATTAATAGCAGCCTCTGTATTGGCACTCGCAGTTTCACAAATCATTTTTATGTTGTGCAAATTCATGCTCTTCTTAAACCTTTTAAACTAGTCTTTACTAGCCAAAAAGAGTTTATCATTAAAAGTTTCACTTTCCTTTTTCTGAAAATCTCCATATGAAGTTTTGGTCCATTCTTGGAATTACCTTTGTATTTATTGGCACATCATGTCAATTCTGGTCTTTGATCCATACACTCAAGAGTCATTCCATTTTAAGCATTACATCAGATCTATTGGAAAATAAGGTCCAGACAGTTAACTGGTTAGCTTCTTGAGCACGTGACAATTTTCTCTCTGTTGTCACATATTGTTTCCACTGTAGACATTGCAAGATTTAATGTTTTGGCAGTATAACATAGTTTTACTTCCACTTCTTTTTAAAATATCAAGTTTAATATCCAACCTTTATGGTTCCTTTTCCCACTATTTTCTCCATTTCTACTTGATAACTTCTTTCTAGACATCTTGAATTGAAGGCAAATGCAACAGCAGTGGCATTAATTTTCCACAACAAATACATAGTGAAAAAATTTGGCCCAGAAAAGATCCAATTTGTAAGAACAGAAAATTGTCTTATTCCTATTGTAGTCATAATGAAAACAATATGAAATGGAGAAGGATTGTAGAAGAGAAAGTACTAGATGATTACAGTTAACTGAAGGGTCACCAGATTTTATAGGCATTTCTGACTTAAGACATAAATACACACAATCACTCATACACACACACACACACACACACACACACACACACTCATGCACACACATGTTGGCATACATGCTGATAACTGTTGTACCCAGTTGGATTCAAAAGTTGATGAGTTGATCATGGTGATGATGTGGGTTGCATTTGTTTAGATGTTAGTGATGGTGGGTGAGTATTCTTGGTGGTCTGGTGGTCATATTGTTAATACTATTGCTACTAGTATTGTTGTGGGTGTTTAGTCTCTGGTCAATCCTCATAGACTGAAGATCGAAAACATTTCATTAAACTTTTTAAAATACACTAGGATACCACATTATAATTTTTACTTTGAAATGGATTTGCTTATCTATTTCATACTATATATTATTGTTGCTGGCTGCGTTCATGTTGATAAAAACACATACATGCATACACACATTCATATATATATATATATATATATATGAATGAGTGTATATATGTATATACTCACATTATGTGCATTATATATACATGTGTGTAACGTGATGACAGGTTTTCAAATTGTTAATTATATTCTTTGATCTTAAATAAAATGTAAGTGGCCATTGAGCTAAGAAGAAAGTGTAGTTTTAAATTGTGCAGTATGAGTTTCTGTAAGAGAATGTATCCCAAAATTAATGGTCATACTTTACAATTTTCATAAGTACAAAATCTCATACCTAAAGTAGCTGTAACATGGGGGATACCTACATAGTTGATTATAGTGACTCCTATACTTTATCAACCTTCAGAAGGATGAAAGGCAAAGTTGAGCTTGGCAGTATTTGAACTCAGAACATAACTAAATACCACAAAGCATTTTGTCTGATGTTTTTTTGATTCTGCCAAAATAAAATTTACTTGTAGAAAGCATTGTATGATACAATAAATTCTCAGCAAGTGAAGTGTGACAACCACTTGTGACCTTCTGATTAAAACTATCTCAGCTTCACTTACACTTCCTTACTCACCCTCTTTAAAGGCCTATATCTCAACTCCTTCATTCTCATTTTGGCTTTCTTTGAAGCTATTCTAATTATCTTTTTTTTCAAGAGACATATGTTGAGTGCAAATAGTTCAAGAAGAGAAATACAAGCATTTGCTGTCTGTCACAATTATTCATAACTGCATGTGATAAAATGTCATATTATTTAGTATCACTTGCAATAAATTCTGAAAATACTCAAGGAAAATTTTTCTTTGCTCCTAATAAATTACTACTTCCCTTGGCCCTTTCAACACAAATATTTTATTTGACTGGGACTTTGTAAGTTGGGTGGATAAGGTTAAATTATTGAAGAGATTTGTTATCTTGCTCCTCACCCCAGTTTTCATTTCTTTACCAATACTCAATATTTTTCCTTCTTTTAATTCATTCTTTAGTTTAGATTTTCTCCAGTAAATCTTGAACAAAATATGTTTGCATAGAGGGTGGTATGTGTGCATGGATTTCTGCATTGTAGTTGTGCCTGTGTATGGTGTGTTTTTGTCTGTTTTGTGTATATACATATGCACATCTATATGTATGTCTATATTTTAAAAATTTTAATTCCAAATTTTACAAATACATCATCATTAATGTACTTCTGTTTTTTCCAATCAGATTCTGGTGAAGATTCTTGTGCAACACCACATGATTTAAACATTCGCATAATGAAAACGGAACATGAATTAGAAGTATGTATTGATTGACATATTTCTTTCTCTCAAGCTTGGGAGTATTTCTTTTTTTTTTTTTAATGTTCTAATTTAACCCTTTTAAGATGACTTTTCTTTGCAGTTCTTAAAGCAGTTCTAACAGTGAATCTTAGTGCCAATGAATTAATGTGATTTATTCATTCAATATATTCATGAGATTCAATTAATACATGGTTACGGAAAATTTTATTTTAGATATTCATGAGGTTAGATTAGGTCTGGGTTGTAGGTAGCACAAAGTAAAATAATCAAGTAGATATGGTACCTAGCTATCAGCATGTGAAAATCTTGCATTCAGACCAACTGCAAACCCTTTGTTTTGTACTTTAACTGCACACGTAATTATATACATGTCAATTTACTTAGCTGCTGCAAAATAGGTACAAGATTCTCTGATAAATGTTATATGAGAGTCCAGTGTTTTGTCAAGGCCATGATTCTTAACTAAAAGATCTATGGTGATCTTAAAGAACCCCTGGGTGGAAAGGAGACTGCTGAGTGACCCTAATCAAGATCTTTACTACAGATTCTTGAATATGTTACCTTGTATGGTCTACATATTTTTGGACAGAATGAACCAGAGTATATTCCAGCTTTTACAGCATAAATTTAGGCCTATTGTAAGCCTAAATTTGAACTTGATGGTAGAAAAACAATGAAAAATGTAACAGCTTTACAACATACCTACAGCCTTCAGTCATGGGTTGCACCTTTTTCTTAGCACCTATGTACATTGAGGTGAACAGAGTCATTGATTGAGGTTGAAGTATCTAACATACCTACTTTTGCTGTACAAATGTTAAGGTTGTTTTTAACAATAAAAGAGTAACCTTGAAGTCTGATATAAAAAAACAAGTAATGCATGAACTGCTTCACAAAAGACTGCCTTGATTGGCTCAATACAGTTTGAAATAATCTATATCAATTCCATAGCATTGCTATTTATTTTACTCTTCATTGAAAATTATGTAAAATTGTCAGTATAATGGGTATGTGCATACACTCACAATACAGTAGTATGAGATTTGATGCATGTATTCCATCATATTGATTGAAATAAATCATCTGTGTGTGTGTGAGAGAGAGAGAGAGAGAGAGAAAGAGAGTGAGAGAGATCGAGATCTAATCGACATTCTAATAATATTGGAGCAAATGTTTGTCTAATTAATTTTCATGCTGAAGCAAAAACTATTTTTTTTTGTTTTGAAATGACCTTTTATTAATGGTATGAAAAATGTTTCTCCATAGATTGCCAATGGCCATTGATAACATTGTGTAGGTTAGCTTCTAAAAATATGGATTCTGCTTTATGTACATGTCTTCTAAAGAAATCAAGCTATAAAACATATCCTATAAATCAGCAAGCCAAGCTGTGCTCAACTTTCTGATATTTCAGTCTCTTTCTCAGCATTGCAGCCGTTAGAGAAGCCAGAGAAAAGCTTACAAGCAATCTTTTGCTGTTTAATTTTTTTCAGCTAGTTTTTTACAGGGGTTTATTTTTCTGTTTTGTTGACACACAGTAAGCTTTAATCTCAACCCTTTCTATGTATGTTTCAATAGATAACAATATCCAAAATGGACATTAAATGATGATGATGATGATGAAAGAACTGATATTTTATGATTAAGTGTTAACATTATCCAGGTTATTATTTTTTTTCCTTCATAAATTACTGATACATAGTCTATTTACTAAGCAGGGATCAGAAATGTTTAACTGAGGTCAAAATTTACCTTCCTACTACTAATCTTTCCTCCTCAATCTGAAACCAAAACTGGGCCTTGCATTAATGCTACCTGCTGAGATATCTATCAAATCATCCAAAAAAAAAAAAACTACATAATTTTTCTTACATGTATAAATTGAGAGTAGGGGGAAAATCAAAGAATAATAATTGGTTATCAAAATTGAGAGAGAGAAGAAAAATGCTAGGGAAAGCAATTGATATTAATTATAAGAATCTCTTCATACCAAAACAGTCAATATCTGATGTCCCTAACATGAGGGAGCCTCTACACCAGCACCTAACCTACTGAAAATAGCAGCTACGACTCTTCTTTCATATCACATTCTACTGTCTAAAATTGAAAGGTCACATTGGATAATGTATTCTGAGGTATATGATATATGAAAAACTAGCAAAAAGAGAAGTTACAGATGAAACATATTTGTTCAAAAGATCTACTTGGTCAGGACAGTCCTGGAATTGAATTATCACAAAAACAAAATCTAGTGACTCAGTAACATCTGGTGTCACAATAACAACATCTGGTATCAATAGCAACATCTGGTGTCACAATAACAACATCTGGTATCAATAGCAACATCTGGTGTCACAATAACATCTAATGTCACAATCACAAAATCTGGTGTCACAATAACATCTAATGTCACAATAACAACATCTGGTTTCACAATGACCACATTTGGTGTCATGATAACAAAACCTGCTGTCACAATAACAACTACTGTTATAATAACAACACCTGGTGTCACAATAACATCTGATGTGACAATAACATGATGCCACAATAACAACATCTTGTGTCATGTTTAAATCATTTCTTGTAGGTATTCATACTTGAAGAATGTTTTGGTTAATATTTGTGTGAAAAAAAAATAGTGGAGTTGATGAGTTATCAGACAGTTTTCTATAAAATCAGCTAGTTCATATTCAATCACTGGCACTACATTATATCTATGCCCAGGATTCTTAACTCTCTAATAATACAGCTTATCCAGTGCAGATAGGTAGTGCATTGTAAGCAGTGACAGCATTGTCAAATTAACGAGTGTTCTGAGCTGTGGTAAGATTCTGTGGGTATAACATGGAAAGAAATGACTTTCACTAAGCTGATTTGCCTTGTACACACTAAACCAGTAGTTTTTCAACCTTCTTCAATGCCTGACTTACTTAATAAGGTACTAAATGTATTAAAACATATTATCTGCTTTTCAAAAGTTTTATAATATGCATACACACACACATATATGTATGTGTGTATGTATGCATATCTATCTATCTCTTTATGTGTGTGTGTGTGTGTGCATGTGTATATACAAGGTGGTATCAGAAAGTTCCTTGACTAGTACTGTAGCATGAAACCACATGGTTGCATGCACAACAAGAGCTAGCAGTGACCTTCATAAAGCAGTGTTTGCTTTGCAAGTTGTGAAATTTGTGTTTTTGTGATCACGTGTATGCTGTAGTCTGTGAATTTGTCATGGATGGGAACAAAGAGCCAATGTAAAATTTTGTGTTTAACTTGAGAAGTCTGCTAGAGACACTAAGCATCCTTTGGCAAGCTTACAGCGATGAGGCGATGGGTCATATGCAATGTTTCAAGTGGCACAGACTCTTCAAAAGCAGAAGAATGCCCCAGAAAGATGATGGGCAATCTGAAAGACCTACCATAAGCGTCATCCCCAGAAATGTGATATTGTGCATCAAGAATTTATCCCCCAGAGTCAAACCATCAATCAAGAGTTCTATTGCGACATTTTGAAATGTCTGAGAGAGGACATTTGGCAAAAGTGACAGGATCTGTAGAGTGTGAAAAATTGGATTCTTCACGACAGCAATGCACCCTGTCACCAAGCTCTCTTCACTCATGAGTTTCTCACCAAAAACAACAAAGTGTCACTTCCACACCCATCCTATTCACCAGACTTAGCACTTGCAAACTTCCATCTCTTCCCCAAAATAAAAATACAGCTCAAAGGTCGCTGATTTAACACCATTATCAAGATCCAGAGGGAATCACAAAAGGTCCTCAACTCACAGAAAATGACTTCCAGGTTGGATTCCAAAAGTGGCAGGAATGCTGGGACTGGTGTATTACTGTGCAAGGTAACTATTTGGAAGGAGGTGTTGTTAAAACTTAAGTAAATAAGTTGTTTTTTATTAAACATACCAAGTCCAGAAACCTTTTGATACCACCTCGTATATATGTATACATATGCATATATATGTATATATGTGTGTGTATGTGTGTTTAAATGGATATATGTATATATTATCCGCACTTTCACCATAACATATCTTTATTATTGTCACACTGCCTTCTGCACATGTGTGCTTATAGTTGGTACTATTGTGGTCATGTGATCAAAAGTCTGAACGAGAAAAATAAAGGATGAAGCAATGAATGGAAAAAATAAACAATACTGGACTCTATCGGAGGGAGGTAGCCGATTAGTACATTATCATATTAAAATGCAGAGAGAAATTATGCCCTAAAGTAAGATTTAGGAAATGTTATTCTGTTATGGATAGATCCAAGTTATATTTTCAAATTTACAGGTAATTGTCCGAAATAGAAAAGCAAAGAGGAAAATGAATGAATGAAAATGTATTGAGACTTATAGATTACAATTGAAGTGGGGTAACTGTGTATTGCGTTCCCATTTTGGGGTATAGAGAGATATTCAGACACTTAAAATAAGGTTGAGGTTATTTTCAATTATAGAGAGAAACAGAAGGTATTCATGTTAGGATAGAGGTAGAGCTTAGAGAAGATAATAAACCTTATGTGGTATTATAATTGTATAAGGTTGTGAAGTTATAAAATTGTAAACTTATAGAACTAATTACAATTACAATGTGAGTTCTGGTGGAGGTGAAGGGATAGAAATACAGGGTGTACTGTCATATGATGTATTTGAATACACCTAGATATACAAATACTAAAAGGTATATAGATCAAGGCTCACGGATACATTTTTAAAAATAAGTTCTTAAAAATAAATGCTTAGAAATGTATGGAGTAACATCCCAAGGAAAAACTGGTGTAATTATGTATATATATATATAAAAGTAAGATGTATATTATTTACAAAGAAATTAATATTATATATATATATTAAAGGCGGTGCTCCAGCATGGCTGCAGTCAAATGACTGAAACAAGTAAAGGAGTATATAGAGAATGTTGTCTCTCACATAAATTAGAAAAGGATGACAATGAATATACAGTGCTCAGATTAGGAAAAAATAATTTTATTATCAAAGAGGGTACTAGCACCAATAACAATTAATATTAATGAGAGAGCTCTTACCCCTGCTGGCGACAAAGGGACTCTCACTCAGAGTAAAAGGCAGACTGTATGACGCATGCGTACGAACAACCATGCTACATGGCAGTGAAACATGGGCTGTAACTGCTGAGGACATACGTAAGCTCGCAAGGAATGAAGCCAGTATGCTCCGTTGGATGTGTAATGTCAATGTGAATACCCGTCAGAGTGTAAGTATCTTGAGAGAAAAGCTGAACATTAGAAGCATCAGTTGTGGCGTGCAAGAGAGACGATTGCGCTAGTATGGACATGTGGTGAGAATGGAGGAGGATAGCTGCGTGAAAAAGTGTCACACCCTAACAGTTGAGGGAACCCGTGGAAGAGGTAGGCCCAGGAAGACCTGGGCTGAGGTGGTGAGGCAAGACCTTCGTACATTGGGCCTCACCGAGGCGATGACTACTGACCGAGACCTTTGGAAATGTGCTGTGCGTGAGAAGACCCGGCAAGCCAAGTAAGATCGTTGCCAGTGCCCCTGGACTGGTTCTTGTGCGGGTGGCACATGAGATGCACCATTTTGAGCGTGGCCGTTGCCAGGACCGCCTGACTGGCTCCTGTAGGATTTTCGAGCGAGATCGTTGCCAGTGCCCCTGGACTGGCTTGTGCGGGTGGCACATAAAAGACACCATTTCGAGCGTGGCCGTTTTCATGCGGGTGACACGTAAAAGCACCCACTACACTCTCTGAGTGGTTGGCGTTAGGAAGGGCATCCAGCTGTAGAAACTCTGCCAAATCAGACTGGAGCCTGGTGTTGCCATCCGGTTTCACCAGTCCTCAGTCAAATCGTCCAACCCATGCTAGCATGGAAAGCGGACGTTAAACGATGATGATGATATTCAGAGAAAGTATGTTTAGCATTATGAAGGCAGAAACCATTTCTTTCTTTTTTAGTGTTAAGTAGAGGAAGATTGGCCTTTAATATAAATAGAATCATACTTATACACAACAAACATTTCTTGTTCTTTAAATTATATGCAGGTGCTGAGGCTAAGATTTTCTAATGGAGATCATAACTAATACCCTTATCTTTAAGGTCCTATATATAATTACTCAAACCAGTAGAATTCCTCCTATTTCTGCTCCCGAAAGTATACAGATGGTAATTCAGTCTACATTTCATATGGTTTTGGGTGGCCCACACATATACTTTATTACTCGATTGAGTACTTACTACACGTTGGTAATCTATTTCTTTTTTATTGAAATTATTACTGAAGACACTATTATTACTATTTCTACAATCACAAAGTCTATACTGTCGTGTGGGGTCTACACTGGTTCGGTTAGTGTGTATATTGGGGGTATCATTTGGTGCAATATAATTACTATTGTTATGTCTGATGCTATTATTATTATTATGTTGTTGTTTTTTTTTTCTTCTTTCTTCAAATTTTCTTCCATTTCTCGCCGAGTGTTTTCCGTACACCTAGGGCAGAGAAACTCGTTGTATGCATTCCCAGTTCACACACGCAAATTCACAGGTAAAACATGTACTTAAGAAAAAAAAAAGTTCATGAATGGATGTTGTTTTCACAGCGATAATGCTCTTCTCAGTACATGAGTCGTTCCGGTTAGCACGATTTTTTGCACTTCCTGTAGGGATGGTAAGCCTGGTGTCATTTTCAAATAGGTTTCAGTACCTTTTTTTATCATTCCTAGAGATCCTACAATCACTGGTATGGTAGTCGCCTTGAGGTGCCACATTTTTTCAATTTCTATTAGCAAGTCTTTATATTTACTGATCTTGTCAAATTCTTTCGCCGCTATATTATGATCAGAGGGAATACTCATGTCAATTAATAAACACGTCTTCTTTGTCTGATCTTTTATAATAATATCCAGTTTATTAGCTTTTATAGCCTTGTCAGTATGTACGGGGAAGTCCCAGAGAATCGATACATTTTCTCCCTCAGTCACAGCTTCAGGATGGTGTTTATACCATTTGTCAGCGGTTTTGATTTTATAATGCTGACATATTGTCCAGTGTAAATACTGGCCAACTCTGTCATGTCTTGTTTTATATTCTACGGGTGCTAAGACTCTACACCCTGAGATTAGGTGGTCTATAGTTTCAATCGCATCGTTACAAAATCGGCATTTTGGGTCAGCTCCATTTTTTATTACATTGGCTTGGTAGTTCCGGGTTAGTAAGCTTTGGTCTTGAGCAGCCAATATGAAACCTTCACTCTCTGCTTTTAGCCCTGAACTTCGTAACTACTGATGCGTGCGTTTCTGGTCGACATCAGCTTGTTTGCTACGAGCCACATACTTGCCATGCAGAGGTTTCTGTTCCCATCTGCTAGCTAATTTTTCATGTGCTTTTGTCTTTGCAATTAATTTTATTTTCTTTGCAGCAGCAGTTGGCGCATTTCCTTCAACCTGATCAAGTTGGTGGGTATCTAAGAGTTCGGAAGCAAATTTTTTGCTCTCTTTCAGAATAGAGTGAAGTTTTTTCGGTCTTTCATGTTTTTCAACAAGTTTCAGCATCCAATCGTTGGTTGTTTCGAGGTATTTGGCCAGTCCGATTGTGGTGGTTTTGTACATAAGTTCAAGCTGGATCAAGCCTCGACCTCCTGAGCTCTGGGAAGGTAAAGGCGATCCACGTCTGCCTTTGGATGGTGCATCTTATTACAAGTCAGTAGCTTGTGGATTTTTCTATCAATTTTCATTATTTCACTGGTATTCCAGTTAAGCACATTGAAGCTATAAAGAACAACTGGAACTGCTAAGGAATTTATGGCTAACACCTTATTATATGCATTCAGCTCAGACTTCAGAACTGCTCGAACTCTTCTATAACATTCCTTCCTAACCTTCTCTTTCATGCTTGCATGCTGGATACTAGAGCCTTCATTTATTCCTAGGTATTTATAGGTTTGTTCCTGCTCAAGTTCTTTTATTACTGTTTCGACATCTAATTCTATTGGACTTGACTTTACTAGTTTCCCTTTCTTAAAAATGGCTTTGGCACACTTTTCAAGGCCAAACTCCATCCCGATATCATCACTGAATCCTTTCACAGTATGTAATAGTCCCTGAAGCTCTTCATCATCTTTGCCATATAGCTTTAAATCATCCATATAAAATAGATGGCTTATTTTCTTGTTGTCAATTTTGTAGCCATACCTTGTTCTATTCAGTTCACTTGAGAGTGGTATTAGTGCTATGCAGAAAATTAGTGGTGAAAGCGAGTCACCCTGGAAAATGCCACAGTTTATGCTAATATTGTTTGAGTGCAATACTCCATTAGAATGATATAATTTCAGCTTCGTGTTCCATAGTGACATATTATACTTTAAAAAATCTGAAATCACAGGAGAAATTTTGAAAATGTCCAGCGATTTCAGAATCCACGAACGTGGTATGCTGTCAAAAGCCTTTTTATAATCATTATTATTATTATTATTATTGTCATTATTATTATTATTATTATTATTATTATTATTAGTGTTAATATTACTGTTCTTATTTTTTCTATTTAAATAAAAAGTGTCAATCTTTATATTCAAGATGATAGTAGCCAGGTTTTGTGTCAGGCTATAACCTATTCTTGTTGTTTTACTATTAATGATTTCCCAGTATTTATTTTTTTCCTTTTATAAAGTATTTGATAATTAGTTTAAAGATTGTTTTTACTAAGTTGTTTTTGATTTACATAGCATATGGTAATATTAGTCAGACAGTATCATTTCCTTGGTTCGCATGATTAGGATTGCTGTTCTTTGGTCTATTGTTATTATTTGGGCAATAATTTTTATCATTAATAATACTGATGTTATACCTATTGTTGGTGGTTGCATTCTTCAAATTAATTATTATATCTACATTATTATAATTAGCATTATTATTGTTATCACTATTAGTGGAGCTGATATCTGTTTGGATTTCTTATGTTATTCATTTTATCCTTATATCTGTGTGTACTTCTAGAATTTATAAATTTATTTTTAATTTCATTATTATTTTTATCTGTGTTCTTATCATAGGCATTCATATTATTTCCATTATTATGGGGAAAGTATTTAATTTCATCCTTATACCCTGCATTTTTAAGTACTACATTATACTTATCCTTGAGTTTATTAAATATCGCTTCATTTGAGGAAAGGTTTGAGATTCTTTTGCTTATATTTCTTAAAAGGGTTCTTTTTATTGATTGGGGGATGGTTACTGAAATTATTTATATATCTTAAATTAGAGTTCTGTTTCATATACGGTTCATGTAGTCCAGTGCTTAAGTTACAGTTTTCGTCTAAATTGTTAATGGAGTAATTTTCATTTTCTATAGTTATAGAGAGACCAAATCTACTGAAAAACTTATGTTGGCATTTCTTTAATAATTCTAGGCATCTATTGGATTGATTTCTAACTATAAAGAGTGTGTCATCTCTATACAGACCACCTCTTAATTTTGGGAATTCCCTGTTTATGTTCTGTAAAAGGTAGATTCCTATTAAGTCCATTGCTTCCACCAAGTCTGGCGAGCCCATTGTGATATCAAAGAGATAAGTTGTTTATTTTGATTACTTTTACATATGATTGTAATCAATTAATAAATAGATATAAATGAATGTCTTCAGGCTGATGTTTGTTGATTGATTATCCTCTCCATTTTCTTATTTGCCTCATAAATCCTTGGTAAATTTCTGTTTTACCCCCACTCATACTTAGTATTCAATTGCGTTACTGCCCTGCAATAGTAAGCACTTGGATATAAATACATAGGTATACATCCAGTAGTATATTGGATATTTATTATCCCTTAGATGGTTGTTTAACCTCTAACTCATACAGACATATATATATATATATATATATATATATATATATATATATATATATATATTATATTATATTATATTATATTATATTATATTATGTTATATAGCTTGATATAAGAAGAAATGAAAATTTAGATAATCATTTATATTTATGATTTACATCAACATAATAACTACATACATAGATATAACATAAAATTACAAGACAAGGAACATATTTATATATGATTTAGAAGGAAATAAGAGATATATTAGGTAAAAATATACAGGAAAAGAGTAAATAAATAAAGGTTGATATATCGATTAAAAATCATATTAAATTTAAGTTTAAAGGACATTGAAATAAGGACTAAAAGTTATAGAATGCATCAACAGTAGTGGGAAATCCTAATTATGGATTTAAAAGTTTAGAAGAGTTCCGAAGAAATGTTTTAAAGAGGGTTATAGCATTAATATGAAGCAATTTGATGGCCATTTCTGGAATCCATTAGTCAGCAGGTATGAACCCTTTAGGTTCGACCTTACCACTTCCAAGGAATCAAGTAAAAGAACTTTTTCGAAAGAAAAAACAGTAATTTTATTATTATTTTATATATATATCATCATCATCGTTTAACGTCTGCTTTCCATGCTAGCATGGGTTGGACGATTTGACTGAGGACTGGTGAACTGGATGGCTGCACCAGGCTCCAATCTGATCTGGCAGAGTTTCTACAGCTGGGTGCCCTTCCTAACACCAACCACTCCGAGAGTGAAGTGGGTGCTTTTACATGCCACCGGCACGAGGGCCAGTCACACGGTACTGGCAACGGCCATGCTCAAAATGGTGTTTTTTACGTGCCACTGGCACAAGAGCGAGTCCAGCGGCACTGGCAACGACCTCGCTTGAATGATTTTCTAAATGTGCCACCAGCACAAGTGCCAGTAAGGCGACACTGGTAACGATCACACTCAAATGGTGCTATATATGGGCCACTAGCACGGAAGCCAGACAGCTGCTCTGGCAATGATCATGCTCAGATTGTGCTGTTAGTGCTCCACTGGCACAGGTGCCAGTCATCGAATATGGTTCAATTACGATTTCGATTTCACTTGCCCCAACAGGTTTTTGCAAGCAGAGTTTAGTGTCCAATGAAGGAGAGGTTGGCATGGGTGCCAGTCATCGAATTTGGTTCAATTTCGATTTCAAATTCACTTGCCTCAACAGGTCTTCGCAAGCAGAGTTTAGTGTCCAATGAAGTAAAGATACAAATAAGTGAGCTGACTACACTTCTGGCAGAGGCCACAGATTATGCTCTCACTTGGCTTGCGGGTCTTTTCACGTACTGCATATTTCCAAAGTTCCCGGTCACTAGTCATTGCCTCAGTGAGGCCTAAAGTTTGAAGATCGTGCTTCACCACCTCATCCCAGGTCTTCCTGGGCCTACCACTTCCACAGGTTCCCTTAACTGCTAGGGTGCGGCATTTTTTCATGCAGCTATCCTCATCCATTGTTGCCACATGTCCATACCAGCGCAATCGTCTCTCTTGCACACCACAACTGATGCTTCTTCGGTCTAACGTTTCTCTTAAGGCACTTACACTCTGTCGAGTATGCACACTGACATTACCCATCCATCAGAGCATACTGGCTTCGTTTCTTGCGAGCTTATGCATGTCATCAGCAATCATGGCCCATGTTTCACTGCCATGTAGCATGGCTGTTCATACCCATGTGTCATACAGTCTGCCTTTTACTCTGAGTGAGAGGCCCCTTGTCACCAGCAGAGGTAAGAGCTCTCTAAACTTTTCCAAGGCTATTATTCTACCAGCTATATTTTCAGCACACCCTCCCCCACTACAAACTTGGTCACCTTGGTAGCGGAAGCTATCAACTACGTCTAGTTTTTCTCCCTGGAGTGTGGCAAAGGTTGTTTATTGCTCCTGAGCATCTGCCACATACAAAATCTATCTTGCTAGTTAGCTTTCCTTTGATATTGCTGCACCTCTTATGTGTCCATAGCTTACACTGGGTACATCTTATGGGGTTTCTACCTACGTCTTTTCTACAGATTGAGCAGGGCCATCTACCTGAAGGGGTTTGTGCTTTGTCTACCTCCCTACTTATTAGGACTTTGGTTTTAGCTAGGTTGACTCTAAGGCCCTTCGATTCCAGTCCTTGCTTCCACACCTGAAACTTCTCCTCTAGTTCTGATAGTGACTCAGCAATTAGGGCAAGGTCATCAGCATAGAGGAGCTCCCAGGGGCATCCTGTCTTGAATTCCTCTGTTATCGCCTGGAGGACTATGATAAAGAGGAGGGGGCTGAGTTCTGAACTTTGGTTGACCCCTACTTGTACCGGGAATTCTTTACTATACTCGCTGCCAACCCTCAACTTACTGACAGCGTCCCTGTACATGGCTTGCACAGTTGTCACTAACCACTCATCTAACCCTAGTTTTCTCATTGACCACCAGATAAGGGAGCGGGGGACCCTGTCAAAGGCTTTCTCCATGTCAATGAAAGCCAGGTACAGAGGTTTATCTTTGGCTAAGTATTTCTCCTGCAGCTGTCTTACCAGAAATATAACATCAGTGGTGCTTTTCCCCGGAACGAATCCAAACTGACTCTCTCCCTAATTAGTTGGGCTATGACCCTCTTGGTGACCTTCATTACCTGGTTTCACAACTTGATACCTCTGTAATTGTTTGTGTCTAAAGCGTCACCTTTACCTTTGTAGCAGTTGACTATGGTGCTGCTACACCAGTCATTGGCTATGGCTCCTTCGTGTATCACCTGGTTGACTATATGGGTGACTAGGCTATAGCTGACACTGCCAGATACTTTGAGCATCTCTGCGGTGATTCCTGATGGGCCGAGGACTTTCCCTGTCTTCATACCCTTAATTGCTGTATCTACCAAGGCACTGTCAATTTGGATAGCTGGTCCCTCTGTTGGGACGGCATTCAGCAGGCTCTCTTTCTCCCATTCATTCTATTTATTTAGCAACCCTTCATAGTGGTGTCTCCAAACCTCTCTCTTTGCAGCCTCGTTTAGTGCAAGTGAGTCATCATCCACACGGACACATTTCTCTCCTACGACATCACGATTCTCTCTCACACACTGTCTTGCAACACGAAACATGAAATATATATATATATTGAAATCCTTCCTCTATTATTTGCTGTTTAGCCCCAGGACAACTCCCTGATTGAGTAGATCTTTGACCATCCCTTTTTTTTTTTACGTTGTGCTACATTATACTATATCTTCCTATTATAAGATGAAAGCATGTGATTTTTTAAAGATTTTGGTTACTATTTCTTGCAGACACATCTTTGGAATTGTATGGTAGAAATCTTGAAAGTTTTGTGGGTTATTGTTCATGTTCAAAATGCTCCAAAATATTTTAGTTTGCTTTTAAAAGCACTTCAAGTAACAAAAATTAGGAAATCACTTGTCTAAGAAGAAAAAGAGTTAGAAAGAAAGAAAAAAAACAAAGGTGGGGAGTAGTTACCAAACTGGTTGGAATATAAAAGGCTATTTAATGTTGATGGAAGCAATCAAAGTAAAGATAACTTACTAGCAAACTAAAATTTTTATACAGTGTGTAATATATATATTTTTTTAAATTGGTCAATGTATACATTTCCCTCATGCAGGATAATATTCATTAAGTGCAACCCTTGATATTGTGAAAGGTTTTATATTGTTAGACCTTAAACTTGTCAGTGCTTACTCAAGCTTAAAGTACTTTTGGTCTTTTAAAAAAGGGAATCAATATAAGAAGAGTTACATTTAAGTTTTGGAAAAATAAATATGAAACCATTTACTGAAAGTCCTAAGAGAATGGAAAAGTAGCAATTTGTTCAGACCTAATCAGGTAGAAGCATGCAGTAAGTTACAACTTTCCTCTGCCATCTGTGCTCCAAACTATTAAGTCAGGATTGCTGTTGACAATGTGGAAGCACAAGGGGCAGCTATCATCTGTGAAAATAGAGCAATCACCATACGTACATACATACATACATACATACCATCTTGAAGTTAAATACAAAGAGTGATTGTATTATCACTGACTAGCAGTATACCCCGGCTTTGCCCGGGATTAAGTTGGGATTATTAAGCTGACGTCAAATTTGGGCAGAATCAGTGTTGCAACTGGAGCGCATGGGTTGAGAGTTTGATCGGCAGAGGTGATCAGGTTACACATGCCATCCCTTTGAAAACACCACCGCCATCATCTAACCCCTCTTTGCTCATGGGTTAGGAACCCGGAGAACATTATTTTTCTTTGTGGTTGGGTCGTTGATGACCTCTTTCTAGCATATTGGATGTCCACCTAGTGGTCATCCCTTACACACGTGTAATACAATTTTTTCTGAATTTTCAGATTTGTTATATGCTAGGCCACTTGGTTTTAAATTGAATTAATATTCAATTTATCATCCTATCTATATAAATATATATATATATATATATATATATATATATATATATATATATATATATGAGCAACACACACATACACACACGCATGTATGTACACCAATTGCATACATATTTTTTGTACGCATACATGTTCGTATGTGTGTGTATGTGTTACCCGTATATCAACAAAACACACGCACCTTGCCTTACATATATATACGGATAAATGATTTGAAATAAATATAGTTTGGAAATGGCGATTTACGGTACAATACCTAGAAACGTGAAAATCAGACCACATGGGTTTGTTTACATCAATTCGGCAGAGATAGAGAGAGCGCGCCCTCCCTCTCTATCTCTCTCCCTCCCTTACACACATTTATCTCTCTTTCTTTCTCTCTCTCCCTCTCTCACACTAACAAAAGAACTTCACATACACACCACACTTTCTGTCTGGCATACTCACTATAAAAAGATAGCGTCTATTTCTTTTTGGCAACATGTGTTTTGTGTGTAATGTTGCTGTGTGTGTGTGAGAGAAAGAAAGAAACAAAGAGAGATAACTGGCATGTGTATGTAAGGGAGGAAGAGATAGAGAGAGAGGGTATTTTTTTCTGTTTGACTGCTGCTTACCACACAGACGCTGGCAAAGAAAATGTATCTCTCCTTCACCCTCCCTCTCACAAACATACAATTTCTCTCTCTCTCTCTCTCTCGCCTTCACGTGCGTACGCACAGATTTGACTTCGCCTTGTCAACAAACTTCAAAATTGGTAAAAGTTTATCGATTTTTACAGGTATACGCGGGTACCTCTGAGAGAGAAAGTTCACTAAAATGCACATAGGGTCATTCCGAATCTTCTCCTAAAATTGGAGCAACATGCGTGCTAATTTGTGGACGTGCATAAACCACATTCACGTACACACACACACAAGCATCCTCTGTTTTATAGATATTGATAGAATACAGTATCACAGAAGTATATTCCAAGGGGACAATCTCTTTGTGGTGTTGCTTATACTTTCTGTAAACTCCTTGTCATTCATATTAAAGAAGTCTGAAGGATATTTCACTGGTTCACAAGGAAACAGAAGTACCAAAATTACATGCTGTTTCTTTATTGATGACTTGAAATTACATGCAAAGAGTATGCATGAGATGAAAAAGAGCCTTGACCTACAACATTCTCTAAAGATGATAGGGTTGGAGTTTGGCCAAGATAAATGTTGCTATATGGTTGTGAAAAGTGAGAAAACTGTAAAACAAACTAACATCTCTATCAATGACCTACCTGTTTCCCCTGTATCTGATTAGGAATTTTACAGGTACCTTGGGGTGGATGAAAACACATCTTCCAATAGCACCTGTAATTAGGCAAGTGTCACTAAACAATATTACAGCTGAATAAAGAAAATGTGGATCTTGGAACTCTCTGCATTCAATAAAATAGTGGCCCACAATGTATTTGCAGTGCCAGTACTCATACCAACATTTGGGCTACTTGATTGGACTCTTGATGAGATCCAATCCATTGATGTGAAAACCTGGAAGATACTAACCAACACACATAATTTCCACATCAACAATGATGTAGACCATCTCTATCTAAAACGAAAACAAGTTGACAGAGGCTTAACATCAATCCAGACTGCCTATGAATGTCGCATCATATCTCTTCGCCAACATCTTTTAACCACCAAGTGTTGAAGTGAATCCCTTGACCAAGTTTGCATACATGAGGCTTGGAAGCAGCTCCCTGAACAGCATTCCTTGTCTGATAACCTTAAATACATCCCCAAAGAAGTTGCACAACTCTACTGCAGCATATCATCATATGAAAGGAGCATATATCAGTAGAAGACCATGCATGGATATGTTAGTAAAAAGCGCTGGGATGGTAGTAACATTGATCACCAAAGCAGTCTATCATGGACCAATACCCGAATTACTAACTCCCACTTTGAAGGGTATATGTTTGCAATCCAGGTACAAGAAATATCAACCAAATACCTGGTGCACAAGAGGAACAAAGATACAGGAAAAGCAGCAAAATGTGATAATTGACACAAACTTTGTGGAGTTAACACCAAAGATATCACGCACATCATTAGCAGCTGTCCAAAAATATCATCTACCAATAAGACATGATGTAGGTAGGACACTGTATAATGAGACCCGTTGGAAGGACAACCCTGAGGCCAAAGAAATAAGAACCTACAGTGTAGTAGAAATGATAACCACTCATGATAAAAAGGAGTACTGGTGGAATGTCCCAGTGAAAACCTCAATAAAATGTAAACACAACAGACCTGACATAATGATTTGGGATAGAGAACAGTTGTGGATATCAGCTACCCAACTGCGAAAAAGAAAATACCTATGCTGAATTATTGAGGAATCTACAGCTACTCTATCCTGATTACAAGTTCGGGTTTATACAGATCCAAGCCATCACTGGAACTGTAAAAATCTGTAAAACCAGAAGTTTGTCATTTAAGTATATATGTGCATGTCTAGACATGCTACTATATGCATGAGAATACATACATAAAACAAAACATACAAATCTGCACATATACATACAAAAATACTCCGTTGATGTTGTTGAAATTTCAATGAAGGTGCCTTGGATCGAGGCTGGAAACCAGCTTTCGCTATTGGCAAGAATTCTTGAAATAAAACTGAATAATTACATACATACACACACACACACACACACACACACACACACACACACACACACACACATACAAAGAGCTTCCACACAATTTCCATCTATCCTAGTCTAACAAAGAAGATATTTGCCCAACCTGTTGCAGAATAGATTTGAACCTAGAACCATGTACATGTAAAGTAGACTTCTCAATCATGCATTTTTTTTAGTTCAAATGTGTTAATGTCAGCTTTGTTTCAGCCCTCCAGGGTTGATGAAATATTCTAATACTGGGATTAATTCAATCAACTATTCCTTTCCATAAAATTCATAGCCTTGTGCCAAAGTTAGAATCATTATTAAAGCAGAGTTACATCTTCAATCCTAATATCTAGTTAACAAATATTTTAAATTATGAGAAAAATGTTAGGAATTAGTTTAATTCATTGCGATTTCAAATTGATTGTTGCCATGATTAATATCTTAAATGGTGCTGACTTCAGTTCTATTTAATGTATAGTTAAAATTCTTAATAAAGTGGCATAACTAGTTGAATACTGCCTAACTGACCCAAATACCAACATTTTCTTCTACCTTTTCACAAATTCTCTTGTCACTTTTCCCATTCTTTTCTCACCAAAAATAAGAAAATGAAAAAAGCAAAAATATCAATAAATTTTATTAGCTGTGAAAATATTCCCTCCAAAACAGCTATTCAATTTTAATCAATTTCTGTACTCATAATCGATGATTATCAAGATAGCTTGCATTGTTTAATATCACTCTCAACTACTGAACTGGTTTTGATACTCAAAGCAGAAAAAAGTGAAAGCAGGTTTAATTTCAATATGTTATTATTCTATTGTTGTATTTGATTGATTATCCTTGATCCTGTAAACAGTTTGTGAATGAATATTAGTTAATTATAAAATTGTCTTTCCACCTATTTAAGATTTCCAAAATTTTAAAAAGATGCTCAACTGTATGAATTTTCAATCTATGTTTCATGCTTCAGCACATGATAATATTACAGTTGAATTATATTATTTTAATGTATTACTTCAAAGTTTCTACCAAAATTTATATGCTGTCCTTTTCACTGTTTGTCCACATGATTTTTCAGCCAATAAGCTGTTAGTGTTTTTACATTTCTTTGTTTATTCCAATTCTTATAAACTGAAGAGCCCCTTTATCTTTTCAAACAAATGAAAAAGACATTTTTCATTTATTGACTAAACTCAGCCTTGAATATGATAAAGTTGATTTTGGAGTTGGTAAAAAAACAAATTCCTTTATGAAACATACGCACAAAAAAATAAGGTAATAAATAAAATGTTTGATATTAGAAATAAAAGACACTTGAAGCAGATTTTTGGCTACGACATTTTGTTAGATGAGATTGAACAAGTTTACCTCAATCAAATTTTTAGTGTCTATATTTTTGAGCAATTACATAGTAACTCAAGTTTCTTTGCTAATATGAGTGCACGCATGGCTGTCTGGCTAAGTGTCAGCTATCATAGCCAAAGGTTTGTGAGTGAAATTTGGTAGACAGAGATTTTGCTGAAGACCATTGTTTGTGTATGTGTATGTATTGGGTTAGCTAAAAACTCCATTTGGTTTTTATCACCACTAAATTTCCAGTACTCTAATGAATAGCTAACTTCAATCTGTCCATTGTGCATGCACACTTGTTAGATATTTGACACTTCAACATAGTTTGATGCAACCTTGCAACAAGCCAGGTTGTATTTTATGTGCTTGAGATCATTTTGAAATGGAGAACCAGAATGAACATAATTGACACCTCATGCTTTTTTTTAAAAAGGCAGGGAAATGGCAACTTACAGGAAGCTATGCATTGTGTACAGAGAGGATGCTATCACAGAACATGTGGGCCAGAATTGGTTTTCAATATTTCAATTGGGAAACTTTTTGGCTCAAGACACACTCTGCCAGACAATTGAGGTTACCAGCAACAAATTGAAAGAGTTAGTCAACAATGTTATAAATCCAGAATGATTGCAGAAATATTCAAATCAAGTGTTGAAAACCATCTGCATCAACTGTGTTACATCAGCAGCCTTGATGTTAGGGTCCTACATCAATTGAATTAAGCTAACCTCGCCCAACGGATTTATATCTGCAAAATATTAAGAAAATGATCCTGTTTGGAAGATAATGGTGATAGGGGACAAAAAATGGATCGTCTATAACAATGTGAAGCACAAACAATCACAGGGGAAGTGGGTGAACCACCACAAATAATCTCCAAAACAGGACTTTTTCCACAGAAGGTTATGCTTTCAATTTGGTAGGATTGGAAGGGTGTTGTCTTTCACAAACTTCTTCCTACAGATGGGCCATCAATACTGTGACCTGTGGGACAACTTAAATGCAGCATCCCACTAGATGTGTGCAGCACATGCTAATTGTAATAGTATTGTCTTTGATCACAACAATGACAGACCTGACACTTCTTTGCAGACATGGCAGTAATTACAGGGGATTGACTGGGAATTTTTGCTGCAACTTCCATATTCATCTGACCTTGCACCTTCAGATTTCCACTCATTTTGGTCTCTTCAAAATTCACTGGATGGATGGACCTTCACCTAGAAGAGTTTTTCACCAGTAAAGATAGGAAATTTTTTTGAGCAGAGAATAATAGATCCTCCCACAAGATGGTAGAAGATACTGGTATAAAACAGTAGTTATATCAGTGAGTGAATAAATCACTTTATATTTAAATCTTGTATCTCATTTTCATTTAAAAAACTGAATAGACTTTTTGGCCGACCCAATATGTGTGGATGTATATATGTATGTGCATTTTTGTATAGAAAGCATAACACCTGGATGACCACAATTCAATAACTGAAACCAATTAAAGAATGAAAATGCAGTGAAATAAACATTTAGTTCAACTGGAGCTCATATTTAACACTGAATTGTGCTTGATGCAGTCTCTAATTATCTTCAGGTATTGTGTTTTTACATTTAAGCAGATTTTTACCATTTTGTTACCAATTGAGCCAATAAGAAAGATCCTCTCTACATAGTTACCTAAGCTGTTGTAAATAGCAACCAAATCACACTATTGTTTAAAAAGTAAATTATATTGGATATAGTAGCCTTGCATACTGTGGTGAAGTGGATCTAATTCACATGAACCTCTTAACATTTATTTTTAAAATGAGAACTGCTTAATTTTTAGCTGTACACTGAAGAGAGACTACTCAGAAACCTTATATCAACTATCATGATTCAGCTGACTCTACTGGCTCTTCAATGTTTTACAGTTAAAATTAATGACTGTTTAAATTCAAAAGATTGGTAAAGTTTGTTTGCCATGATGTTTGTATGTATCATCATCATTTATTCATACACTTTCTCCATGCTGACATGGATCAGACAAGACTACTTGAGCTAATGTACTATAGCTAGATGTTCTTCCTGATTCCAACCTTTATTTGTTTTACAATTTACAAATAAGGCACTCTATTCCCTTGTTTGCAAGTATCAAACAACTACTGGATGTTTTGTTTACAGGGGATATGTTACTACTGCCAAAGTGGTGTCCATACAAAGACATGCAGAGACAAACAAACACATACACACAACTTCTGTATAGCTTCCTTCTATCAAATTTCACTGAAGACATTGGTGAACCCAGGGCCATAGTAGAAGACACTTATCTGATGTGCCACACAGTGGGATCTAATTCTTTAACCACACAGTCATGCTGGTATCTAGGCCATGCTTATGTTTCTGTATTTATGGATGCATGGCTGTTTTGCCGATGACATTAATATTTTTAATGCATCTATATCATGCTTGGGTGTATGATTGTGTTTACACCTGTTCTAACCACCCCCTCCACCTTTTGCCTCTTTGCTTCCCTCGCTATACCATAATTTCTTCCTTCTCCCCTACAATATTATGATGCCTATCATCATAATTGTATCTCTATTTATTGTTTGATGCATTGCACGTATCTATCTTGCAGTCCAACTTTATAAATTTTCAGCATCCCTCTCTTTGCTTCTTTCACTTATCACACTATTGCATCACTAAACATGAACTTGCTTGTCCCTTACTTCACAAAAGTAACCTCTTATCTTCAGTTCTAGCCCTCATTTCCTTATTCTCAGAGGAAGGACCTGAGTGGTAAACCATCATCAATTTCCTCAAATTTAGATTTTACCCGAATTTAATGTTGTATTAAGAAAACAATATTTTAATAAAGTCATTTTATTATAGTTAGCACAGTAAACTGATTGTTAACCCTTTAGCATTTAAACCAACCATATCCAGCCCAAATATTCTACTTATTTTATTTCCAAACAGGCCAAATCTGACCTCTCATACTTACTCTATAATGTTATTCTAAAAATAACAATCAGATCATAAAATCTCAAAGCTACATGGTAATGCATGATTAATTCAAATCAATGTGAATAAATGGGCATTACATTTGACACATAAATCTGAATACTAAAGGGTTAAAATGTTGGCAGTGAAGCAAACCAAATCTAATTGTTAAACTTTTGGTAGCTTACAACTGCCTATATGATGGTCATGGCTGGAATGCCTCTGATCCTAAGTATATTCAGTCAGAGGTGACCTGTAGCTGAACAACAACAGCACTATGTCCCATAATAAAGATGAGATGGGTGTATACAGTTAAAAATGTCAATTGTATTCTTCAATGAGCTTATATTTGCTATATTTTAAGCAGTTGACTATAGCTATCTGACAACAATCATAACAATAGGAATTGTGTTAAAAGTATATGCCTCTCTGTCAAATAGATCAACAAAAGATGAATTATATAGAGAATGAAACATCATTTATTGTCATTTTTTATATATCTCCAGATCCTATGACAGATTGCCAAGGATCCATTAGAAAGCAAGTGGCTCTATTTTACAGCTGACATAAAATTTTTGTTAATGCATTTGTATTGATGGACTGTAAGCTTTCTGCTAATGTCTAATATAGTAAAAAATCATCATTAGCTACTTGCAAAGTTCATCACCTGAAGTAATGGCTCACTTCAAGCAGATGTGTGAAATAAATTTAATGTGGTGGGGTTGCTGTCTACTATGATCTGACATGTGTGACTTGAAAGAATGGAGTTTAGAAAAGCATAGGAATTAATAACATCAACTGTGTGTGAGAGACAGAGAGAGAGAGAAAGAGAGAGGGAGAAAGTATCAAATCTGTAAAGATAGGAAATGAAAATTGAAAAAGCATATATTATAAACTCTGAAAATGCATTCAAGTGTTATGAAAAAATATCTAAATTTTGAACCACAATTTAATTATACTCTAAGAACAGGCTTCACTCTTGCTTCACAGAGATTTGATCAATGTCAGGAAAGTCATTCAGCTGTAAAGATTCAACGTAAAAGTGATAAATAAAAAGAATAACAACCACTAAATTTCCAACTGAAAATTTGCAGGTCCATCTAGCTCTTGAGAATATTTCAAAAGGTTGCAACTTTGAATTTTCTTTTTCTTTTCTTTTGTATATGAGGGATCTAATCAGATGAGGAAGGAAACGACAGTTGGGCCATTGAAACTGGTCGATGGAAAGAGAAGGAAAACTCAAAGCATTCCTGCAGTAGTAATCAGTGGTTTCAAGATATTGGAGTTATCCTGGTCTGGATGCTTGCAACAGAATGAATTCCACTAAGGATAAATAGTTGCTGTTGAACTGGCAACAGTTTAAATCTGCCACCCAAAGATTTATATAAAATGCTGGATCACAAATCCAAAGGTCAAAAGAATAGATTTCAGTCAGAATTGCTCTTTGTTGTTGTTTAAACACAAGTTAGTTCTGGTGAAGTAGTCAAAGACATTCTAGCTTTGACCATCCTATCTTTATATAGACATATCTAGGATACCATTATCCAATAAATTCTTTTAAGATAATTTGGGGAAGATATGGCTGTTATTTTTCTCAGGTCTAGCAGCTCTTTCACTGGCTGGGGCATTGGTTGAATAAATTGTTTTTTTTTTGTTTATTTGTTTGTTGAGTTTTTTTTCCCCATTTAAATAATGCTTGGGTAGTTACTCCTCTGCTTAGTAAAGGTGGTACCTATTGCTTGTTAAGCATACTGAGGTAAGGAAGGATACATTTAGGAGCTCTCTGCACTGGTTATGACAAGTTTTTATCTGATGACAATTTCATTAGTAATCACATCTCTTAATTTGCTGAGCCAATGAGGTGGTCCCTCAGCTTGGTTGCTTGACTTACTTGAAATAGCAACCAAATCTCCTTCAAATTACACTCTTCTAAAAAAAGTAGAGAAGTTCATATTGGATGATATAGTCTGACATAAACTGTGAAAAGTCAGGATGGCCATGATTAGAGTACCCTTCATCATTAGTCAGCCCTGCCTAGGATGACCTGGGGCTAAACAACACAACACTTGAGTGGTTTCCAAGAAAATGGGCATTTAGTCTATTTTAGTATGGAACAAGAAATAAGAATAGATATTTCAATCAATACTTCATTAACCAGTTAGTTTTTAGTGTGTCTTCACTTGGTTTTCTTTTCTTGTTGGGTTGATGTGGCAGCTCTCAGTAACAAACATGGGAAGACTGAAGTATAAAAATACAAAGAAAATAGATCTTAAACAAGGAAATTTTTAAGTGTTGTTGATTATTCTAACTTCTAATTATTGATTTCTCACATCAGCTCAAAACTACAAATGTGTAACAAAGCAATATCATCATTTGAATCAACCATCAGTAACAAACTGCATCTATGTGATCACTCAGTCTGCTAGAAAGAGTCACCAAGTCTCTATCAGTTTATAGCTTACCATGTGTTAAAATTAAAATGGGATGACACATTGATTAATGTGATCCAAGGTATACTGTATCAAAAAAAGTATTGGATATTTATGGCTAGAGCACCTTTGATCATAAATGTGTTGGATCAGGGCTGACCTGGGGCTAAGCAACAACCAGAAACACAAGAGCCTCTATGTAGTTGCTCAGCCTGTTAGAGACAGCAGCCAAATTTCCTACAAATCACACCCTACGATGTTAAAGAAAGGACAGATAAAACGGACAAAGTAATCTTTGATTGATAAAGAATATGAGTATGTGGCTACATGATACTCTGAATCGGTTAACCGAATGTTGAACAATAACAACAGTACATTGGAAATAGCAATAATCATTTCCTTTGACAAAGTAATTGCCTACTTTTTATCGTTATAATTTAATTAATCGAAATAGATCGCATCTATTATTGAAATGCTAAGTTAGGCTCTATGGAATTTGAACTAAAACATAGATACTGTAATGTATGCAGTTAAGAACTACACCATTTCTGACACTTCAATGTTTTGAGAGAGAGAGAGAGAGGGAGGAGAGAGAAGGAAGGAAGAGAGAGAAGGGGGCAGAGAGAGAGAGTGTGTGCAATATTGTTGAGTATTAATATGTACATAATTTAGTAAATATCGTTGCCATCATCATCAAACTACCTTCATCTTTGTCACCATCTTACACACTTTAGTATCCACATTCTGGTGTTGGATTTAAACTTTCTCACAACAGTTCTAACAATAATTGTTGCAGACAACAACAATAGTCTTTGTTTTACAGAAAAAAATAAAAACTTCATGTTAAAAAATAAAACTTTAATAATTCTTTTCAAAAGTCAAGTTTAGTCATTGTGTGTGGTATGTGTTTATGTGTGATCAAGAGGTTTCTCATAGTCATGTAAGATATCCACTAAGTGGTGACATCAGTGTGTGTGATTAGTTTGTTGTGGACTGGGAAGCTGATGAATTCCATAATTAATATTGGAGGTTAGTGTCCGAGTATGTATTCTTCTGTGTTTTTCAACTATACTTTGTGACATTATACTGAAACTGTTTGGTGTTTAAATTTTGGATTTATGAATTGGACAAACAGCAAAAAATAAATTTATGGCCTTTGTGGATTACAATGGTTCTCATTGGATAATTTAGTCAAGTTTGATCTTTGAAGAGTGCTTTTAAAGTATTTGCCTGGATTTTTAATCTCTTTTTTTTGCCTAAAACAGCTTACCTCTCTACTATACTCCTTTTCAGTTGAGGAAACTTTTTTTTGTCCTGTGAGTTACATAGCAACTTAACTGCTGCTGATGCCATGAAAAAGGCCTCTACCACACTCTGTAAAGTGGTTGGCATTAGGAAGACCATCCAATCATAGAAAGCATGCTAAAACAGGCATTGGAGAATGGTACATTCCTCCAACTCACATCCTGTCAAAACTATCCAGCCCATGCAAACATGGAAGGAAAACATTATGAGTACTCAATTTATATTGTGAGTTAGCCAGGTATTTCTTCAATGATAAGTGGGCTACCTCTGTCGTACACTAATCTCTTGGTTCCAATACCTCTCTCAACCAAGAGGTCCTTGTCTCATGAGCTCACAGGTGCTCATGCCATATAAAAATGCCAATTTTGGTGTCACATAAAAATCACCCATGCTGGTGCCACATGAAAAGCACCCATACTGGTGTCATGTAAGAAGCACTTGTGCAGGTACCACATACAAAGCACCCATGCCAGTGCCACATATAAAGCACACATGTTGGTTCCACATATAAAGCACTGATGCTGGTGCCATATAGAAAGCACCTTGTACACTCTGTAAAGTTGTTGGCATTAGGAAGGATATCTAGCTGTAGAAATCTTGCCAAAACAGATAGTTGGAGCCTGGTACAGCTCTCTAGCTGGCCAGCTCCTGTCAAACCATCCATGCTAGCATGCAAAATGAACATGAAATGATGATGGTGGGTATAATTATGTTTATGTGTAGTGAAAGAGTGAAATACCAGCTGTGTATAAATAAATATATGTATATATTAAATATAAAATCTCTTTGTTTTACAGAAGTATCAAGCTTCCCATTCAAAACTCCTAAGTGAATTAGCTGGTGCAAATGAAGAAAAACAGCAACGAGTTCAGCTAGATATTGACAGTATTAGCTGTCACATCAAAAAACTTACAGAACACCTTAACTTGATGAAGTGTAAGTAACAAAGTAGTCTTTAAATTTCAGATTTTAAATAGCTGTATTTTTATTGGTTGCCTTATGCATGTAGTTAAATATGTATAAATATAAGAAATAATATTTATAGACTATATTCTAAATCTTAAACCATTCACCAAAATCATAATTAGTCAAGCTTAGAAAAAAAACTTTGAGAACGATCAAGAGATAAATTATCAAACATTAATCCTCCATTGTTTCAACCAGATGTATAAAAGTATAAAATGTATAAGTACATTTTTGTTGGTTTGAAATGAGTCACATTCCTTTAAACTATATTCCATCACAAATAGATTGTATGGAATCATATTTAGGCTCTTGAGAAGACTGTCCAGGAACTTTGTGGCATTATTTGTTTGAATGCAAAAATTACTAGTCTGAGAGAAAGGACATTTTAAAACTGGTCTTAAAAAGGCTACCTTGATTGGAGGTGTAGTTTATTTTCAATGATTCACCAACCATAAAAAAATTTAATTCAAGGAGCCTCTAAAAAGATTTAACCAGTTTGTATATCTTTCTCCCTTTTTTCCTTTCTAGTTCACTTTTTTCTTCTGCTTTGATATAACAGGTATTATATACTTTTTTTCCCCCCATCAGTCATGACTAACCAACTTTACCAGAGTATTTAAACTGGTTAGATAAATAAATAAGATAATATGTATACAAGTATCATGTATAGTCATATCCATGTTTCATAAACATTGTGAAATTAGGTCCCATTGTTAAACCACTGGACTATGAGCAGTTTGGAAACAGGACCAAGCTGCAACAAGGATTGACTCCATCTTCATGCCAAGCTTTCAAAAACCTTGTTATTTAATTATTTAGCCCTTTAGCATTTAATCTGGTCACATCCAGCCCAAATATTCTTCCTGTTTTATGTTCAAGCTGGCCAGATTTGACCTTTCACACCTATCCTACAATGCCATTCTAAAAATAAACAATCAAGTTGTTGAAATCTCAGAGCTACAAGAAAATGCATGATTAATTCAAAACAATGTGAATAAATAAGTATTACATTTGACAGAATAATCTGAATGATAAAGGGTTAACCACTGTACCTAATTTCACAGCAAGGCTAACTATATTGTTTATTAAACATATGGATACAATACTATACACACACACACACACACACATATATTCATAGCTCTCACAGTATTAGTACTCTAGTTTATATATATATATATATATATATATATAGTCCAATTAAACAAATAAACAAATAAAAAAAAACGAACATGAGGCCATGCACAAGAAATGAGCTTGATGCTCAGTGAATGGAGAGAGTTTGACATTTCAAGCATAGTTCTTCATTGGAAAGGAGAAAGGGAAAAGTCCAAAGATGGAGAAGAAATAGCCAATAGCACATATGTAGTTACATTGCTGGGCACAGCTATGGGTATGTGGTTAAGAAGTTCATTTCACAATATTTATTTTCAAGTTCCATCCCACTAAACAACTACCTGTCAAGTATTTTCTGTTATAGCTCTGAGCTGACCAAAAGGAAACTTTGTAGAGGTCCATCGTGTATATAATATATGTGTTTATGTCGTACTGTGTGTGTATGTTCATCTTTCACTGCTTGACAATGTTGGTTTATTTACATTGCCATAGCTTTGCAATTCAGCAAAACGGATACCTATAGAATAAGTATTAGACTTAAAATAAGTACTAGGGTCTATTTCTACTACTAAACCCTTCAAGCAGTGCCCCACCATTGTCACTGCCCAATGACTGAAAAGGTAAAAGAATAAGAAAATATTATTTGTTTGTTTGTTTTTATGTCCATTTTGAGCATAGACAATGTTTATATGGGTTAAAAGAATATATTATTAAGGCACTATTCTACTGCCAGATGCCCTTCTTGTTGCTAACTCTTATTTGTTTTTCAAATAAGTGATCTCTCATTCCACACATCTTTGAAGGCGCAAAAGATAGTAGCCAATTTGTTGACAAGGAATATGACAACAGTATTACGACTTGTAACTCAGTACCTTTCAGAGAAGCACAAATGTAAATAAACACTGACACGCATGCAAGCACACAAACATACACACAGTATATGTATATATGTATGTATATATATATATATATATATATATATATATATATATATGGGAGAATATACGAAAAAACAACAACAGACGAGGACAGGTGGTGTAAATAACAAAAGGACGTATTAGTATGACGCTCGGGAATACGGAAAGTCTTTGACGTTTCGAGCTACGCTCTTCAACAGAAAGAATACGGAGACAAGGAGAAAAACACGGAGAAAAAAAATTGAATAGTGTTCAGTCAACGGTCAATCATAATAATGGCTGATCATAACAATGGCTGACCGGAAGTTAGAAATTCTTTTTTCAGGAGAGCTAAGAAAAGGGGGAGATAACAAACGGTGATCGAAGAACGAGGGGTTGTGTGTGGGAGATAGAATGCTGGTGATCTTGACGTATGTAGTGTGAAAATGGGGAAGGGAGAAAGCAGTTGGTCAGTTTTAGTGTGTGCATGGTGTGATGCGAGGGTATTGGTGTGGTGTGATGTGAGGGTGTTGGGAGGTGGGGAAGGCATGGGTGGAGTGTGGGTTAGGCTGAGGGTGGGGTAGAGGTAGGGGTCTGTGGGTAGGGGTGGGTGGTGGGTGTAAGGAATTGGATGGGGTGGAGTGGGAAGGTAGAGTGTGTTGGGGTGTGGTGGGATGAGCTTATGAGGGGGTGTTGAAGATGAAGGGAGAAGGGGAAGGTGGATGTAAGAGAGGGGGAAGATGGGTATGGGAGGGGAGAGAGGGTGGGAGGAGGAGAAGTTGAGATAGGAGTGTGAGTCTGTGTGTTTGTAGTGGATGGAGGTGCTAAGGGCGGAGTGGAGGATGCTGACTGAAATGTCGAGAAAGGGGACAGAGGTGTCAGAGACAGTACAGGAGAAGTGGAGGGCAGGATGGAAAGACTGAACGAAAGAGAGGAACGAGTCAAGATGTTCGCGGGAGAGTGAGGTGGCACCGATACAGTCGTCAATATACCGACCGTATAGTTCGGGAGTAGGACCAGTGAAACTGGAGAATATTTGGGCCTCAACATAACCAACGAAGAGGTTCGCGTATTTGGGGCCCATTCTCGTCCCCATGGCCACTCCCGAGAACTGCTGGTAGATATCTCCCGCGAACGAGAAGCAGTTGAGAGATAGGTCAAGTTCGGCCAGACGAATGAGTGTGGAGGTGTCGGGTTGTGGGCTGGGGCGTTGGTCTAGAAAAAACTTCAGGGCACGCAGCCCCTCATCGTGGGGATCACTGTATAGAGGCTCTGGATGTCTAGAGTGAAGAGAAGCTTAGAAGGGCCGGGAGGGAAAGAGAAAGAGTTGAATAGACGAAGCGCGTGGTTAGTGTCATGAATGTGGGAAGGGAGAGAAGCCACTAGGGGGGCGAGGACACGGTCTAGGTATTTTGAGATAAGCTCGGTGGGGCAGTTGCAGGCAGAGACGATGGGGCGGCCAGGGTTGTTCGGTTTATGGATCTTGAGGAGGAATTAAATGGTGGGGTGCGAACAATAAGGTTGGAGGCGGTGGCGGGGAGACGGGAGGAGAGGATGAGGTCATGGATAGTGGAGGACACAGTCTGTTGGTAGCTGGGCGTGGGGTCGGAGGGCAGAGGGCGGTAGAATGAGGTATCTCGAAGTTGACGGAGAGCTTCGGCCTTGTAGAGGTCCGCGCGCCATACCACCACGGCTCCACCCTTATCAGCCGGTTTTATGATGATGTCCATGTGGCGTCGGAGGGATCGAAGGGCCGAGAGTTCGGCTGGGGAAATGTTGAGTCGAGAGGGACGCCTGGAAATGTTAAACCGGCCCACAGCGCGTTGGCAGGCGCCCGCGAAAAGATCAACTGCTTGGAACTGGCCAGGAGCAGGCGTCCACTGGGATGGTCATCGGCCCAGGTCAGTGAAGCAGTCCTCGTTGGGTGCGGGTGGTGTGTTATGGAAAAGCGCACCCAACCTAACGCGGCGCACAAAGCTGTGGACATCAGCACGGGTTTGAAATTCCTTGCAGGATGGAGTGAGTAGGATGAAGTGCAGACCCCTATTGAGGATGGAGTGCTCCGCCTCAGAGAGAGGAAGATCTGGGGGAATGGTAACGACAGACTGAAGTGGAGAAGGGGTGGGTGGAATAGAAGTAGGAGGGGATGAAGTAGGGTTAGGAGGGGCGGTCAGGATGGTGGAGGGCTGGGAGGGAGGGGGTGGAGTGTGTGTGGGAGAGACAGGGTGGTTGGGTGTGGGTGGGGAATGTACATCAGGGAGGGAGAAGGGTGGTGGAGGGGTTGGGGTAGTGGCATCAGGTGTAGAGGAATGGAGGAGTGAGTGAAGTTTGCGGAGCTTAGTGTCGGTAAGAAATGCATGAAAGAGATGATTAAGTTGAATGATAAAGCGCAATGTATTGTGAGCATGGGAGGGTGACAGAGAGGAGAAAAATATGGAAAAGGCTGGAGGAAGAAGGCGGTCGATAGTGTGGATTTTAGAGAGATTGGAGCGAATGGTGGCCCGCATAAGGCGGTAGGATGTGGTGCGGAGTATGGGTAGAATGGTGGTAGAAGAGTGGAGAGTGGGGTGGAAATGGAGGTGGAAATCCTTAGGGATGAGGCGGTGATTTAAGCAGCGACTGAGAAACGTAATATGACTAGAGTAACGAGTCTTCTTGAATATGAGTAAGGAGAGTCGTATAGTAGGTTGAAAGTATAGAAAGGGAAGTGTGCGGAGGTATAGTTTTAGGCGGTTGTGGAGAGTGAGTTGGAAAGATTTGTAGTCAGGCATGATGGAACGAGAGAGAAAAGAAAATTAGACGTGGGAAGGAGAATTACAAAAGGTGTGGTGGAAAAAAACAAGCGTGATGAGAAAATTGGACGTGGAAAAAAAGAAAAAAATTTTTTAACAGGTGTGGGGGAAAAAATAAAGGCATGAGGAGAAAAAACGAATAAGGGGTTGTGAGAAGAAAATATATGCGAGGTGGGAGAAAAAAAAAAAAAAAAAGAAGCAAAAAGGAAGATGGGACAATAGGGAGAAAATGGGGTGACAGGGAGAGAAGAAACGAGAGGAGAGAAGAAATGGAGGGAGAAGAATACAAAGTAATAGGTGCAGATTAGAGAAGACAGATTAGGAACATCCAGAGTACAAAGAGACGGTAGGTGAAGGAAAGTAAAGGTAAAAATAAAGATGATAAAGGAGGTTTACAAAAGTGGAAAAGTTCAAAAGTTTTTTAGACGTTGTGGTATATTGAAGCGATTTCCAATCAGAAGATGGGTCCAGTGTAATCCGTGGGTAGGAGAGGTGCAGCCAGAGGGTATAAAGTTCAGAATCAAACAGTCCAGAAAGAGTAGATCCAGAAGGAAAGAAGGTAGAATCCAAAAGTTCGTGTGTGATGAGAGGAGACAGGATTAGATGGTGCGACCACGTGAGTGTGTATTATATGTGGGAGAATATACGAAAAAACAACAACAGACGAGGACAGGTGGTGTAAATAACAAAAGTATGTATTAGTATGACGCTCGGGAATACGGAAAGTCTTTGACGTTTCGAGCTACGCTCTTCAACAGAAAGAATACGGAGACAAGGAGAAAAACACGGAGAAAAAAAATTGAATAGTGTTCAGTCAACGGTCAATCATAATAATGGCTGATCATAACAATGGCTGACCGGAAGTTAGAAATTCTTTTTTCAGGAGAGCTAAGAAAAGGGGGAGATAACAAACGGTGATCGAAGAACGAGGGGCTGTGTGTGAGAGATAGAATGCTGGTGATCTTGGCGTATGTAGTGTGAAAATGGGGAAGGGAGAAAGGAGTTGGTCAGTTGTGTGTGCATGGTGTGATGCGAGGGTATTGGTGTGGTGTGATGTGAGGGTGTTGGGAGGTGGGGAAGGCATGGGTGGAGTGTGGGTTAGGCTGAGGGTGGGGTAGAGGTAGGGATCAAGGTGCAGAAAAGTCATATTCTGAATGAACAAAGTAATGTAACCTGATGGTAGAAAGAATTCCATGAATTAGGTACTCCAAATTCGGTCAGAAGGCCATTTCAAAATGTAACCACATGTGAATCGTTGGCAATTTTTTTCCTCCATCTTCCTTTTCTATTGGACTTTCCTCCATTTCTGAAGAAGAGCTTTGCTTGAAATGTTAAACCACCTTTCTTTCCTTGCCTAAGCATCTCCTAATATTTTACATGTACCACATCCTCACGTTGTTGTTTTTTTGTGTTTGTTCTTCGTTTTTTGAGATTTACTATGTATGTATGTATGTACGTACGTAAAATCTCAAGAAGAGATCAGAGTAGTAACTATACTAAAAAGTAAAGTCAGTCGCTACATCAAAGTGGCTGTTCCATGTTACTACTAGTTTAGCCCCAGGCAGATCCTCCACCAGCTGATTATCGGTGCAACGTTGTACCCTTTATACACAATATATATTGTTAGCAAGGGGAGTGAACCCTTACCAACCTCTAGCAGGTAACAATGTATTGTTGGCTGGAGCGGACTCTGGCTATCACTCTGGCAGATAGGTACTCACAACTGAAGATCAACCAAATAGCTCAAAACTGAGTCAGTCTCGTAATCCTGTTATCTGCTAGAGGGTGGTAGGGGCTCGCACCCCTGTTAACAATATATATTGTATATAAAAGGTGCAGCATCACTCTAATAACCAGCTGGTGGAGGATCTGCCTGGGGCTAAACTAGTAATAACATGGAACAGCCACTTTGATGTGGTGACTGACTTTACTTTTTAATATAGTTACTATTCTGATCTCTCTTGAGATTTTACAACTAGCTATTTTGCTTGTTGCAAATCAGTGACCGATGGTCACTTTGTTTACAATATATTGTTGGCTGGAGCAGACTCTGGCTATCACTCTGGTGGGCAGGTGTTCACAACTGAGGATCAGCCAAATAGCTTGAAAGTGAGTCAGTCTCTCAATCCTATTACCTGCTAGAAGGTTGTAGGGGTTCGCTCTCCCTGCTAACAATATATATAAAGGGTACAGTGTCACACCAATAACCAACTGGCAGAGGATCTGACTGGGGTTAAACTAGTAGTAACATGGAAAAGCCACTTTGATGTGGTGACTGACTTTACTTTTCATATATATGACAGCCGAGGACATGCATAGGCTTGAAAGAAATGAAGTCAGTACACTTCGCTGGATGTGCAATATCAGTGTTTATGTTCAACAGAGTGTAAGCATCTTGAGAGAAAAGTTAGGCATAAGAGGCATGAGATATGGTGTGCAAGAGAGACGACTGCATTGATATGGTCATGTGATGCATATGGATGAAGACAGCTGTGTAAAGAAGTGCCAATCTCTAACTGTGGAGGGAACCTGTGGTAGAGGTAGATCCTGGAAGACATGTGATGAGGTGGTGAATTATGATCTTCAAACTTTGAGCCTCACAGAGGCAATGACTAGTGACTGAGACCTTTGGTGATATGCTGTGCTTGAGAAGACTCATCAAGCCAAGTCAAATTGTAGTCATTGGTGTCACATAACTCGTGCCCATGCCAGTGACACACAAAAAGTACCTTTCAAGCGTTGGGCCTCACGAAAACAAAGTGGCTGAATTCCTTTCAAGTATTGGGCCTCAGGGAGGCAAAGTGGCTGAGTTCCTTTTGAGTGTTGGGCCTCATGGAGGCAATGACCAAGACCTTTGGCATTATGTTGTGCTTGAGAAGAAGGCCCATCAAGCCAAGCAAAATCACAGTCATGGCAGATACTGGTGTCACACAAATGGCACCCATGCCAGTGGCACATAAAAGCACCCATTACACTCTAAGTGGTTGGTGTTAGGAAAGGCATCCAGCTGTAGAAAACCATCCTAAGTCAAACTGGAGTCTGGTACAGACTTCCAACTTACCAGCCTTGGTCAAACCCAAGCCAGCATGGACAACAGATGTTAAATGATGATGATGATATATTCTTTTATTCTTTTACTTGCTTCAGTCATTTGACTGCAGCCATGCTGGAGCACCATCTTTTAGTTGAGCAAATCGACCCCAGGACTTATTCATTGTAAGCCTATTACCTATTCTATCGGTCTCTTTTTGCCGAACTGCTAAGTTACAGGGATGTAAACACACCAGCATTGGATGTCAAGCAATGTTGAGGGGGGGGGGCGAATAAGACACCTATTTCTCCCCCACTTTTATATTTTAACCTCCCAACTGACACAAAGCCATCTTCCTCAGTTCCACACACTTCTCTAGCTGAGAGGTCTTCATCTCACAAGTTATTTGGTGACCCCGCTGGGGTTAGGGTCACATAAAAAGTACCTGCGCTGGTGCCACATACAAAGCTCCCAGTTCACTCTCTAATGCAAATGGCATTAGGAAGGGCATCCAGCTACAGAAACCATACCAAAGCAGACAATGGAACCTGGTACAGCTCTCCAGCTTGCCTACCTCCTGTCAAACTGTCCAGCATGGAAGACAAATGTTAAATGATGATGAAGATAATATAATGTAATTCTTTAATCACTCAGTGTTTTGCCATTGTTTAGCTCTAAGTCACTCCTGATTTAGCTGGCCCATGATCAAAAGCATTCCTGCTGTGAACATCTAGTTTTATTTTTGGTGGGTTTTTTTATTTTTCCTTTGTGCAAGTGGTAACTTCACTATCCAATGAGCCCTTTTTTTTATTTTAAAGACTGTGGTATATGATTTGAGGGAGATTTGGTTGCTATTTCTAACATATGAATGACTAAGTAGGGTTCCTTTATTTTACAATATTTTAGTGCAGTGGCTGATAAATTCAAATTGGATTGTTTTCATCTCTATCCTTAGTTCAAATACTGATTCTGTATTTTAAATGATCTCAGAGTGATGTAATAAATAACTGGTTGACAAAATTAGGAGAGGTGAAATGGGTTGTTTGTGTCTTTTCCCAAAGACTTTATCAACCGAAGTGAAAAGGAAATAAGAACAGCCATGTTTCAAAACCAGGTCACAATCTTAACTCTATGTGATCTGAATAGTCTCTTTTCTAAGATGTATGTCACTATCATAATCTATTACATACTGCCAGAGCCTCCGCAATCAAATTCTTTCATGGCAAAGGAGTGGAAGGAATTATGTTAGAAAGAAGGGATACTCTGTGTTCCTCCTCCCACACTCTTCTCACAGTGAAGCACAGCTAATTCTAAGAGAGAGAGAGAGAGAGAGGTGGGGGAGAAACCAGTCATAATACTTGATTTCTACTTTATTTTATCAACCCCTGAAGGATGAAAGGCCAAGTTAATCTCAGTAGAATTTTGAACTCAGAACATAAAGATCTGGAACAAAATTGCAAAGCATTTATTCAGTGTTCTACCAATTCTGCCATTTCCACTTTTATAAGTGGTGTGTGCACAGAAAATAGATATTTCTTATTTAGGCACAAAACATCACACATATAAAGAAAAGGAAATGGAATGATGCAGTATTTATTCCTTTCTCAAATATATCAGGTCATTAAGAATGAAATGTCCGATTTCAAACTGAAAGTCTATTTTACTTTATTTCAACAAAAAGCAATGCCGTTAATCAAAGTATGCACCTAAATTATCAACACAATTTTGCCATTTTATCCTGTAACTTATTTATGTCAGCAGCAAAGAATTCTGGAGAGCAAGAGATAATGGTTGAAGTTTTTTTCCTTGCAAAATGTTGTCTAATGCCTAGAAAATGTGATGGTCAGTTGGTGCAAGGTCTAGTGAATATGGTGGATGACAGTACTTCCAAGTTCAGTTCCTGTAACTTGAGTAGTGTTTTTTGTGCAACATGTGGTCGAGCATTGTCTTGCCAGAGAATTGGCCTGTCTCTATTGACCAATCTCAGTTGTTTAATTGCAAGTTCACTCATCATTTCATCCAATTGGTTGATGCATACATCTGCTGTAATTGACTTACCCGGTTTCAGGAAGCTGTAGTGGATGACACCAGTGCTGAACCACTGAACAGACACCATTAGCTTTTTTTGATGAATATTCTTTTTTGGATTGTGTTTTGGCACTTCATCACTATCCAACCACTTTGCAGAACACTTGCTATTGTTGAAAAGAATCCATTTTTCATCACAAGTAACAATACGATGCAAAAATGGTTCACTTTTATGCTGTGTGAGCAAAGAATGGCAAGTTTCAAGACGTGTCATTTGATGCTCGTTCAGTTCGTGTGGTACCCACCTGTCTAGCTTCTTTACCTTGCTGATTTGTTTCAGATGGTCCAATACAGTTGGAATCAAAACATCAAACCTTGCTGCTAACTCACGTGTAGTTTGAGATATATCCATTTCCACTACAGTTTCCAGCTCATCATTATCCACCTTGGTCTCAGGTCTACCACGGGGCTGATTTTCAAGAGTAAATTCACCAGATCGGAACTTCTCAACCCATCGACGTACAGTGCACTCATTTGCCACATCTTCACCAAACACCTCATTGATGTTTTGAGCTGTCTGGGATGCATTGGTTCCACGATGGAACTCATATTCATAAACAACACAAATTTTTTATCTATCCATGGGCTCATAAAAATTATTTACAAGAGAAAACTCACAATATAATCAAACCATGAATTGTATTTCGAAAAGTAATGATGTAACTCTTCAATGTTGTAAAACAAAGAATTGTCAGGATAAAACATTAGAGTTAATGACTGTCAAACTTGGTGCATAAGAAAATTGGATATTTCATTCTTAATGACCTAATATTAATATCATCATCATCAACATTTAATGTCCATTTTCCATGCTTGTATGGGTTGGACAGCTTGAGAAGAACTGGCAAGGCCAGGGGCCACACCAGGTTCCATAGACTATTTTGGCTTGGTTTCTACAGCTAGTTGCCCTTCCTACTACCAGTGTGTACTGGGTGCTTTTTATGTGGCATCAGCACCCACACCAGTGCATTTTACATGACACCTTAGTTTTTAGGATCTCAATTCTGTTGGTTGGGTAGATCTTCTTGAGTACAGTAATGCACCTCATATATCTCAATCCTCTTCATAAGGTTCGGTATTTTGAGATCAACCTTCAATACTTCGTTTCATGTCTCCCTGGGTCTCCCTTAAAATATCTTAAACTGGATATTGAAACTAGGTTGTTGTTGTTGTTTTTGTTTAACACCATGTGAACCATATTCAAACATTATCAAAAGCATTCCAACTGTGACCATACTGTCTTGCCAATAACAGGTCCTCTTTTTTTTTTAATGGGAGGCTGTGGCTTAAAGGAGATCTGGCTGCTGTTTCTTGCAAGTTGAGTGGTTACTTAGTGGTTCATTGAAATTAATTGGGTACTCAACCTGCTAAAGCCTGACCTTACACTCAAAAAATTCACCAAATACAGATATTGTTGTAGTAATTAAAAACTGGTTGGTTTGGGGTTTGTGTACAAGATGAGGTCATCTTGGTTTATTATAGTGAATTGATTATTTCTGAATAACATTGGTGATGTATGAGCTGGCGAAGCGTGGAGAGAACTTGTTGTTCTCTAATGTAAATTATTTTACTTTCTCTCCCTCCTTCCCTCCCTCTCCCCCCTCTCTCTCTGTTTGGGTAGGTTTGATAAATTCAATGAACATTAAACTATTTAAGCAACATATGTTTGTACAATTACTGGTTACTGCCTCAGTGACACTGTCATATCAATTAAATTTTTACTTGTGATACAGGTAATTGTTTGTTATATATAGTCAGTTGTTAATTAGTACCAGCCTGACTGCTACAACTTGGAACCTTTTAGCATACATATTGATGCAGTTACCTGTCAAATGCTAACAATGTGTTGTTGTGGATTTTTAGGCCACCTGAAAGATCTTGAAAGTGAAAAACTAATTGACAAATCTGAAAATGAGAGTGAGCTTAAGAAACGGAAAGAATTGGAAGAGAAGAAAAGGCAACATGAGCAGAAACGACTGAAAGAAATAAAGCAGAAAATGAAGGAGAAAAGGGAGAATGTTATCCAAGAACTGCTTGGAACTGAGCATGACTTCCATTATGATCTCCAATTATGCATTGGGTATTTTCTTTGCCCCTCTGTTGAAAAGGTATCTATAATTTGTCTTAATCTAAGTCACTAGATATTCTGATGATAATTCTAACTTGTAACTTATAACTTTGTTGTGCCATAGGAATATGATAAAGTTGAACATTTATTTTATAAAATAAATATCATATATTTAAATGGCAGTTTATCTGTAACCTACTGGATACTGAATAAAGCAGATAGTGGCTGTGTTTAAAAAGAATTTTGTGTTATGTCACTGGTTCAGAATATGTAAAACAAATAAAAATTGCATATTCTGAATATGTACTGATGCAGTTTACTTGCTTTAAAAATCAACATAGTTCTATTTAAAGAAAAAAAATGGATTGATTTTGGATGCTATATTTAATTGCTAAATAGCTTAAGCTGCCACTGTAGTTATCCAGACTAGGGAGATGTTTAAAATTAATTACAATGGTAACTTATATTTAAGATGTTTAAGACATTATTTCATGTCATTTCAGATACCTGGCGTTGATTTGGATGTTATGTTTGGGAATATTGAAGATATCTGTGAGATCTCTTTGAAGCTCCTTCGCAGTATGGAACTTGCTGCAAAGGCTGAATTTGATAATCAACTTATAGGTAAAGATTTTCAAATTCCTCTTTTTTTTCTTCAGTATTTCAGCCTTCACTTATTGTATCAGGTAGACACATAGCTTTCTTCATTACCCATTATGTGTAGTTGAAGATTACTTTTTCTCTTCTTAGATTTAAGCATTCTTCTGAGGGGCTGTGACCCTTCCAGATAATTGTAGTCAAAATGGCTTTATGTTCATCTATAAAGAAATGTCTGTTGAAAAAAAATTTTATGTGGGAAAGGAATTCCAAAGTGTTCACACTCTGGGTAGAAGGTTTGGGAAAAGGGATTAGTGTAGTGGCCTAGATTATGAAAAAAAAGTTGGGGTGGCATGAAGGAGAGAAATGTGTAGGCCTAAGTAAAACAGTTTGCGACTAGACAGCTCTGAGGAACAGAAGCCATTGTAATTGAGGTGGAATAAACAGAAGAGACAATGCATTTGTAGGTCAGTGTTTGTAGTTTATTGTCTTTACCAATCAGTCAAATAGTTTTCTTTTGGGCGTGGTCTAGGATATCTGAGTGTGTAGCAGCAGCCTTGTCATGTATGTGAGGACTGCTTAGGGGTCTTAGTTAAGTTTTATTGAGGACCAGTAGCTGTTCAGAACTGAAATGGTTTAGCCATTCTATGTATGCAGGCTCACCAGATGAAGTATATGTACACACACACACACACACACACACACACACACGTGTTATTTATACTTAATATCTACAGTTTGTTTCAATAGGTCTCATCTCCATTTACCAAGCAGTGTCTTATTGCTTGTTGTGGGCATAGTCCCAAACTGGATTTTAAATTGGTACTGTTATTTCTAAATTCATGTTTATATTAGTTCAGCCACTGAATAAGAACCTTATTTCTATTTGTTTCGAAATAAGAGTTCCCAGTTTGAATCCACTTTGGAACAATGGACAATGTACACATTCACAAACAAGACACTTAATGATAAACAAAGATCAAACTGGTCAAAATATAATATAAATATAAATATTAAGTGTTTCATCCTAAAAAGAGACTAATGATCTGAAAATTATCTTAACAACTTCATATATTGTCTGTTCATGTCTACTTAGATGTCCTCAGACTGGAATTGAATTCACAAACCTCATATTTCTATTGGGGAAGTGTTCTGAAGCCTCGTAGAAATAACTTTTGGTGGATTCAGTTCCAAATTTAGCATGTGTCAAATGTGACATTTGATGACAAAATGAAAAATGAAACTGTTGAGAATTAGTTAAAACTGTTAGCTATCAAATCTGAAAAGCCTTTCCATCAACAAGAGAGCTCCGCACATTTAAGATTATCCAACGGACAAAAGATAAAGTCAAAATGAATTTGGAAATGAAATAACATGGAACAAAAAGTACAATTTTTTGAAATAAACAAAAATATTTTTGGAAAGAAAAAGAAAATCATTGCTGGAGAGAAATTATTTTCAGTAAAGATGATGCTTGATTTTACAAAGACTTAACACTGAGGCAACAGTTCTAATGTGCAATATCTTCTCCCTTGCAGGTCCATGTTTTGTAAATTTAGCAGATGAGATGAAACAAGCATACGGTCCATATTGCAAGAACCATGATGATGTGATCACACTCCTTGAAAAGGTAGGATATTAAGGAAAAGAGATAGGGTTTTGTTCTGTTTCTTTATTTAGTTATTCATTGTTAATTTCTTCTAGCTTAACTCTTTCTTCTAAGAAAAATTAGATGAGATTTTTATTTCTCCCAGTTGTCCTCTGGTATTCTCTTTCTCAAAATAACTGATAAAGGGGTTTTTTTTTTAATTTCTTTCACCACACTACTTCCCTTTCAACTCTCATACACAATGCAATAAATAATACCCATAGTATTGGTCATCATAATTAACTGAAAATACATTCAGCTAAATATCTTATATAGGCGCAGTGGTAAGAAGCTAGCTTCCAAACCACATGTTTCCTGGTTCAGTCCCACTGCCTGGTACCTTGGGCAAGTGTCTTCTGCTATAGTCTCAAGCTGATCAAAGCCTTGTGAGTGGATCTGGTAGATGGAAACTGAAAGAAGCCCGTCGTATGTATGTGTGTGTGTCTGTGTTTGTCCCCCCACCATCACTTGACAACCGATGTTGGTGTGTTTACGATAGAATAAGTGCTAGGCTTACAAAGAATAAGTCCTGGGGTTGATTTGTTCAGCTGAAGGTGGTGCTCCAGCATGGCTGCAGTCAAATGACTGAAACAAGTAAAAGAATAAAAGAATAAAGACTTAGAAAATTAATGGAATTGTTAGAAACATATATTGTTAGATGATAATTTCAACCATTCTAACACTGGCATAAGTGCTGGACTGTCACAGTTACTATACATAAGTATCATGAGAAGGTGAATGCAGCTTAGTGCGATAGAATCACTTTATAATTAACAAATGATTTGTTTGTAATTCTGAGTTGGAAGAGGCTTCCCACAGGCCTGGAGTCTGCAACAAGAAACTATTCCAAATGTTTCTGACAAGATTTTGACACTAGCAGGAATCACCAGGGATTCCCTCTTACATGCTACAAAACAGTTAAAAAGAAAGAAGCTGAGTTTTTACAGTAGCTGTTAATGTCTTCACACATGTTCTTAACACTGTTTTAGATTGGAAAAATTATAAGAGCATATTAGTCCTATAATTAGGTAATCTAGTAGACTACCAAATCATAAGTTTTGATTTCCACTGGTCTTACCGTCCAACCCATGCCAGCATGGAAAAAGGGCATTAAATGGCGGTGTTGTTGTTGTTAATTTCATAAAATCAAGACTAAAAAGCAACCCTTGAAAATTCTCAAGACTGAGAAAATATTAACATTTTTATACATTACTGAATCTGTACACACAATTCCCAGCTAATATTGCTAAAGACATCTATTTCTCTAGCTTACTAAAATCTTATGTCCATTTTCCTTTCTTTTGATCACCTAATTACATTAATCATATTGTTGTTTATTAACTCTGATTTTCAGTATGAGGATAATCCACAGATTAAGGAATATTTTGAACAGCGGTTACAATGTATGCGTCAGCTAACTAATGTCTTCGACCTTGGTTCAATCCTTATAAAACCCATTCAGAGAATTCTCAAATACCCACTTCTGCTCAGTGAACTGCTTAAGGTATGTATGTAATATACATTACTTAATGTTCCATCTATTTATAAACCATTTTGACATTTCCCTTCTTTCTTTCTTTTTCCCCCTCTCTCAATCACATTACAAGAGATTTTAAATATTAAAAGAAAGTAAAGCCATATTCAAATTTTCAACAGAAAAGGGACCTACATTTAAAAAAAAAAAAAGACAGAACAGAATATAACTTTAAAACTGCAAAAATAAATAGATTAGAGAAACACAATTCCAAAAGTAATTCCATCAAAATTAAGAAAATATTGAAAACAAATACATAGCAACATAGTTATAATTGTTACAGCTGGAATTTATAATAATGTTGCATGTGAATGTCAGTGATTTTAAATATTTTAATGGTTTGTCATTGTGCTGCAGCTATTCTGGGTTACTTTCTTCAAGGGTTTTGTAAATAATATTTGCCCCTGTTAATTTGCCTACCATTAGAAGGTGGAAACACAAAGTAGATCTAAGCTAGATTTGAACATATGTTACTAAATACCATAAGGTATTTTATCGATGTTTCACTAATTTTACAATTCACCCAACTATATGGTTGTGCAGTTAAGAGGTTCACATCACAACCACATGGTTTCAGGGTCAATCCCATTGTTATACTTTGGGCAAACGTCTTCTACTATAGCTCCAGGTTGAATAATGACTTGTGAATGAAGGTTGCTAGGCACAAATTGCTGGAAACATGCTGTGTGTGTATGCGCGTGTCTATGTGTCTTTGCATTGGCAACACATTTACATAAACAATGGTGAAATTATTTGTCCCATATTTTGTCGTTCAATATATGGAGTTAAAAAATGTAACTTGCATGAAAAACAAAAGTTAACATCAGGAAAGGCATCAAGCTATAGAATGCTGCCTATGGAAGTCTCTTCCAACCCACTCTGGCATAGAATAAGTGAACACAAAAACAGTAATTTTTTTTATGTATAGATATTATTCTCCCTGGTGAAGCTCTGTATTTATATATTTGTGTGAACTCATGCAAACAAGGAAGGCTTAAACTGAGGTACAAGGACATCCTGAAAAGCAATCTCAAATGGAGTGGCATTAGTCCACATGAACTTGAAGCCTCTGTCACAGCATGGAGGCCTCTCACCTCATGAGCAACTTCCAAGAGGACTGGCAATAGTGTCTCACTACTACAAGAGTCACGTCACAGGGCAGCATCTACCCCAATCCAGACTACAAACAATGGTTGTGACACCTGTGGGCGCCTGTGTGCTTCCAGCTTTGGACTGCAGTGTCACATACACTCCCATCATTTGTGAAAACACAAATTTTATCAACATCGGACACTGATAGACTACCAAGGAAAAGGATACATATTATTATCCAGTAGGCTCTAGATATAGATGTGTGTGTGTGCATATATAGTTTTCAGGATGCAAATGGAGAGTATTATATTTTATATTCAAGATATATCACACTATGATTGTTTCTACTTCACAGGTGGAAAAACCTATGAGGCAGAAATGATCATTGTGTAACATCTTCAATGATTGTGTGTGTGTGTGTAATCAGCAGCGGCAACATCCATCTTTCATGATGACATGAATTGGACAGCCAGAGGAGTGCTTTGATCTCCAGTGTCTGTCTTAGCATGGTTTCTAAGGTTGCCCTTCCTAACACCAACTCTATAGAGTGTATTGGGCTCTTTTTTCATGACATACACACACACACACACACATATACATGCATGCATGCATCTGACAGGTTTCTGTCTACCAAATTTCATAAGACCTTTACCCAAGGTATTGTAATATGGGATAAAATCCAAAACAATGAAATTATGAAGCAAACATCTTAAACATGTGTGCCTTGCATATCTCTATTTATAATGAAATTGTTTTGATCTAAAATTGATTTTGTTTTCATAATGACTGAACTAATTATTGAATACTTATTATGGGTTGTTAGTATGTTTTCTGAAATAGTGTTGTTGTATAAATAGACATGCAGTATTCATGAAAGTGGACTCATACATTTTCTTCACTTTCAGATTCATACTTTAGAAGGGTTTTTCTTAAAGAATTGTAAACAGATACATATAAAATAATATATATCTAGTATTAAGATATATAAAATATAAGAAATATAAACTAATATATTAAGATAGTTCCAGTAAAAAAAACATTCCTAATTCAAGGAAACGTCAAGGAAGGTCCCTATCCAAAAGGTCAGAATGCACTCTTTTTGCACAGTATATGAACTTATTTATTTTATTAAGTTATGCATACATACATAGAAGGAATTCAAAAATTCTTAACCAGTAAACGTGTTGAGTTTTGTACATCAAGTACAAGAATACATAAACATGTTCACACTTATAAAAACATACATGAACTAAGAACAAAAGAAACACACACATACACATATGTACACACACATGCACACATACATGCACACACAATAATCTTTGAAAATTGTAGTTCTCATACACACAAATACCAATGCTTGTAAAACCATCTTCTGAAGTAGTTGTTCACAAACACTTCTTACTTGCAACAAATTTGAGAGCATCTGAAAATTTTTGGTTCACATTTTGTACATAATTTAAAAAAGTAAATAAAGTAATAATAAAAAAAAACTCTTAGAAATTATATTTTATAGGATTTACAGTACAGAAAATTAATAAGTGCTTCCTCTTCTGTTTAACAAATGAAGGTTTAGTTACAAAGACTATATTTAGTATTTCAGTTTGTATTTTTTCACATTTTGAAATATCATTTCATTATTTTCATGATATACTTGGCTGTCTCATAGCAGATAAGTGTGTTATTGTGCTCTTTTTCGTAACCATTGTTCTGGAGAGAATTGTAACATTTTATCATGAAATAGAAGCATGCACTTGCACACACTCACAAACTAACTACATCCTACTTGATAATGACACACTAACACTAGATGTATCATAAATAAAATAACTATACATGAAGTAGCTTGCTTCTAATAAATATTTTTTTTTAAAGTTAAAACACATAAGTAAACTGAAAGCAATGTGTAACAATATAAAAATTATTTTTTTCTTTTTTAAATGTACACATTTATGCAAAAGGAACATCTCAAAGTCATGTGTTGAAAGGAAATATTGGAAATATGGGTGTTTCGTTCAACATCCATAAACAACCCTTATTCAGGGACCTTTTGAGTGGGATAGGCTACTCAACCTGAAGAAAATTTTAACTGGGCCTCACCTGCAAGGTCCTGCGCTGGTCTATCTTGATATGAAATCACCATATTGTGCACATATGGTTGTGATGCATATGCCTGGTGTACCCTGTCAATCATGATGGGTATATTGGGCTTTGTATATTTGTACCCCAGTGTCACTTTGATGGCATGTGCTGCTGTCTTACTCAGCAATAATAATAATAATTTTTTCTACTCTAGGCACAAGGCCCGAAGTTTTTGGTGGGGGGGTGGCCAGTCGATTACATCAACCTCAGTACACAACTGGTACTTAATTTATTGACCTCGAAAGGATGAACGGCAAAGTCAACCTTGGCAGAATTTGAACTCAGAACATAAAGACAGACAAAATACTGCTAAGCATTTCACCCAGCTTGCTAAAATTTCTGCAATAGGCACAAGGCCTGAAATTTTGTGGGAGGGAATTAATCGATTACATTGTCTTCAGTATTTAATTGGTACTCATTTTATTGATCTTGAGATCTTGGAAAGCAAAGTCGACTTAGGCAGATTTTGAACTCTGAACATAAAGATAGATGAAATGCTACTAAACATTTATTCTGGAAAGCTAACAATTCTGTCAGCTTTCTGCCTTAATAATAATAATAATCATCATCATCATCTTTTAACATCCGCTCTCCATGCTGGCATGGGTTGGATGGTTTGACTGAGGACTGGCAAGCCAGGAGGCTGCACCAGGTTCCAATCTGATTTGGCAAGGTTACTACTGCTCGATGTCCTTCCTAACGCCAACCACTCCGAGAGTGTAGTGGGTGCTTTTTACATGCCACCAGAATGGGAGCCAGTCAGGTGGCACTGGTATCGACCATGTTCAAATGGTGCTTTTAACATGCCACCAGCACAGGTACCAGTCAGGCAACACTGGCATCAGCCACAACTACGATTTCACTGGACTCAAAAGATCTTCTCAAGCTCAGCATACTGCCCGATGATTGAAGAATACTTTTAAATGGACCAATTATGCAACGCTGGCATCAGCCACGGCTACATTCTCACTTGGCTTGATAAGTCTTCTTAAGCACAGCATATCTCCAAAGGTCTCGGTCTCTTGTCATTGCCTCTGTGAGGCCCAACATTCGAAGGTCGTGCTTCACCACCTCATCCCATATCTCCCTGGGTCTACCTCTTCCACAGGTTCCTTCCACTGTTAGGGTATGACATTTCTTCACACAGCTGTCCTCATCCATACACAACACACGACCATACCAGAGCAGTCATCTCTCTTGCACACCACATTTGATGCTTCTTATGTTCAACTTTTCTCTCAGGGCGCTTACACTCTGTTGTGTATGCACACTGACATTACACATCCAACAGAGCATACTAGCTTCGTTTCTTTCAAACCTACGCATGTCCTCAACAGTCACAGCCCATTTTCACTGCCATGTAGCATGGCTGTTCGCACACATGCATCATACAGTCTACCTTTCACTCTGAGTGAGAGGCCCTTTGTTACTAGCAGAAGTAGGAGTTCTCTGAACTTTGCCCATGCTCTTCTTATTCTAGCGGCTTCGCTCTCAGGGCATCCATCCCCACTACTGACTTGGTCAGCTAGGTAATGGAAGCTATCAACTGCTTCTAGTTTTTCTCCCTGGCATGTGATGGAATCTATTTTCTGTACATCTTCGGTGTTTTTGCTCCTGTGCATCTGCCACATGCAAAAACTATCTTCCCAGTTAACCTTCCTTTGATATTGCTGCACTCCTATGTGTCCATAGCTTACACTGGGTACATCTTATGGAGTTTCTACCTATGCCTTTTATACAGATCAAGCAGGGTCGTCTGAAGGGATTTTTGATTTGTCTGCCTTCCTACTTACTAAGGCTTTGATTTTTGCTAGATTGACTTTAAGGCCCTTCAATTCTAAACTTTGCTTCCACACCTGAAACTTCTCTAGTTCTGGTAGTGATCAACATAGAGGAGGGCAGCTTGTTTTGAATTCCTCTGATGATGATGATGATGATGATGACGATATATTTACATCTAAGTTTAGTAAATAAGTGATATTTTCATGCCACTCTTAAGTCTAAGAGCCAGATGTACTTTTCTACTGATTGTAGTTCTCGAATTTTCATTTCATATAATATTTTAGTTATGAAATGATTACCAAAATTCTCTGCTACTCATATAAATGGAAAATCTATTAAATTTTTATGTAAGTGTAAGTATTAAATAACATGTGTTCAGGTTTCAAAATAGATATTTTAAAAATAAGAAAAAGAAGAATGATTTTAATGGATATATGAAATATAATTAAGGAACTGTAAAGGACTTAATGAAACAATGTGTGTGTGTGTGTGTGTGTGTGTGTGTGCGCATGCGTGCACACACACATTGTTTCATTAACACACATACATTAACTATGAAAATTAGATAGATTTCAGAATTTCAGATACTTTTTTGATGTAAATGTATAGATACAGATATATGTAATATAAATTTGTACATGCATGCGTGTACACATACATGAATAGCTATCTGGTAAGAAGTTTGCTTCCCAATTACATTGTTTCAGGTTCAGTCCATTGCATGGCACCTTGAGCAAGAGTTTTCTACTACAGCCCCAGGCTGACCAAAACCTTGTTGGTGGTTTTGGTAGACAGAAACTGAAAAAGAACACATGCACATGTGTGTGTGTGGACTGTTATATTAATTAGGTGTAATGTAATGACATGGAGGTGCATAAGACTAAATTGCATTAAGATTTACAGTTAAATTACAAGACAGTGGAAGTATCGGGAGTCACAGATATTGTATACGGAAACCAAAGGTAGAGTTTACAATAAATAACAAAAGTGTTATGCACTTCTCACCACACAATAATTCATTTACACCAACACATGCCTAGTTTAGTGATTACAAGGGTTAGTCATTTAGAGTATGTAATAAAGACTTATCATTTTAGTTCATCACATTGATTAATAATATTCAAATTACATCTAATTATTGGGTCATCCCATAAATATTTTTATACTTCTTTTATTTTTCAAAATTAAGATAAATAAAATTCTTTTTTAATCTAAAATATACTATCCTTCATTTTCTACAATGCTCTTCCATCGATCTGGTAGACTTGCAAGGCCCCTCTTCCAAAATTCACTTGCCCATAATGAAAAATACTTCTCCACTACTGTTCTGACCTCATCTACAGAACTTATATTTTTTCCATCCAAATGCTCCAGCCTTTAGAATGTCATCTTCACTATATGCGGCTGAGCACTATCCTGATGGAAGAACATCTTTCGTCTTGAAACCAAAGATGTTCATTTTCCTTCTAGTGATGACTTAAGCCACTCAAGCTGCTCACAGTAGATCTCCTTTGTTATTGTTTGGTTTGGGTTTAAAAGTTCAAAGTGGACTAAACCTTTCATATCCCACCAAACAGATAACAACACTTTACATGGGTGAAGACCTTTTTTAGTCTGGGGTGCCAGAGTTTCTCTTCTCCCTACTCACTGTCTTTGGCACTTGACATTTTTATAGAGAACCCATTTCTCATCACCAGCCACTATTCAGTCCAAAAACGGTTCATTCAAGAGATGTGACAGCAAAGAAGAGCACACATTCACTCTCTGCATGATTAGACTTGGAACATTTGTGAGGAATACATTGACCCAATTTGCTGACTTTTCTAATGGTATGCAGGTGTTGATGAATGGTTGAATGACCAAATCTAAGCTTCTCTGCTTGTTCCTCAACAGTTATGATGAGATTTTGTTCCACTAGGGTTTGCAGGACGTCCTCGTCGAGCTCTACAGATCTTCCAGGATGAGGCTCATCTTCTAGGTTGTATTTTCCTACTCAGAATTTCTGGAACCACCGTTGACACTGGCTTATACTTATTGTCCGATCCACATATACTGCATTAATATTCTTCCCACTTTCCATTGCATTGCTGCTTTTATTGAACTCATAAAGCAAAACATGTCGAATATGCTCCTTTGTCACATCAATTATAGCTTTGAAAAAATAACTGTTAAAATCGAACTGCACTCTTCAAAAATTGCACTAAGAATAAGTACAAGGTAAAATTACTACCGACTTTTATAGTAACTTGATGCAGATAGTTTATCCCATCCCCCTCTGACTTTTAGTGCATGCAATTGAAAAAAAGCACATTATTTATGGGATGACCCAATATTTCAAAAGCCTCTGATGTGCACAATTCATGTGAGCCTCCACAATCCTTGTAAGACAGTACAGTAAGCACACACAACTGACCAGGCAGTTTTGTACTCTTTGTTTTTATCATTGAAGGGAACACATTTTTTGATATGCATTTAAGGTTGTTATTGTGATGTGAAAGCTATTTTCTTGTCTTGTGAGTTTAAAAGGGAAATCTGGTCTCAATACAGTTTCTTTAAATGTTTTTCATTTAAGAGTAAATTAGCTTAGAGCCAGTGTTTCTGTTAATGTGTCTTTTTCTCTCTCTCTTTCTTACATTAGCTTTTGTTTTCTTTCCTACTGCTATTCCTCTTGCTGCTCTTGACATTATCTTTATTGCAACATGCCTGCTTGGTACTGGAATTTGTTGATCTGTGACTTTCAGTGTTGTTGTAGATACTGTTCTGTTTGTTGTCATAGGCAGATGTTCTCTGATGTCTATGTATTTTCCCACTTTCCTTAATGTGCACTATATTGCACACCTCTGCAAAGCATTGTACATAACCTCTAACACACAGCATCTTTCCAAACATTATCCATACACCAATGTATCATTTGAATTGTAGAATATTGTCTGTGAAACTGCACCTTTTTTTTTACTGTTACTTAAACATTTACAAAAATAGCACAGAATGATAAGCACACCAAAATTAAGGGTATCAAATATGTGTAAAGAAGTTGTAGGCTTATAAGCAGTTTGATCATAAATCTTTTTGTTTTCACTAATTTTCGTATTTATTAAGATGAAGATCATGATATTGGATAAGATCATATGCCAATGGTAGAAGATAAATCTGATATTCCTGGACCAGTTCTTCATCTTAGAGGAAAAAATATTTTCAACAAAAAGAAAAATTTCTCTCAAGGGAAGCATCAGTTCTGAATTGTGAAATTTCTCCTCACAGCAGCATACAAACTTAACCAAACTCTTAAATTTGATTTTATTATTGTTGATGCAGATCATACTACAATTTCTCCTGGATTCTGAGGTTTACATAATATTTATGAATGTCAGCCTGAATGGTTCCTCTTGTGTAGTGTAGGGTTGTGTGTGTGTGTGTGTGTGTAAAATTGATTGATCTTCCACCTTGACTTCTTCCTCTTTCTCAGACTACTGATGATGACCATCCTGACAAGAAAGAAATTCAAGTAGCTATTGATTCCATGACAGATGTTGCTAAATCGATCAATGAATATAAAAGAAGAAAAGATTTAGGTAATGTATCTTCGAGCAATAATACACACACTCACATTCAAGCGCATACTACACATACACAGCAGCGACTACTCTCTCTCTCTCTCTCTCTCACTCTCACACACACACACACACACACACACACACACACACACACACACACACACACACACACACACACCTGCACGGATGCCGACACAAGTCCGCATTTATCTCTTCTGTACTGTTCTGGGAGATAACTAGAATTTTTATCAATTAAATGTTGCCTCCCTTCGCTACGTTTTACTTTATTTATAAATGTCTTAAAGTTATAGTGTTACAAGGTCATAATTTTTTCCTATTACCTCCCTTTATATGATGTTTTTTTTTAATTCATTTATTGTAATGGATTTCCAGCAATTCACTACAATTTTTTAGATTAATGTATGCACAAGCGCATACATGTATACAATTACATCATGGAAAAATCGTGATACCACACAAATAAATTGTTACATTCACTTTTGTTTTATTTTTGATAATGTTTTATACCTTAAAATATCAGAGATTTGTCTTACACCTATGATCTGAACTCTGACAATTTCCTTACATCACTACATCTCCAATGCTCTCGGATTGTTATCATTGATTTGATCATAAATGAACAACAAAATATTGATATTTTATAGTGATGGTTATCAATCTGTTTTGTTTATGAACGCCTGTCTCTTTTGTTTCCAGTTTTTAAATATAAAAAAGATAGCGATGAAACATTTAGTGAGAAAATTGCAAAACTCAGTCTACATTCTATAAAAAAGAAATCCACACGCATGAAAGGGCGACTATCAAGCAATCTTGGCATTAGTCTTCAAGTAAGTCAGATTTATTATAACCTACTCTGTTAAAGATTTATTCTGTAAACAAGGATATTATTGCTATTGTTATGTAGGGTGGTAGATTGACCAAATTGATAGAACAGCAGAAAAAACACTCTGTGGTAATTAGTTATTTAAATACAATAGGTATTGACTTCATTCTACTGACCCCAGGTTGATGAAAGAAAGCTTTAATCAAATACTGAGATCAATATAATCAACTTTTGCTCTCACTGCAAAAAAAATGTTCAGGTTTATGTCCAAAATTAGAAATCATTTAGATTGGTAGAATTATTCATGTGGCAAACAAAACGCCTTGTTTTTAGTTACAGTTCTTCATATCTGACTTCAAATTCCATTGAATTCATCTTTGCTTTCATCCTTGAAGATTGATAAAATAAAACATCATTCAAGTTATGGCATCAATTTAATCAACCAAACCATCCCTCTAAATGAATGTCCTCATGTCTTTATTAGAGATTATTATTGTTATAAAGGAAGTCGATCACAAAATCAGTAGAGCAACAGTTTAAATGACATGTAGTATTTTGTTTTATCTTTCAATATTCTATGTTCAAATTTTGTTGGTGCTTAATTTACTTTACACATTTCCAGGGTTAATTAAATATATACCAGTCAATTTAATTGACAATATCACTCTTCCAAAATGTGTGCCTTGTGCCAGTCTAAGAAATCCTATTACCATTGCCATCATCATCATCAGATTAAAAGTGTGAGTTAGCAGACACAGTATTTGAAATGCTTCCATAGCTTTCAGAGTCAAAACTTAGTACCAGTACTATAACTAGATCAATCAAGCTACCTATATTCCACCCCTCAGTGAAATTGACCTTTTAGCTGATAAAAAGGAAGAAATGGCTTTTCTTTTTTTGTGAGCCTACATGGTCACTTGATTTGCTTGAAATACCAGCCAAATACTCCTCAAATCACATCTTACCATTTTGAGGAAAACAGGCACATGGATAATGTCACAATAAATGCTCTGTAGGAAAAGGCATGGTCATGGCTGGAATAAATTTGATCATATTTTTATTGTATCACAGTTAAACAATGTTTTTGTGTAAGGGAATGAATTATTGGGTGCAGCAATTTAAGGGAGCAAAGATTTGCCAAGTGTTTAGAGGAGTGAGACAAAGTATGAATAAAATGAGACAAATATTCCAGGTCAACTTGGATGGAGATAATGTGGAGCTTGCAGAAATTGTAATATCTGTAGAAGAGGCAGTGGGAAGAATCATGAGGTATGGTACTAGTGGTGGTGGTTGTTTAGCTCATGACCATCCCTTTTGAAGCAGATATATAATCAAAGCATTCCAGCTATACCCATTCCATCTTTCTCTTATGTGCAGGTAACTGAGGACTATATCTAACATGTCCCTATCCCATCCCAGATAGTTGGGTGTGATTTGGGAGAAACTTGGCTGCTTTTTCTAGTAGATCAAATGACCATGTAGAGACTCACTTGTTGGTTTCTGCGTTTGTAAATGAGTCTTTAATCATGGCAGCATTTTTCTGTATTCAATCTAGGATAATTAACAGCTGAGATTTTAATGTCAATGATATATTTTGAGATAGGAAATAGTTCAACAATGTCCTAAAGAGATGTGAACCACATATCTATTGCTTTCTAGACAGCCACGTTACCAATTATTCTAACAAGTACCTGCCATTTCCTTGTTTTAAATTAACTCCTATTTTTCCACCCTTGTTTTAAATTAACTCCTATTTTTCCAACTCTATTATTTTATTTCCCCAAATACCTCACTTATTTCGCAGATAATTTGTCAACCAGTCAGTGCTATCAATATAGTCTAATTTGTTAATGTCAAACAGAGTGAGATGACTTGTTTTAGATCTATATTTGAATGAGAAGTAACTTCAGGAATGAATAAATGAAAAAATTACCATTACTTTATCATTTGTATTTATAATATGATGCTAGTATCACAACAGTATTACCATTGCAAATTTTGAATTAAGTTGTACATACTCATAGTGAATAATCAACAACGACAAAAATTTAAATATATTCTGGAACTGCAAACAAGATCTGCTTTGTTTTTGGTAATATTATAGTTATAGTTGTGTGATCTCTATGAAAGAGCAAAGATTATGAGACCTAGCAACTTTAAGGGTGTCACAAGAAGATTGTAAGGTTACAAGGTTTATTTTCTTGATATGTGTAGTCATTTAATCTATGAGCTGTTGAAAATGAGCCAGTGAAGGAAGTTTTTAAGGTCTCATGAAAACAAATCAAACTGTGTGGGGAAGGATAAGGATGAGTGAAGGGTGGTATCATTTCATTTGTTAGAGTTTACATCAGTAAGGTTCAATATATTGGGAGAGGAATTTGAGAGACATAACCAAAGCCTGGGACACACCAAAATTAGTGGCTTTCATGTTAATATGTAAAAGAGATCATTTGTCAAGATAAGTATAACCAGTTGAACTGTCAGTCCTATTAATGGCTCAGGATCTTTTCTGTTTGATTTCACTTTTTGAAATTTTAAAATTATGAATTTATGGCAAAAACGAATTTCATTTCCATTATTAGCATACAAAACTATATCAATACATCAATTGGAACAAAACTGAGGGAGTTGAAAAATGAAAGCCAAGACAGAAAGGATACAAGGCTAGTTTTTATTTTACCTGCCATACTATAATGAAAAGTAGTCTGACAGAATTTTTAAAAATAAATTAAATATTGCAATAATTCAAGTTCGACAGGTGAGCATTTGTCCAGATTTAAAACAGAAGGGAAATAACTTTTGTCATTCCAATATGTGTTTCTTGTTTATTTTCATCTTCTCCAGACCAAAGACGAACAGTTTGAAAAAATTGAATTTCAATTTCGCAGCATTGAAAAAGTAATAAAGGTTTTCCTTCGTGATATAGAAGCCTACTTAAAACAATTAGATGTAAGTATTTCATATTTTAATCTTTTGGGTAATGACTCAACGAATATTATAAAGAAGTCAGACATCTCACCTTATTTCTTTTATCAGCTGTATTCCTTATGCCATATCAATTGCATTTTCATGCCATATTGACTAATATCTATTGTGCCATATTTAGTTTTAACTAAATTTGAACCTTCAATTTACATTTTACAGTGGAGATTAATGCAGATGATGGGAAGAGAATAAAAAAATTTTCATGAATGCAATCCCTAAACTTTACTGAATTTCATCTTTCAACTTACATTTTGTATTGAACAATGGTACAAAATTGTCAGAGGTATTAGACTGTCAAACAGAATACTTAAGATGTTCATTCTTGGTCTTTTTGCTCTGAGTTCCAATCCCAAAGGGGCCAGCTTTACCACTTAGGATCAATGAAGTACTAGGCCAGTAATGGAAATCAGTTGTTCTGTTTGTGTGTGTCTGTTTCTCTCTCTCACTCTTTCTCAATACATATATATTTCTGAGTGTAACACAGGTGTTCTCTAGGAACTGACGATACTGCTATTTTAACTCCAAGAGGATAGCGCCTCCAGCTGGTTATGCGGTGCACTCTGCACTTGATATATATTGCAAACTGGGAGAGAACTCTCTACTATTTTAGCCCTGAGGCCACCAGACCATACAGTTTTGAACTTCTTATGGTCATCCTCACTGCTGGATACTCATCTGCTAGACATAGCAGTAATTCACTCCAGCTCACAATATATAGAAAAGTGACACACCATCGCTGATCTTGCAACAATCAAACTAGCTGCTTTCATCTCTCATAGAGATTTTCTTAACAAGCTAATTTGCTAGTTGCAAGCTCAGTAACAATGTGTCACTTACATTTTTATATATTGCAAGCTGGAGTGAATTACTGCTATGTGTAGTGGACAAGTATCCATCACCAAGGATGACCATAAGAAGGTCAAAACCATACAGTCTGATAGTCTCAGGGCTAAAACTGTAGGGAGTTCACTCCTCGCTTGCAATATATATTAAGTGTAGAGTGCACTGCATAACCAGCTGAAGCGGGTATCCTCCTTGGATTAAAATTTAGGTGGCGTCAGTATGAATATAGCTTTCATCTCTTCTAGAGATTTTCTTGATAGCTAGTTTGCTTGTCATATATATATATATATCTGTCTCGCCATCCACTCAGTTAAGATTTTTCCATTCCCTTTTTCCTTGCGCTAGCTTATTACACTGTCTGATAGTTGAAAGACTCTGTTTTGTTTTATTTTTGTTGTATAGCCAAAAGGCTTTTGTCCATTGTATATGTATAATTCTGTTTCTTATGTTATGTTCATCCAATAGTCGAAAGACCCTTTCTGTTTGTTATTTCCTTGTGTTTGTACATGTATATTCGTTTGCCTTGCTCAAGGGCTTAATACCTTCAGCCTAAGACTTTGGCTCAACTGGTTTTTAGTAGTATCGGAGAGGATTGGGCAAAACTACATAGACATCCCAGACTCCAACTGAAGAAGCAATTGGCTGCGAATGATCCGTGTATCTTGTTTTGTCCTGTTTGCCATTGTTGTGCTATTGTCCTTTACCTGCTTATGTTTTAACGATTTCCGTTTGTTGTGTTTTTTACCTTTGAGAGACACACACACACACACGCACGCACGCACGCGCGCGCACACGCACACACACACACACACACACACACACACACACACAGAGAGAGAGAGAGAGAGAGAGAGAGAGAGAAGGGTACTTGTAATTCAAATGTCCACTTTATCATGTATAGTCATACTGATTGTCTGAGAATTGCATTTAGAAAATTTAGGGACTGTCTGTGGAGTACTCACTCATTGACTCATTAATTTCACAAATTGAACAGCTGAACACTTATCACTGAAACTATCTCCCACCACCCACCATCACCACCATCATCAATAGAAAAGTGGGAAATGTAAACTACTCTACTAGATTTAAGGTGTTAATAGAAGTGGGGAAATGATATGACATGTAAATGATTAAAAATTATTTTGCTATCATTATTATCATTAATGTTTTGTATTTTGCATCATTATATAAGCTATTTTGTGGGTTTATTTTGTTATTCAGGAATATGTGATCTGCTGGGAAAATCTCTGTTCAGGACTGGATAACATTTACAATGAGTCTCAGCCTGAAGAACTCAAGTATTATGCAGAGGCCACTAAGGTGGTCTGTTCTCAGTATTATTTAGAATTTGTACGTCTCAATTTTACACTGTTAACATTACATTTATTGTGACTCATTTTTTAAAACTCTGATTACTTTAGTTTTGATTAATTATAAATATAAATAACTGAGGTTATGAGAGTAAAAACGGACTAGACATTTAGTGGGATTATGTGTGTGCATAATTATTTGTTTTAGTAATGTCTGTACATGGCATAGCATATAACTATATATTTAAAACTCCATAACTCTAATTCACTGCTATGCATACATCTGGAAAATGTATTCGTATTACTATACCTATAATCATTTGATTATGTATGTAGCAAGCACATAGACTATAATAACCATAAAATATGCATAATGATTGAATAACAAGAGCAAAACAGGGTAGATTGATTTAATTATTTCATTCTTTAATACATGTTTCGTGAGTAAAATTTCTTCAGAAGGTAAACATTTTTTTTAATTAGTTTTTGAAGTTGTACCATTGAAATGTGTATAAAGGAATGAATTAATTAATTAATCGTTCTTGTTTCTCTAATTAATTTAATCACTATATGTGGGTGAAAGTAATCTTTCTAAATGTATAACTTTTAATTCTTTCACCTTTATATGTAAGTTGTAAATGTAACTTCATCTAAACGAGAAGTTCCTAATCAGCAACCACTATAGTGGTCTCACTAAATAATGTTATTGTTGATGTTTTTGTAGAGAAATCAAGTAGATATGTTGGTACTTCAGCCTCTCAACCAGTTACTGTCCCTGTTTTTGGGCCCCAATAAAGTGATTGAGAAACGCTTTGATAAACTATTAGATTATGACAGTTTAGCACGGAAATCTAAACTGGATAAGGTAATTGTTTCACAACCTGATTTTTCTTTTCTTTTTTTTTCTTTTCTACTTATTGTTATTGTTATATTTTAAGTTGTTAGATATATTGTATATATAGGCACAAGCATAGCTGTGTGGTTAAGAAGCTCACTTTGCAGCCATGTGGTTTGGGGTTCAATCCCACTGTGTGGCACCTTGAGCCAGTGCTTTCTACTATATTATGGAAGCCCATCATATATATATGTATGTAACTTCTAACTTAGTAGTTCAGCAAAAGAAAATCAATAGATTAAGTACCAAACTTAAATAAGTACTGAGGTTGATTTGTTCAAGTAAGCTTTTCAAGATACTGCCCCAGCATGGCTGCAGTCCAGTGACTAAAACAAGTAAAAGATAAAAGACTATTTATGATTAAAAATAATTATAAATAGTAATAGCCAAAGGATATTTGCAGTGATGCGTGTTAAGTCTGTATGCTGCCAGGAAGGCCATATTATTGATGTTTCAAGCAGAGGTCTTCATCATGAAGAAAGATTTATTTTTAATGTTTCTGCTAGCACTGAACAGGTAGCTTTTTTGACTGAGATGTGTTTTGACTTTACTCTCTAATGAAGAATGCTACAAAGTACTCATCTACCCTTGATATACAAACTTAACTAAAGTTACTAGCTTTATTCTTGTAATTATAGTTCAATAATTATAATCAATTATGAATTGAGCATCATAGTGAATGCAGTAAATTTTAATTGTAGCTACATTATTTTACCATCACTTATACCTTTGTTAACCCTTTAGCATTCAGATCACTCTGTTAAATTTAATGCATATTTATTCACATTGTTTTGAATTAATCATAGCTGATGGATTTTGATGATGTGATTGTTTGCTTTTAGAACATCATAGGTTAAGTGTGAAGGTCAGTTTGAACATAAAACTGGTATAATATATGGGCTGGATATGGCCAGTTTAAATGCTAACGGGTTAATAGAGTACTTTCCTGAATCACAAGGATCCATAGGGTCAGTCCTCAATAGCTGTTTCCATTATATTAAGCAAATGAAAGGTCTTTTTCTGGACAGGTTGCTAATATATCTTTAGTAATTTTTCCAAGAAATCCTGCTTGCTTTTGAGCAATATATAATTATACTTCTTTTCCAGAAACATAACAAAAATACATGCTTTAAGTTTTGAACTATCACATGAGCTAGCATGCTAATATCCTGTTTACCTGGCTATTTTATTTAAAAAATAACATTGGAAGAAACATAAATGTCACAATTCTCAATTCCTTTCCTGTCAGGCAATAAGAGATAACTATTCATTAAAGCAAAAGCACTAGATAGGAGAGGTCAAGTAACTGATTCTATTTGTATCTTGTGATGAGATAATTTATGATTAAATAATAGCTAAATTAAAATTATTTGGGATAAAATTGAAATTTCTTTAGATTTATCACAAATTTTATCTTAAATTTCTTTAGTTTATTTTTTAAAACCTTCCTACAAAGTCATGTATTTGATCTTGATAATACTGAAAGTCACTTGTAAATTCTTTGAATATTTATCATATTATATGCTGTTTATTTATATATTTATTTATTTGATCCAGTAATAAAGTTTCCACTATTTTCTCTTTTTCTTCCACTAGACTAATGAAATCCAAGCAGCTCAATGTGATTATAGAGCCTTGAATGCCCAACTTTTAGATGAATTACCAAGATTATATGAGCTGTCTCAGGAGTTATTCCAAGAATGTATATGCAGTTATAATATAACTCAGGCCAACTTTTATGATAAAATTGTTAAAAAGATGTATACTCTGCTCACAGTAAGTATATTGGTAGCATATTTCTTATTTGTATAATCTTTCAAATTAATATTTATGTCTCAACATTTTAACTGATTAAATGCATTAATGAAGAATCGTTAATTGCTTTATCAATTTTATTTATAATATTATTTCACTAAATTTATTGATTTTCAGTGTTTTATTTATTTATTTATTGAGAAAATCAAAGTATTAAGATCATTAAAAATGCAATTCTTTCAAGTTAAAATTAATTAATACTTAACTTTAAGCAATTGTCTTTCTTTCTTGTTTGGATAGTTGCCTTTTCTCATGTCTATGCCAGAGAACATTCTGGAATCCTTCCAAGCATTGCATACTGCTGCCATTGACCAATTAAGCAATCTAGATTTCATACCCCGCAAGTTTGGTCCCAAAACAGAAAGTAAATCTGAAAGAAAACTGATCAGACAATCTCGACTCAGCCTATGTGAACAGGTAACTTTTCTATTTTCATTTGTCACCTTTGTGATAAGATTATAATTACAGGAACACATTGCTATTTTTAGTGTCCCTTACATATAACCATTGATATAGATTTTTGTTTGTTTTACTAACACAATAAAAAACTTTTTTCCTCCACAAATACTGTAGCAAATTTCTGCACATGGTTGATTGAGACAGTTGATAGCTTTCACTTGCAGCATCTCATTATTTTATTCTAGTAAGGAAGATGTTTTTTTAATTGGTAGGAATGAAGTGATGTTAAGAATATAAAACATGTGAAAGACACTATGTGACCATAAAATGATTCTGAGAATTTTAGACATAGGCTCAGGCCAAAAAATATTTGTAATAGAAATATAATCGATTGTATCAGCTCCAGTATTTAATTGATACTTATTTTAGTGAATGCTAGAATTTTGAAACACAAAGTTAATCTTGGTATGAAGTGAACTCAGATTGTAGAGGTGCGACCAAATAACACAAGACATCTCTGGCACTCTACCAATTCTATCAAACAACAATGTTTGTGTAGTAAATTGTAAGGTGAGCATCACAATGATGTAGTAAATTCTTATTGAGTTATTTCTGAATAAGAAGTAAAATTTATGTGATTCAGAAAAGGATTCACTTAACAATGGTCAGGGTCATTTGTATCGCATATCTCAAGAGTCTTGATCCATTCTCATTCCTTATGCTCTATCCAAAGCTTCTGTGTTCACCACAGAGGCCATTACTCAACATGTTCATTAAAACTGACTGCCATGATAATGAGGTTGCTGCCATTTGTTATTGAGGTTGTTTGTCAGAGGGCCTGATAGAAAGAATCCTTCTGTTCATTTACCAGAGTTGACTGTGGTGCATGTTTGTTATTCCATCAAAATAGATATGTTACACAATCATGTAACTGAGTTTTTTTTTTTGTGTACTGGTCTATCTGTTTCTATATCACACCTCTGCTATAATTCTGCGTCTCTAAGGCAACTATTGCTAGTTCATTTTACATCACTCTTAACAGACCAACTAGGAATCTTACATGTAGTACTTAATCTTCTAAAATTAATGGCCAAATCTCCTTCAAATCACACCTTACTGTCTTTAAAAAAAGTGGATTAGACATTGGATTATATGTCTGAATAAAAAAAATGATGGTATAGTCATGGTTGGCATGCCTGTGATCATCTGCTCAACCTGGGCTGACCTGGGGATAAACAACTACCACCACCTGGTTATAAATACCATCTGTTTTATAAGTAAGGCAACATTTAAATATTAATATGTTAGGTTCTGCTTTACATATGAGACAGTTGGTATCTACACGATGAACATAACTTACCGATACATGCAGGAGTAGGAATACCATAACCTTTTGACTTCTTGTTGTGTTGGCTTCTTATCTTTCTAAAGAGAAAATAGACACTATTAGTCACAGCATTATCTAAAATATACCAAGAATCAGTATTACATTGATGCCTCTCTGCATTGTCGTAATCAAGCAATCAATGAGATAAGTAGTAAAGAAAATAATGGACGGCACCATTGGAAGATGTCAGTCAGATTAATGATAATGGTTTCAAATTTTGTCACGAGGCCAGCATTTTGGAGGGAGGGGGTAAGTCAATTACATTAACCCCAGTGCTCAAATGGTACTTATTTTATCGACCCTGAAGGAGGAAAGGTAAAGTCGACCTCAGTGGAATTTGAAGTCATGCAGAGTAATCCTGCAAAGCCTAAGATATTTCTGCTCCTCACAGCAGAACCAGTAGATTTCATTTTCATTTTTTAATCACTCTGGGTTCCATATGCAAATTTACTTTAAATATTATATATTTTTTGCCTGAATATGCAATGCTGAAATTGTGGTGCATCTAATATGCCTGTGCATCTTTAATGCCATCAAATATCGTATTTATACAGTTTGGGGCTTGTTTAATTAACCAAAAGATATTAGAATTTTCCATTGTGTTGTTTGCTGTTGGACAAGTTGTTAATTATATTTTTTTAATATTTTTTTTTTTTTTTGATAACATCCTTAGTAGCAAACCTTGACATACGTGAAGAATAGCAGATCAATCAAATCTCTACTTTTTCACCTGCATTACTTTTTATATTTTTTTCTATTGAAAATACCATGTTAATTATTATATATATATATATATATATATATATATATATATATATATATATTGCAAACTCGAATATATTTTCATTTTTAGTTTTAACGTTTTTTTCTTCCTTTTGATAATTTATTTATTTGGCAGCATGAAAGATTGTCTAGCCCTGTTCAATTTTTATGTGATATAATTGATTCTCTGGAAGGAACAATTAACTCTAGTGATGGTGAAGAATCTGAAACTACAAGCTCAAAGTCAAAATTTTATTTGGTAACATCTTCACAGCTGCCCTTCTCTTTTCCCTTTTCTACTTTTATAATAGAAAGCAAAATCTTCAAAAATTCTCCACTTCTGACTTATAACACCCTCTTCGAATAACACAAATCTTTATTTACTTTTATTTTCTAATATGCATTGTCAAATTATAGGTTTGATATATGCCAACCACTAGTTCAATGCACTTTTGATTTTTTGACAACAAAAGTGTCGAGGGAGTATTTGTGCTATTCAGTGAAATAAATATCACAAAGTATCTTTGTTCAGCACATTGTTCAACCAGTAATTTTCATTCTGATATGTCTATTGTTGGCGACTATACACATTCATATATATATATATATATATATATATATATATATATATATATATATATATATACATATACACACACACACACACACACATATATATACTGTGTATATATATATGTGTGTGTGTGTGATATTTATGCATAAAAAAGAACACAGAAAATGTAATTGGGTTTAATGCTTTATATAATGTACAACTGTTTCATAAGCCAGGTAAAACATCAATTATATGAGCATAAAACTTAATTATATGAACAAACTCTTCGCATTTTTGCTGAGTAATGTTGATGAATGGTATCACCAGCATATGTTCAAGAAACTGAGTTTTACACTTATGCAATTGATGTTTTACTGGCCTTATGAAACACATGTACATTGTACCAAGTAGTCATACTGCTTACGCTTTTTTGTGTTCTTTTTGTTTATGTTTTTTTTATATGACATGCATACTTCACACACTTGCCCATCTGAAGTTATGAGGATTGTGCAACCACAATGAAGAATGGAACTGAATGTGGATCCAATCTGTAGCATAAGGTGTTATGCAATAGGATCAAACCTGGAACTTATAAGTGTTGTTGTAAAGTCTTAATGGCACACCTTATCTAACACTCAGCTTCATCTATCTATTATGCTTGTACCTATTAACTCTGAGTGTCATCCAAATATTGCCTTTGTATTTAACCCAGCAAACACTGAAGTGATGATAAGCTATCGATGACTGAAGACTGCAATCTAGTTTTGGTTCCCATCAAACACGTCAGAACTTACACTTCTTTGTGGTCTGTTTCTTGATTACCCCTTTATCTTGGATGTGTTATTTAACATGTTTCAAAAATCTTTAGGTGATAGTTTTGAAATAGTGAATATTGAGAGAAAATGAATTCTAATATTTCATTTCTTTAAAATGACAGTATTGTTGTCCTTTGGGACAATAGACAAGTGATTGAAACACTAGACTTGGTTGGTAAAGTAAATACTCTCAGTACAATCCTTGGCCTAGATTAGGAATATCACCTGAAGAGTATTGGAAAGATTAACAATTGAAAAAGTGTGTCTACCACACATCCAAGATGATGAAATACTCAGGAAAACAAATCCTTGTGAAAATACATTTCCTTCTTAATGTTATTTAGATACAAATATCACCTACTTCCCAACTCAATTAATTCATCTGCCTCTCATCCACATACCATTCCTGTTGTGTCTCATTGAAAAGAATTCCCACAAAACACTTTTTACCAATTTTTCCTTTCTCAGTGCTTCAGCCAGTGCAATTATCTTCCAACTCACATTTCTCTCCATAGATATTTCATGTATAGCATTGAAACTGTTTGGAAGGGCCTACAAAGGTCATACATCATGCCTCTCCTGCTCTGAATAATTATTAAAAATGAGTCTTTTGAGCCAGACCCATTTCCAGCTACCTGATATCAAGCTTACCCCGCCTTAATATTCTTGCTACTTTGTAATAATTTTGTTTTTACTCTTTCTAATTGTCACATTTAGCTGATTCTTTCAGTTTGATTTTTTTTAAATGCCTCTTTCCATTCTTTCTTTTTTAACTATTCCCATCCCTTTCTTTTTAATTCCTGTTTTCCATTACTTACTTTTTAATTGCTATTTTCTACATTTCTCTTTTCTACATTTCTCTTTAAGTCTGAGTTTTTTTTCAGTCTTATTGCAGCATCCTTTACACTAACCTACACCTACATTTTCTTACAGTACATACATATAAATATATATACACACACACACACACACGTGTGTGTGTATATACACCTACATATATGCATGTACCACACACATACACATATTCATGCACATCTTTCTTTTATCTTTTACTTGAAGAATTTTTTAATTAAATGAATTGACCCCAGTATCTTTTTTTAGCCTAGTACTTATACTGTCAGTCTCTTTTGAAATAAACACACCAACACCTCTTATCAAGGGGTTGTAGGATAGAAACACAGACACAACGATCACACACACACACACATATATATATACAACAGGCTTCTTTCAGTTTCCAACTACCAAATCCACTTACAAGGTTTTGGTCAACCTGCGGCTTTAGTAGAAGACACCTGCCCAAAGTACCATGCTGTGGGACTGAACTCAGAACGATGTGGTGGGGAAGCAAGCTTCTTAGCACTCAGCCATGTATGCACCTACACGCATGCACACACACACACACACACACATAAAACCATCTTTTCACATTTGGATCAGAAGGAGTATGTTGCGGAAGATTTTCTGTAGCTAGATGCCTTCCTGTCACCATACCTCTTTTGTATCCAAACAAGGTCATATTTCTCTTTGACCTGGATTGGAAATGAATGACACCTCTTTTATGATGCAACATGAAGATTAGGCAACACACACGCACGTATAATAGGCTTCTTTCAATTTCAGTTTACCAATTCCAACTCACAACATTGTTAGGAAATGAACCTTTTAACCTCACAGCTATACATACACACACACACATAGAGGATATGTAATGAGACTGTTGAATATCAGGTGTTGCTAAGTTAAGATAAGAAGAGCCACATATATATTTTGGATAAATTATAAGAAAACGCATGCGTGCACAAAATTTACATAGTATAAATTTCTAAGATTCTTTCATTTCTACCTCTCTATAGTATAGTATTTTAGGAAGCTCAGTATTATCGTGGTGACTGCACATTATGACTTCAAGAGCTGCATGCAGCTTGAAGGCCACACTTTGGCCTCTGTTGATGAATATCAAGAAAATATCTCAGAGGAATATTCTACATATTTAATATAAAATCAGTAGGTCTTACGTATGTAATATACAGAAGTAGAGAAACTTAGGTTTACAGGTTATTATACATGCAATTAATTGACAAATCTCCCTGAGAAACTAAAATTAACAAGGGAGATAATACCACCTAGATCTATATACAGATTTTCTACATTTTCTAAACATTTTAATCGATTTTATTGGAGTTAACTCCCTTGCTTCTCTTTTTAAGATTTCAAGTTCTCTCAGAGGGAGTATTGTTTAAGTTTTTCAACTTTCTTTATTTAATATGTGAGACCCTACCATATATAAGTGATATACTTTTACTTACTAATCAGTTGTATAGTCAACTTTATATGACTCTCTAAAACTGGTATCTGTATGTTTTATAATAACAATTCTGCAAAATGGAGAATATATTCAACTTTACTGGCTTACTAATGTCTGTATTCAATTTTATACCACACTCTGCTAAGTGGTGTAAATGTTTGACAATATTTTCTAATACTTGATGTGTATATTCACTTTTAAAACATTTATATTTGCTGATGTATGTGTGTAATTTTTGTTTCACAAGATTTTTTATGTACAAACATGTTGAAACCTATAATTGTATTTTTGCAGGGTCATTATGCTACTGAAAACATGTTATTTGTAATTAACATTTTTATTACCCATTAATTGATTTAGTATCCTTTTGCAGTACAACTGTAGCTTTGTCATTGATCTCTCAGAATTAATTTTAAAATCAAATTGTTGTAGAACAAGATTAATTATATATGCTGATTAAGAGATGTGTGGTTGTGGCTAGGTTAAAACTGAATAAGACATAATTGTAATCCTTCACTTATCAGACCTGCATGTTCATTGTGTGAATTGCTCTTGTATGCTCTACAGCATGTTGAGTAACTTTTCTAACTTTTGTCTTGTTTATTAGTTTGTATATTCTTAAAATGTGGTAATATGTATCTATCTTAATATATATATATATAGAGGAGAAGTTTCAGGTGTGGAAGCAAGGTCTAGAATTGAAGGGCCTTAGAGTCAACCTAGCTAAAACCAAAATCCTAATAAGTAGGAAGGTAGATAAAACACAAACCCCTTCAGGTAGATGGCCCTGCTCAGTATGTAGAAAAGGAGTAGGTAGTAACTCTATAAGATGTACCCGGTGCAAGCTATGGACACATAAGAGGTGCAGCAACATCAAAGGCAGGTTAACTAGCAAGTTAGTTTTTGTTTGTGGCAGATGTTCAGGTGCAATAAAGACTGCAAACAAACAGGAAACAACTTCTATCTCATTCCAGGGTGAAAAACTAGAGGTAGTCGATAGCTTCCGCTATCTGGGCGACCAAGTTAGTAGTGGGGGTGGGTGCGCTGAAAGTGTAGCTGCTAGAATAAGAATAGCCTGGGCAAAGTTTAGAGAGCTCTTACCCCTGCTGGCGACAAAGGGACTCTCACTCAGAGTAAAAGGCAGACTGTATGACGCATGCGTACGAACAACCATGCTACATGGCAGTGAAACATGGGCTGTAACTGCTGAGGACATACGTAAGCTCGCAAGGAATGAAGCCAGTATGCTCCGTTGGATGTGTAATGTCAATGTGAATACCCGTCAGAGTGTAAGTATCTTGAGAGAAAAGCTGAACATTAGAAGCATCAGTTGTGGCGTGCAAGAGAGACGATTGCGCTGGTATGGACATGTGGTGAGAATGGAGGAGGATAGCTGCGTGAAAAAGTGCCACACCCTAACAGTTGAGGGAACCCGTGGAAGAGGTAGGCCCAGGAAGACCTGGGCTGAGGTGGTGAGGCAAGACCTTCGTACATTGGGCCTCACCGAGGCGATGACTACGGACCGAGACCTTTGGAAATGGGCTGTGCGTGAGAAGACCCGGCAAGCCAAGTAAGATCGTTGCCAGTGCCCCTGGACTGGTTCTTGTGCGGGTGGCACATGAGATGCACCATTTTGAGCGTGGCCGTTGCCAGTACCGCCTGACTGGCTCCTGTAGGATTTTCGAGCGAGATCGTTGCCAGTGCCCCTGGACTGGCTTGTGCGGGTGGCACATAAAAGACACCATTTCGAGCGTGGCCGTTTTCGTGCGGGTGACACGTAAAAGCACCCACTACACTCTCTGAGTGGTTGGCGTTAGGAAGGGCATCCAGCTGTAGAAACTCTGCCAAATCAGACTGGAGCCTGGTGTTGCCATCCGGTTTCACCAGTCCTCAGTCAAATCGTCCAACCCATGCTAGCATGGAAAGCGGACGTTAAACGATGATGATGATGATGATGATATATATATATATATATATATATATATATATATATATATATATATATCTTAAAATGTGGTAATATATATCTTTTTTCAGTCGTTTGACCGCAGCGATGCTGAGGCACCACCTTCAAAGGTTTTTTTCAGTCGAATAAATCGACCCCAGGACTTATTCATTTTAAACCTGGTACTTATTCTATCAGTCTCTTTTGCTGAACCATGAAGGTACAGGGACACAAATTCACCAACACCAGTTGTCAAGTGGTGGTGGGAGACAAACATGGACACAAAGACACACACATAGATAAACATATATATATACATGCATACATACATACACACACACACACACACACACACACACACACACACACTCACACACACAACAGGCTTTCTATCAGTTTCTGTCTACAAACTCCACTCACAAGGCTTTGGTCAGCCCAAGGCTATAATAGAAGACACTTGCCCAAGGTGCCATGCTATATGACTGAGCCCAGAACCATGTGGTTGGGGAGCAAGTTTCTTACCATACAGCCACACCTGTGCACATGTGTGTGTGTGTGTAAATCGTACTATGTGTATAACCTTTTCAGGGGATGTGGGCATGCACATCCGTGTTCATTGGTGTGTTTTCTTTCTTTTATGTATTGGTTAAGTTTGTGGAGCCTTTATGTGTGAATGCGGTGTGTGTAGGAGTACCATGTGTGTGGAAGTTTGTATCAGGGAGTGGGTGGAAAACAGTCTATTACGTAGGTGTCAGCCGTGTTGGGGTGTGCGTGTTCATTTGTGAGTGCATTAGTGAATGCTCTGGTCAAACTCTTTGCTAGACTCCAGGGTATTGGTGGAGGGCACAAATTGAGGGACTGATAATTGTAGTCATGATGGGGCATGCAGGTATGATAGGCTGTACTTCCTTTTATGTGGGCAAGAATTAAAAATTTCACTTCTGCTATTCAGGTAAATACCTGGGCACTGAGTGCTCTTTAAAATCATGATTTCTCAGCCAAGCATAACCTCCACTTCCTGCTGCTATTGAAGTATGGTTTACATTTCTCTAGGATCTTCCACTTTATACTGTACTTGGTGGTCCTTTCTTTCAAAGATCAAACATGCTTGGCTAGAGTTGTGGTGTTACATCTCTCTGGGATGTTGAAGGAGGACTTGTGGTTGTAGCGGGTTCTGAAGGGGCCTATATGTGTGTGTGTGTGTGTGTGTTTTCAGAATGAGTAACAAAAGAATACCTCATGTACAGCCAGCTTGATGGTGGGCACAGGTGTGTTAGTCAATCATGGCTCAGATATAAGGACAAACTGAAAAGTAACCTCTCAGCAGTCAATACAGCTCACAACAGCTTGGAGTGAACAAAATGGAGATCACTAGATCAAAATGGTATAAGAGACTGTTTCAACCAGCATTAACAAGCTTAGGGGTGCAAAGAAGAAAAGCAGCTGCAAATATACTGCCTTTACTGACCCATAATCCTCGTACTTGCAACATCTACAGGCTTCTTAGCAAATCATTGCCAGGTCTCAAATGTCATATTTGACATAAGCATTATGATTGACAATGAAAGTGTAGGCTGTTGGATTCTTGTATGTCAAATCAATGGGAGACTCCATCAATAATATAATATATATATATATATATAATCTTAATTAAATGATTAATAAGGCCACTATTCAATTTATTTTAAAACATAAAGCTTATGTTTATATACTTTAAAATTGATCTTATACAGGATCCAGTTTCCTTTTTTTAATCCTTTAGCATTCAGATTACTTTATCAAATGTAATGCTTTTTTATTCACATTGTTTTAAATGAATCATACATTATCTCATAGCTTTGAGATTTTAATGATGTGATTGTTTATATTTAGAACGACATTGTAAGATACATTATGAGGGGCCAAATCTGAACAGTTTGAACATAAAATATGCATAATATTTGGGCCAGATATGACCAATTTAAATGCTAAAGAGCTAACGCAACATTATAGGTCACAAAACAATAAATCAAGTATAAGGGTGATGTTAAAATATATAAACACACACACACACACACACACACACACACACACACACACACACACACACACACACACACACACACACACACACACACACACAAAACTACCTTTCATCAGAGTATTATTTGGTACTTATGATTTATGTCTGAACATCCAAAGTGAGTTATTCTTGGAGCATCTATAGTTTAAGATTGTTGTATTTCTGCATTAGGGGTAGATGTTGTAAGTTCTAATAGACTCTAGATAAAATAAATTGGAGTATATTTTTAAGAGTATTAATTATAGTCATGGCTGTCAATATGTATGTCTGTATTATACATATGGATAAATAGATAAATATATAGGTGTAGGCATGGCTGTTTGGTAAGAAGCTTGCTTCTCAATCATGTTTCCAGGTTTAGTCCCACTGTGTGGCACCTTGGGCAAGTGTCTTCTATTATATCCTTAGACTGACAAAAGCCTCTTGTAAGTGGATTTGGTAGGCAGAAACTGAAAGAAGTCTGTTGTATATGTGTGTGTGTGTGTCTTTGTGTCTGTGTTTGTGCTTTCACCACCACTTGACAAATGGCGTTGATGTGTTTACATCCCTGTGGCTTAGCAGTTTAGCAAAAGAGAATAAGTACCAAGCTTAAAAAATAAGTACTGGGGTTGATTCATTTGATTAAAAATTCAAGGAAGTGTCCCAGCATGACCACAGTCTAATGACTGAAACAAGTAAAAGATAAAAGATATATATATATATATAAGTAAGAATACAAATGGGTTGAGGTTTACTACAGCTGTTTCAGATGCTTTTTTTTTTTTTGATGAACAAATCAATTACATCATGGAACTGTTTACTTCAGGTGAATAAAAATTTTAACCTAAAATTTAACTTTTAACATTTAACATTTAACAAATATAGTTTGACTCCTTCATTTCAATGACAATCAGAAAGTGAATATACTAATCATAGCTAGACCCTGTATAGGCTATCCAGAGTCATTAGTGGGTGGTCAGAGGGACAGATAATGTAATGAAATACATTTGCACTGGTGCTATTTACCAGACAAATAGCATCCAACCAGGGTCATTTAGTGACAGCATACACTTAGATACATATACAATTCAGACACAAGCCATAAATTATACAAACACAAAAATCAAAAATAAACATATTTCTCACGGTGGTGCACCAGCATGACCGCAGCCACTTGGCTGAAACACATAAATAAATAAATATATATGTGTATGCACACACACACATATATACACACACACACACTCATATATATACACAAATATACACACATAAATACATATATACAGACACACGTTCTCATACAAGTATAGATGAGCCATTATGCATGCATTCACAAATAAACCAATATATACGTATCAAAACACACATCAACAGATAGACAATCATAGCTAGGTATATTCATACAAATGGAGCTTATACATTCATACATATACAAGTGTGCATACACACACCTAAGTAACATACACACATGCATACATATATATATATATATATATATATATATATATATATATATATATATATATATTTGCATATAAATATGGATATGTACATGCCAACATATATAAGAACATATTCAAATATACCCTCAATAGTATAAATAATATAATTAACGTAACAAAACTTAATTCAAAATGTAAAATATAAGAGTAAGATGGCATATCAAATTTCAGTTTGAGAATCATCTAACTTATATGGAGGTTAGAGACGATAGTCAAAATATTCATATAAGTAAATTACAAACATACGTATATGTGTATACATGTATGCGTGTGCACACACATACATACATTTATATACATACACTCACATATAAACACATATAATATAAATTATAATCACTAACTGGAGCCATGAAAACTTCACGGAAAACAAAAAATGTAAGCATTTGTAAATTGTGTGCTGGTGGTGCCATGAGAAATGTTTCTATATTGGCTGAGGACCCAATATATAAAATACTGTAATTGATTAAATTGTAGGAAAGTAAAAGTAACATCCAGAATTTGCTGTGGTTATGTATCTGTCTACTCTGAAAATACTGATAAACATTTAAAAACAAAACAAACCCCATTCTTTCAGTTACCACTCACTCTCTGTCTCACTCTCTCTCTCTCTCTCTCTCTCTCTGTCCCTCCTCTCTCTTGCTTTACTGCTCACTTCAAGTATACCTCCTCTGCTTAACACCTTTTATTTTTATTTCTGCCTCTCACTTCAGGTGTAGAAAGGTAACAGTAACATCCACAGGTATCTGCTAAGAGAGAGAGGCAAACAGACAGAATAACTGTCAGACAGACAGACATATAGATAGACAGGCAGACAGACAGACAGATAGATAGGCCGCTATTAGGACTGGATTAACATCCATAGTGACCCTAACGACTAAAAAGATTTTCCTGCCTCTGTATTGGATCTAATACAACCAAGAAAAGGGGAAGTTATGTCCATAGTGAGTTCATACACTATAACACAATTATATTATGCAATACAGCTATACTGACATTTCGTTTCACAGTATGTTACTAGTATATGTTTATCAACAGCAAACATAGGTATCCTACTGTTCATAGAAATACAGACTAAATATACTCAATTACCATGAAAGAAATATAGAAACATAGTAGACATTATGTAACAGGTTTAAAGTAAATGAATGTTCTTTTTCTATGATGCAAACAATTTAACCTAAGTTCAGATGTCTTATTAAGCAGACTACCCTGATATTTTCGTATTTCCTGTAGTGCAGCACTGCATAATCTTCAGTCATATCTGTTATATGGTGAGGCTTCCCTAATTATACTCCAGGCAATTTCAAACTGACTATCATAGTCTTTTAATTGCCACACGTCTTCAACCAGTGATGTGATATTAGCTTTATTATGAGCCTATGTAGTCTGTATTTGACGTCAGAAGTTGAGCCTATACAGATAAAGATATTAGTGTTGGTAGTTATATCACACTTGTAAACAATATTATTAGTTAGACATGTCCCTTTAAGCAGTCAATTAATCTGGCAGAATTGTTAGCATGCCGTGCAAAATGCTTTGCGGCATTTTATCCATTTTCACGCTCTGGTCTTCCACCAAGGTCAGCTTTGCCTTTCATCCTTTTGGAGTTGATAAATTAAATACCAGTGAAACACTGAGGTTGACTTAACCCCACCCCACCAAATTCCAGGCCTTGTGCTTATAGTTGAAAGGAATATTATTATTATTGTTATAAGGTGGTGAGCTGGAAGAATTGTTAGCATGCCAGGCAAAATGCTTAACAGCATTTCATCCGTCCTTACATTCTGAGTTCAAATTCTGCTGAGGTCAATTTTACCTTTCACCCTTTCAGGGTCATTAAATTAAGTACCAGTGAAACACTGGAGTTGATGTAATCAATTAGTCCCCTCCCCACAAATTTCCGGTCTTGTGCCTTTAGCAGAAAGGATGAATTTCAGGCCTTGTACCTTTAACAGAATGGATTATTATTATTATTATCATTATACAGGGTGTGGCAGAAGGATTGCCCCAATTTCAAAGGTTAACAAAAAACAAACATGAAGATACAAGAAAAAACTTTGTATTTCTTACAAATGCACAATGCTCTCCACTCCAGGCAATTGTGGGTACTCGGAAACAGAGAACAAAATGGCATTCAATGAACTTTATAGAAATACAAAGTTTTTCCATGCATCTTCATGTGTTTGTTTATTAATCTTTGAAATCAGGGCGAGTTTTCTGCCATGCCTTGTATAAGCAAGATGACACATTAGGAACAATAGTATTACTTGAAGTTTCAGTACAATTTCTATAGTGGTTAGTATTATTGCTATTACCAATGCCAGCAAGGTGGTTATTGTTTAATAGGATAGGTAGAGGCACAACAAATTCAGCTACACTAGAATTGTTATGGCTATTAGTTGGTATACCAATATCTGTAAGTTTCCATTAGGAATAGTTATTATACCCACCTCTTCTTTACTGGTTCTGTGTGTGCTAGTGGAAATGTGGTTACATGCAGAACCAGTTAAGAAGTGGATACAATAACTATCAATGATGAAAACTTTACAAATATTGGCATCCCAACTAATAGCCATAATAGCTCTAGTGTATCTGAATTTATGTAACTGAAGACATTTAATATTATTTGGAAAGAATTTTTAAATAATCTAAGATAACCAAATATGCTACCCATCTTATGGGGCCTGTGTGTGTGTGTAAAAGGCTATATGTGTATACATGCACACAAATATACATGTATGTATGTGTGTGTATGTGTATAAATATATATATATATATATATATATATATATATATATATTTGTATATTTAGATCTCTAACAAATATTTGGTAAAATATTGTACCTGTTATCAAAGTAGCAAAATTCTCACTTGAAAAGTTGTTTATACTTTGTTTAAATATAAAGACTTTCAAATATGTGATACAATTTTGGGTGCATATCAATTTAAATAAGGGCCCTGAAGAGATGCAAGGCTCTATGTTCTTACCTCAGACAAGAGTGAGTTGGGATCTTGCATTGAAATGTGTATAGGTTATTAAACAAGTTTTATTATGGATTGCGTTATGGCTCTTATTTAAATTGATATATATATATATATATATATATTGTTACCTTCTGTTATTTCAGGATATTATGCCAACTATATCTCAGGAGGAAAGTCACAGAATAGAGATCATGCAGAAATATGGTAAACAAAAAGTGTACAAAGTGATTTCTCATTATTCTGGTCTTGACTCTATGGACATCAGCGTGAATGTGGACGACATTGTTGGTGTTATCAAAGAGCAAGACCCAATGGGGAACAAAAGCAAGTGGTTTGTTGACAATGGAGGTTAGTAATCTCATTCTAATTTTCCACACAAAATAATTATCTAACAAGCAGCGACTGACACACATATTCTGTAGTGTTGTCAAATTTTTTATAGTTTTTTTGGTTTTTTTTCCACAATCCTTTTACAGATCTCAGGGGTATTTTTTATGGCTTAGCCACAGGAGGAAAGACAGAAAAATCCCTGAAACTGCTGAGAGCAAATTATTCTCAGAGTAGAGACCTTTCCCAAATGCTTACAACAAAATAATTCCACCAAAGTCTCTCCAGGGTCAGGTCAGGTGATGGTATTGACCCTTTGAGTACCAATCAACCCAGCTGAGACTACCCCTTGTTCTATGATACAAACTTCCAGTTTTAAAGTGATCTAAATTAAAACCTTCCATTAAAGTTTCATGTTAATACATGCTCTTAATACCTACTTAATAATGACAACATTTCTACAGATTCCTTCATTATTTTCAAAATTAATTGAAACAAAGACTATGGCAACTAAATGATATTTTAAGTCTATCATTTCATGAAAAGCAAACCTTTGATCAAAGATACTCTAATCTTTTTCTCAAGTATAGTATATCTATGACAGTATCCAATACAGTATCCAATACATCCTTCCTTTTTTCAAAAAGTTGGATGTGATTTGATGGAGAACTGATGTTGTTTCTAACAGGTTGAATGACCACGTAGAGGAATCCTGCTTTGGATCATTGACTTTTATTTTATTGATCCTGAAAAGACAAAAATCTTGGTTGATACTTTGGATAAAATACCATTTGTTTGTCTAGCCATTATACTGGTATTTGTAAGGGTGAGGTATATATCTGATTGCTATATATTACTTGTTTTATCTATCCCATGAAAATGTCCTTAGTATTGAGCCTAGCGAGATTTATACTCAGAACAAAGAAAACAAAACTAACTACAATATTTTATCCTTAGTCACTTTTTCCTGTTTGTCGTGATTGTCCTAGTGACCAGAAAAATATTGATCACTAAGCTATTGATTTCTTTATATTAACATGAGTTTTTATTATCATTGTTTAATCCCAGTTCAGCTATGATCATCTCATTTTGTTTTCAGACATGTTCATTCTTTTTTTGTTTTCTTTAACCCTTTAGTATTTAAACCAGTTATATCTGACCAAAGTATTCAACCTGTTTTATGTTAAAACTGACCAAGTCCAACCTCTCACACCTACTCTACAATGTCATTCTAAAATTAAACAATTATATCATAAAAATCTCAAAGTTACAATATTATACATGATTAATTCAAAACAATTTCAATAGATAGGCATTATATTTGACAGAGTAATCTGAATGTTAAAGGGTTAAGACAGTATGATTAGAGACGTTGGTTGCTATTTTTAGCATGTTGAGCAACTATGTAGAGGCTCCCTCATTGGCTTCTATAGATTCCAGTTTATGATAAGGGCTCAACCAATCTTAGCTAGATTTCAACTTGGAATTCAGATGAGAAGATGCATATAACAAGGCATTTGATTGCTTTTGTTAACTCCGATTTTACATTTTTCTCTTGGTTTGTAACAAGACCAACTTCTGTATTATCAACTAAGTCACTCTTCATTATATTACCGATACTTTTTTTATTGACTCTCCAGAGAGATGACAAAAAAGGTTAGAACTTGAACTCAGAATGCAGAAGAATAAACTTTCTTCAGCACTATATATGCTATTTTCTGTCCCTCTACTATCTCATCCCAAATAAGTGATTTCCCAGATTGTCACCAAACTATGAATTTGATATTATGTAAATAGAGGAATTTATCTGTAAATAGTGTGACAATTATTTGGTAGCCATGATGAAACTCCGAGTTTCGGATGTTGGGTATAGTCAAGTGAATCAACATTAGTTCATGATGAAGCTGAACAATGACCAAAGGTATTCCAGCATTGACCATGCAATTTCATGTTTTTATTAAGATGTAATGTATCAAAGATCACATTATTTCATATATTCTTCTGTTTTTGAAACTTAAGATGTGATTTTTGAAGAAGTTTTGGCTACAATTTGTAGCTGATAGCTGTAATGATGAAAAGAAAATTTGTCCTTCAGTAGGATTTGAAATCAAGACTTGAAAGAGGGCACTAAACACAAAGTGGTATTTAGTCCTGTTCTCTACTTTCACTGCCATAATATTAACAACATTGTCATATATTTACTAAGAGGAATATTTTCATACTAATTTCTTTGCATCATCATGGAAAGCGGCAGTTGCAGCAGTCAATTTTTTGTTTGATTACTGTCATGTATTTGTTTGTTTTTTTTAATTGTTTTTTTTTTTAAGATTCTCTCTTGTATTGTATGTTACAGCTGTGAAAGGATTTGTTCCGAAAAGTATTCTGTGTAACCCTAATCCCGGAGGCGATGAGGAGAACTACAAAGAGGTCACTGAACCCCATATTTATACAGAGATAGAAGACAAGGCGTCTCTGGCAGCCAACAAAGCTACCTCTGAAGATTGGCGTCATGTCTATGAACAAAATGTAGAAACGGAGTCTGACCTTCGTCTGCCTCCTCCCCCAGAAGCATCTCTTGCTTTTGACGAGGTCAGTGGAATGTCTTTAAAGTTTCAATGTATTTTCTTATCATTTACATGCCTGCTTTGTTTGGTCTTTATAATACCAGCACCAAATTACTACACACCCATCATCACTACTGTCACATTCACACAGCCATACCAAAAAAAAACTTCATTTCTCTGATTCATTACAACCAAGTTCTTATCACCCAACCACCATTACATTCTCACACTATACTACTACATTCTCAATGATAGCAATACCACCACCACCACATTCTCACTGTTGTACTGCTACCAGCACTACCACATTATCACAACACATCTATTATCACCACTGCCAGGTCTCACAGTACTAATACTACCACTACTTCCACCACATTTTCACTGCTCTAATACAGTTACTACTGCCACATTCTTACACCTCAATTATTATCACCACTAGCACATTCTCACATCATCATATAACATCTGCCTTCCATGCTGGCATGGGTTAGGTGATTCAATAAGGTTTGATGAGTTGGAGGATGATGTCAAGCTCCAATATCTGCTTTGGCATGGTTTCTGTGACAGAATGCTTTTCCTAATACTGACCACTTTACAGAGTGTACCAGATGCTTTCTTCAGGACACTGGTATTAGTGAGATCACTAAGTAACTTGAAAAACAAAAAATATCTCCCCTGGACTGAATAGAGAGAAATGAGGCTTTATGCTAGGTTTTGAGAGGTTGTAGAAGCTCTGCCAAATCAGATTGGAGCCTGGTGTCGACTCCTGGTCCACCAGTCCTCAGTCAAATCGTCCAACCTATGCTAGCATGGAAAGCGGACGTTAAACGATGATGATGATGATGATGTTTTACTGTAGAGGAGATACATGGCTACCCTACATTATATGAGGATTGATGAATGAGAGTAATTGGGGCGGAGCAGAAGAGATAAAGATGATAGTGACAAGGTGTCAAGGCTTACCAATGCTACTATTACATACGCTGCCACATTTTTACATCTCTACAACTATCATCATGACTAGTATTTCTAACAAGTCTATCACTACATCATGGTGTCACAGTTCTACTACTGCCACAACTACTACAATCTAACAACTTTTTCGCTGCTTTCTCACTACTACTACCAGCACTACGACATACTCTTTCAACAGTCAAATGTCATACCTCACCTATTCCACATAGAACTAGAGAAAAAAAGTATTTCTGTAAATACTTTCTGTATGACTAATACCAGAATGCAGAAACTTGTGCAAGAATTCAAAGATGATGAAGAAAAATAGGTACCTGACATTACAACCCTTATAGGAATCACCAGTTAAAATGTGGACTATTCTTTTGGAACTTGTGATGCACACATCTACAGGATTTTCCAAGTGGATTCCTATTATTTTTCCCTGATCTGCAGAGAATTAAATTAGGCACTACAAGCTCACAATAACATTTAACAGTTATATGAAACTGACATTGTTTGCAACAAAAAGTTGTCTCTACCATATATATATATATATATATATATATATATATATATATATATATATATATATATATATATATACATACACACACACACACACACACACACATATATATATGTGTGTGTGTGTATTGATAGAAAAGGTAAGATAACAAAAGAAAGAAAGAGACTTTGATATTATGTAAATAGAGGAATTTATCTGTAAATAGTGTGACAATTATTTGGTAGCCATGATGAAACTCCGAGTTTCGGATGTTGGGGCGGAAACCCACGCCGCCATCTCTTCAGTTATCTGGCCTGAAGAGATGGCGGTGTGGGTTTCTGCCCCGACATCCGAAACTTGGAGTTTTATCATGGCTACCGAATAACTGTCACATATTATTTACATATATATATATATATATATCATCATCATCATCATCATTTAACATCTGTTGTACATGCTGGCATGGGTTGGATGGTGCGACCAAGGCTGCTGGTAAGCTGGAAGGTTGCACCAGACTCCAGTCTCATTTGGCATGGTTTCTACAGCTGGATACCCTTCCTAATGCCAACCACTCCAAGAGCATGATGAGTGCTTTTATGTGCCTCTGGCATGGGTGCTATTTGCATGACACCAGTATCTGCTATGACTGCGATTTTACTTGACTTGACGGGTTTTCTTCTCAGGTATGGCATAATGCCAAAGGTCTTGGTCACTAGTCATTGCCTCTGTGAGACCCATGCTTCATACTTCACCACCTCATCCCATGTCTTCCTGGGTCTACCTCTATCACGGGTTCCCTCCACAGTTAGAGATCAGCACTTCTTTATACAGCTGTCCTCATCCATATGCATCACCTAACCATACCAGTGCAGTTGTCTCTCTTACACACCACATCTGATGCCTCTTCTTCCCAACTTTTCTTTCAAGATGCTTACACTCTGTTGTACATGCACACTGACATTGCATATCCAGTGAATCATACCATATATATATATATATATATATATATATATATATATATATATATATATATATATATATATAGTCAACTGCTACAAGGGTAAAGGTGATGCTCTAGATAGAAATAACTACAGGGGTATCAAACTGCTGGATCAGGTGATGAAGGTCACAGAGAGGGTTTTGTGCAGTTCGGTTTTGTGCTGGGTAGAAGCACCACTGATGCCATATTCCTGGTTCGACAACTGCAGGAGAAATACCTAGCTAAAGATAAATCCCTATACTTAGTTTTTGCGGACTTGGAGAAAGCCTTTGACAGGGTCCCCCAATCCCTTATCTGGTGGGCGATGCAGTACTGGAGTTTGATGAATGGTTAATAAGGGCTGTACAGGCCCTATACAGAGAGGCCGTTAGTAAAGTTAGGATTGGCAGTGAGTATAGTGAAGAATTTTGGGTAGAAGTAGGGGTCCACCAAGGTTCAGCCCTCGGTCCCCTTTTATTCATCATAGTCTTCCAGGCAATAACAGAGGAATTCAAGACAGGTTGCCCCTGGCAGCTCCTCTATGCTGATGACCTGGCCCTCATAGCAGAATCACTACCGGAACTAGAAAATAAATTTTGGGTGTGGAAGCAAGGTTTGGAATCAAAAGGCTTTAGAGTCAATGTAGCAAAGACCAAAGTTCTAGTAAGTAGGAAGGCGAACCCATCACACACACCCTCAGGTAGGTGGCCCTGCTCGATGTGTAGAAAAGGTGTAGGTAAAAACTCCATAAGATGTACCCAGTGTAAGCTATGGATACATAAGAGGTGCAGCAACATCAATGGAAGATTAACCAAGAAGATAGCTTTAATGTGCGGCAGATGCATAGGGGCAATAAACACTACAGATGCTCAGAAAACAGATTCCATCACACTCCCACTGCTTGAAAGGAACTCAGCCACTTTGCCTCCGTCAGGCCCAATGTTCAAAAGTGATTTTTTTATGTGCCACCAGCATGGGTGCACTTGACTTGATGGGTCCTCTTAAGCAGAGCACATCACCAAAGGTCTTGGTCAGTAGTCATTGCCTCTGTGAGGTTCAAAGTTCTAAGATCATGCTTCACCACCTCATCCCATCTCTTCCTGCGTCTACCTCTACCACAGGTTGCCTCCACAATTAGAGAGTGACACTTCTTTACACAGTTGTCCTCGTCTATACACATCACATGACCATACCAGTACATTCTCTCTTGCACACCACATCTGATTCCTCTTATGCCTAACTTTTCTCTCGATGCTTACACTCTGTCGAACATGCACACTGATATTGCACATCCAGCAAAGCATACTGGCTTCGTTTTTCTCAAGCCTATGCATGTCCTTGGCTGTCATAGCCCATGTTTCACTGCCATGCAGCATAGCTGTTCGCACACAGGCATCAAACAATCTGCTTTTCAGTCTGAGAGAGAGGCTCGTTGTTGCCAGCAGAGGTAGGAGCTCTCTGAACTTTGCCTAGCCTAATCTTATTCTCAGAGCTATGCTCTAGAATAACCCCCTCTACCACTAACCTGGTTGCTTAGATACCAGAAGTTATCTATTACCTCTAGCTTGCCCTCCTGGCAGTTGATGGAGTCTATTTTCTTCAGCATTTATTATTCCTATGCACCATACAAAAGTTAGTTTCTCTGTTAACCTTCCTTTGTTGTTGCTGCACCTTTTGTGTGTCCAAAGCTTACACTGGGTGCATCTTATGGAGTTTCTACCTACACCTTTTCTACAGATTGAGCAGGGCCATCTACCTGAGAGGATTTGTGATTTGTCTACCTTCCTACTTACTAAGACTTCGTTTTTTGCCAGGTTAACTGTAAGGCCCTTTGATTCCAGACCTTGTTTCCATACCTGGAACTTCTTCTTTAGCTCAGGTAGGGATTCAGCTATAAGAGCAAGGTCATCAACATAGAGGAGCTCCCAGAGGCAGCCTGTCTTGAATTCTTCTGTTTTACCTAGAGGACTATGATGAACAAGAGGGGGCTGAACTCCATCCCCATAGAATTATCATGCAAGTGGCTGAGTATATTACTAACAATTACAACCTTAACATCATCATCATCATCATCATCATCATCGTTGTTTAACGTCCGCTTTCCATGCTAGCATGGGTTGGACGATTTGACTGAGGACTGATGAAACCAGATGGCTACACCAGGCTCCAATCTGATTTGGCAGAGTTTCTACAGCTGGATGCCCTTCCTAACGCCAACCACTCCGAGAGTGTAGTAGGTGCTTTTATGTGCCACCGGCACGAAGGCCAGTCAGGCGATACTGGCAACGGCCATGCTCAAGATGGTGTATTTTACGTGCCACCTAATCCTATTAAATGCATACGTATAATAATATGGGCATAGAACTATTTATATAAAACTAGCAGCTAAGTCCGGTTTCACCTAGTCTGTTTGGATAATGTGGTTGTGATCTTTTTCAGTTAGGCATAATCTATAACAGCATTTCTCAACCTTATCATTTCGGGTCCCCTTTTTCAATTGGAGCCTCCAGCTGTATGAAAATTTCCTGACTCCCCCCGCCTCTTGTCAGGAAACAGCTTCAGGAGTTGTGAAGAACAAATTTGTATGTAGTCTGTTTCTCTGAGCTATTCTATTAGACCTCTGTCTAATCATTAAAACCTTGATTTAATTATGAACATAGAAAGAAATTATGCATTAATCCCTATTTTTGTAAGCAGTTGTATCCGTAAAAATGTTATTTGCAAAGAACAGAAATTGAAAGAAGATATATGAAATGGACATGTGTGTGCGTGTGTATGCATGCTTGCACGTGTGCATGCGTGCTTGTGCATGTGCATGCGTGCTTGCGCATGTGCATGCGTGCTTGCGCATGTGCATTCGTGCTTGCGCATGTGTATATGAGAGAGAAAGTGGGTGAGAAAGAGAGATAGTGTGAGTGAGTGAAGGTGTGTGTCGTGATGATTGATGTATTTGTACGTAGTCTGTTTCTGAGAGCTATTCTATTGGACCTCTCTGTAATCATTAAAACATTGATTTAATTATGAACATAGAAAGAAATTATACATTAATCCCTATTTTTGTAAGCAGTTGTATCCGTAAAAAATTTTATTTGCAGAGAGCAGAAATTAAAAGAAGATATATGAAATGGACGTGTGTGTGCATGTGCACGTGTGTGTGCATGCGTGCTTGTGCATGTGTATATGAGAGAGAAAGAGGGTGAGAAACAGAGATAGAGTGAGTGAGTGAAGGTGTGTATCATAATGACTTACGTCTTTTAAGGTACACACACACATACATAGTAAATGTGAGGTCATCGTATAAAATTTTTACGACAGTTGATTTATGGAAAATCATCATCATCATCATCATCGCTTGATTATGTTAAATTTTTGAAATGCAAATATGGAAGTGAAAATTAAGTTCAGACCTCTACATGGTAGCTAGACCTGGTAGAAATAGCAGCCAAACCTCCCTCAAAACACTCTACTGTCTTAATCTGATGATTCTGCTTATTATGTAGTTTGAATGAGAAACTGTAACTAAAGATTAAGATTATTAACCCCACAAAAAAGAGATGAAAGAAGAGAGACAACATAGCGAAAGTTTTGGCTGATTGTCATCCTGTACTCCCCTTGTTGCTAGCGAAATGGTATATGCCGGCTGTGTGAGCAACTGGTTGTTTTAATGGCGGAACAAACAGGGGAATTCCATTAGAAAAAGTTTTAATCGATTTTCACGGTAACTATGGGGGCTAGGGAAAAATACAAACCGCATTCCAATCTATGCACCCATCTTCACATGTGTGCCATTTTTCACGTGAATCCACCCAGCCATTTGGCTGTGAACCTCAAGACAAGAAAGAATACAACAATCGCCCATGTCCAATTTGTATTATAGATTAGTTTTGTGGTTTTGGTATATAATCATTTCTTCCAATTTTGTAATCTTTTATTTCCTTTTTTTTTATATTATAGTTATACATTGCTGAGTATGCTTTTCAATCTGGAGGCCTCAACCAAGTATCTTTGTTTGAGGGCCAAGTTGTGACAGTCCTTGCTAAACAAGATATGGAAGGAAATGAAGAATGGTGGCAAGTAGATGCTGATGGAAATATTGGTTATGTCCCTGCTGCCTATATTAGAAAAATTGATGCCACACCTACATGAACTTTCATTTAAATGAAAATTTGTCTTGGTAACTCATGTGCATTTCTAATGATCAATTTAGAGAATTTCTCAGTTTCCATTGGCTCCATTTTTTCTTACCATCACCAAAACATTTCCAGGGAAACTGCTGTTCACATGGATTCCTCCATCAGAAACAACCTAACAAACTTTGCTGCTTCCTTCTAATTATTTTTTTCATTCACAGACATTTAGATTAAGTTTTATAAACCTTGCTGTAAAAGAGTTTGTTTTTCTTTCTCTCTCTCTCTCTCTCTCGTAACAAAGAATAATTATTGAAAGCAGTTTATCTTACATTGTTGTCATATTATTAATATTTTAATGGATAATTGAATAAAATTGAAGATATTTTGTTAGTATTTTTCTCCTTCCAATTTAGGTTTCAATTTAAAAGAAGTTCATTTTCTGAAAAAACTGAGTGCTATATAATCAATTCTTCAATTTCTGAATTCATGTGAAAAACAAAAAAAACTCCAGCCAAGTGGACACATCTATCAAGCCATTTCATCATCTTTGCAACAAGTTTTCAAAATCTTTTATATTAAAAGTTTTTTGGGTTTTTTTTTTTTTTTCAAAACTTTTTTCCAGCTGCATGAACAAAATCTTTGTTAGCTTTTAAAACAAAGAGAATATTTTTACATTTGACTCTCAACTTGGATTTTATTTTATCTTAAAATAAAACAAATAGTGTCAATGAAGCATTCTTGCTTCCAATTCTTGGAAATAATTTTTTTTTTAATGATTTAAAACTTTCTTGTATATGTATATATATGTATATATATATATATATATATATACTTGATATCTTCTAGACCTTTGTTTATTGTTTAACTGTCTTTTTTCATTCTACAATGAGGTGTATTGATGTTTCAACCTTAAAATAAAATATTCGTCATTATTTACATTATCTAGGGTGATGGATGGGCAGAATCATTAGACCATTGGACTTAATGTCTTTCAGTATTTAGTTTTGTCTCCTTACAATAGGTGTTCAAATTCTATTGGGGGTCAATATTACCTTTCATCTTTATAGGGTTTGAAAAAATGAGTACTAGTCATGTAGAGTCAATTAACTATTACTCTCTCCTCTCCTAATTTATGACCATTTATCAATTTAAGACATCATCATTTACATTATCTAATATTATCTAATATTTTCATGACAAGTTCACAGGATGATGTCATGGTATGTGTTAAACTAAAGTTTAATTCTTACTTTGAAACAAAATTAGCTGATCAAATGAGCTAGTAAAAGAATGACAGTTATTTCTGCAAAGGTTACATTTATAAAATAAACACCATTTTACCCTCTTTTTTTTTTTTTATCAATCCTTTTATATTTAGAAATATGTTATTGATATATTTTCACTTACTATGATAATTTTATCATACATTCTATGGAGAGAAAGCAATTATTCCTTCCATAAAAGTTAACAAACTAGCAAGCTTCATTTAACTTCCATAACTTTATTCATGACATATCAAATTATATCTTCCTCTTAAAATTTTTGGTATTTCTGAAAATCCAGTTCATTTTATTACTGCATTATTATGCTATAACAACTCATCTAGATGACTGCTGAGGCAACAGAATTACACTGAAACCAAAAAGTGAAAGATTTTTATGAAAGACCTCATAACATCTCAGTGAACTACATCTGTTAAATTTCTGAGATATATTTTTATGCACATTTTTACAAACATCTTCTACTTGCCAGGCCAAAGTTGCTCTGTCCCTCCCGCAGTCATCTCACTACATGAGGCATTATCACAAACTTCCTATTTAGTTTATACCAGACAAAATGTGATCATTTATTACAGCAATTACATTAGCTTCCTACAATCAAAGAAACATTTAATTCCATTTCCAAGCTTCCATTTCTGTGATTGGTTTACACATTCTTAATAAAAAAATTTAATGTTTGACAAAATTTGTTAAATTAAGAGATTATTTTTGATTTCCTATTTCTGTCAACATATAATGATAATGATTCAAATTTTCTTATTTCAAATTTATAAAATAAACATGTTGTGCACCATTTGCTATTTTTGTAAAATCCTGCACCTTTTCTTATGACTTTTCCTGTGAAAATGTTCCTCTATTTGTTATTCATTTGCAAAAATCTCATGACATTTAACATGATTCTCTTTAGCATTTCTTTCTATTTTTTTTAATTGATTTCCACAGAATTTTTTCCCAAACCTCATTTTAATGATGACACAATTAAGTCATATAAGTCTTAGTCTCTGGCACCCTATCCCAAAATTATTAATATATTTTACCACTTTTATTTTTGTTCTTACCAGTGTTCCAAATGATAAGTGAGTGTTGTATATCTTACAAGCTTATGGATTGGAGATACTGTCATGGCATCCCAGTTGTTTAGCTTAGTTAAAAGAAGAAAGGACTGGGAATAGTTAATTCATCTAGGCCATTCTTATTTGGTGAAAAGTTACATTTTGTTGAATAAAAGCCAGTCTAAATTTGTTTTCTTCATCTCTTTGTAGAAATATCTGCTAGCAAGATATTGAATTGACAAACAATGGTTCAGTATATCAATACTTATCTTGTATATTTTCCTTCAATCCATTTTGTGTACATGAATGTTATGGTATTAGTTTCCATAATATATATAGGCATGGCTATGTGGTAAGAAGCTTGCTTTGCAACCACATGATTCTGGGCTCAGTCTCACCGCATGGCACCTTGGGCAAGTGTTTTCTACTATAGCCTCAGGCTAACCAAAGCCTTGTGAGTGGATTTGGTAAACAGAAATTGAAAGAAGCCTATCGTGTGTGTGTGTGTGTATATATATATATATATATATATATATATATATATATATATATATTTGTTTGTGTCTTTGTATCCATGTTTGTCACCTTGACAAGTGGTGTTGGTGTGTTTATGTCCCCGTAACTTAGCGGTTTGGCAAAAAAGACCGATAGAATAAGTACCAGGCTTTAAAAAATATAAGTACTGGGGTCGAGTCATTCGACTAAAAATTCTTCAAGGCAATGCCCCAGCATGGCCACAGTCTAATGACTGAAACAAGTAAAGTAAAGGTAAAGGATATATACATATATATATATATAAACATAGACGATCGTGCCAACATGTACAGACTGTGCCTACTACCTAGTCTTCTGTAATTATCATTAACTCATCATCATCAGTTTGGTAACTTTGTTAGGGTACAGATAATCCATTCTACCTTTTCTATGGAGAAGACTTGTACCAAACATTCTTATTTCCAACTTATGGAAAAAAAATTTTGGTAGCAGTTGGGGTGTATTGTTCTGAGAATGTATACACTCTCTAGAATCACTCTCATTTTGGAGTTTACATATGAAGGGTTTGCTTAGAAGTTCTTCAACTTTATTATTAAAATTACAAAGAAAATGATCAAGACAATGTAAGCTAGACCAAATATTTTAGTGTGTCTTCTTCAGTTTAAATATCACTAGGATTTGCTTTATTCTTAATTCTCTGTGGTGGAGAAAGTTATAAAATATGTATCACCAGTAAGGCATTGATATTGATTTAATTTCATTTAGAAAAGAGATTTGCACCTTGTAAAATAAAAAAAAAAAAACTTTCACCACCATAATAATCATGCTCTTTTTCATCATCATCATGATCATCATGATCATCATTATTATTAAGGTGGTGAGCTGGCAGAATTGTTGGCACGCTGGACAAAGAGCTAAGTAGCATTCCAGCTGTCTTTACATTCAGAGTTCAAACTTTGCCTTTCATCCTTTCAGGGTTAGTTAAATAAGAACCCATTAAACACTGGGTTTGATGTAATCGACTAGCACCCTCCCACAAAATTTCAAACCTTGCATCTATAAAGGATGATTATTATTATTAAGATGTCATACTGGCTGACTTATTAATGCATTGCGGAAAATGCTTAACAGTATTTCTTCTGATTCTTTATATTCTGAGTTAAAGTACTTTTGAGGTCAATTTTGCTTTCCATCCTTTCTGGGTTGATAAAATAAAATGCCAGTCAAGTATTAGGGTCAATGTAATTGAATTACCCCCTCCTCTCAAAACTGCTGACCTTGTGCCAAAATTAGAGAAAGAATAGTTATTATTATTATTATTATTAAGCCGGTGAGTTGGCAGAATCATAAGCACGCTGGGCAAAATGCTTAGTGGCATTTCATCTGTCTTACATTCTGAGTTCAAATTCCGCCAAGGTTGATTTTGCCTTTCATCCTTTCAGGGTTGATAAAATAAGTACCAGTTGAGTACTGGGATTGATGTAATCAACTTCCCCCTTCCCTAAAAAATTCATACCTTGTGCCTATTGTAGAAAAGATTATTATTATTGTCATCATTATATGAGAGTGGCAGATTATCAGAATCATTACAGCACCAAACAAAACCCCTTGTATTTGTTCCAGCTCCAAATTCAATTCTTGCCTAGGTCAGCTTTGTCTTTCACCCTTTTGGGGGTTAACAAAATAAAGTATCTGTCAAGTATTGGCATTGATTTAATTGACTATTCTTCACTTTCAAAATTTCATCTCATATACCTATATTAGAAACGTTTTCATCACTCTTATTATTATTATTTGTCCATCTTTACATTCTGAGTTCAAATTCTGCTGGGATTGACTTTCCCTTTCATTCTTTCAGGGTTGATAAAATAAGTACCAGTTATGCACTGGGGTCGATGTATTTGACTTATCCCCTCTCCTAAAATTTTGGGCCTTGTACCTATAGTAGAATGGATTATTTTTATTATTTTACTATGTTACCCTTCTTTACCAGTACACAGAATCATATGCCACTTTAAATTATTAATCATATTTCTCAAATGAGATTTCTCTTTTTCTAAATACTATTATACTCTACTATTCAATACAAAATTAATTTTATATTTTTTAATCTATGGGTTTATATTTTTATCACTGTTTGAAATATGTTATCTTCATATTATGAAGCTATAAATTAGGCAAAACGGCATATGTTCTTTGAGATTTACTTCATGTTTGGGAATCTTTAAGTGTTTTAATTATTAACTTCATTTAATCATTCTCTTTACAATATTTTAGTTTGGTCTTTTCTTTGATCTTCTTCAGGTAGCACCCATGCGTGCACGCATGTGTAAGTGTGTATAGTGTTTATTGTCTTGCAATGTGGCCTGATGTTAGGACTTTCAATTTCTTTGAGGAGGTGTGAGTCATAACATTTGTTTCATGTTGTTAGAAGACAAAATGCATTAAGTATTCTTGCTCTGTTGTAATATAGATTTCTTTATTCTTATGGATTAATATGATCATCTGATCAAAGTTTACTCTATCTATCCATCCATCCAGTCTTTCTCTCTCTCTCTCTCTCTCACACACACACACAAACAGTATAGAGAGTAAGTGTTTAAAGCCTCAGTCGGAAATGAAAACAAGTCCCAAGTACTGCATACATTGAGATCAAACATTGTAGAACTCAAAATGTTTAAAGACTACAGACAAAATATATAAGCAGTACAGATATAGACTTAATAATAAAGGCGCTAAGTTCATTCAAATCCAAAGAATAAAGAATATGTGTAGATATAGGAAATATTTTAAAGATAATTGACTAAAATGTAAAAAAAAATCAGAAACATAATAAATGTGAAGCTAAATTTCCTTTTTAAATCCATTGCAACCGCAATCATTTAGATTGTTTTGTGTTTGATGTAATCAGGACCTAAAACTACTCAAGTTTTTATGAAAATCTTTATAACTTACAGGTTGTGAAAAGAACCTTTCAAAGCAAACCCTTTCTATGTATGACTGTCTGTCCCCCACCTACCTCTCTCTCTCTCTCTCTCTCTCTCTCTCTCTCTCTCTCTCTTTCTTTCTCTCTCACTCTCACTCTCTCAACAAGTACACATGCATACACACACATATGGCTGACAAACAAAAACATTCAAAGTTGTTGAAAATCCAATTCCAAGGTTGTGACTTTTAAATGAAAGCAGTTAATTTTTGCTTTGTTTTTTTTTTTTTTAATCTTTTAAGGAATATTTTCAATATTGATAAACTTTCAAAGTGTTTGTATGTGTTATTAGGTTTTTTTAATTTCCACACTATGTAAATTGTGGAGAAAGCCAAGTTGCATAATGATTTTAGTAATACCAAGCAATGTATTCTGTTTAGTTAACAGCAGATAAAGGGAGATCATTCTATTTATCAGATACCTGAAAACAAAAATGTGATAACTAGAATCTCTGATTGTTGTTGTTGTTTGAAACTGAAATATACTGCCAGTAATTATATACATAATTCTTTGAATTATAACCCAGAGTAACAGAAGTAGAACCAACACAACAATAGCTGATATTTCTTTATGATGCTAAGTCCCCACCCTTGGCAAACAATTTATTTGGGGGTCTCTTCTTTAAAAATATTTTTAAAGAGCTATCTCAAGTTTGAAGCAGTTATAGTAAAAATACAAATATTTGTAACAGAACAAAAACTCATTTATTTAGTTTTGGCTTCTAATTCCTGGCTATTATTCCTCAAATTTATTTCCTAGCTAAATTTGCTTATTTAAATCCACCTTTTGGCTATATTTGTCAATATTTTCTATCTCAGCAAATGCTGGTTCAAGAACAGAGTTTTCTGTAAACAACTCTTATTATGCCAATCTTCTAATAACCAATCAAAATCAAAGGTCTATGTGTACACACACACGCACGCACTCACACACATATGCACTCACACACATAATTTGACTGCCATAAAACCGAATACTGCAAATATGTATTTCTGCCAACATTTTCATGTTTATATTTCTTCAAGAGTTTTTATGATATTTTTAGTTAATAACCATGTCAACTCATATTTAAATTTACAGCTTTTTTAATATTAACTCTGGGGGTGTGGTATGGGGGGGGGGAGTTGAGAAGTGAGTTGGTAGAAATGGTAGTGCTGGACAGCATTTAAATTTCATTTGGTTTACTCTCCAAGTTCAACTACTGCTGTAGTTTGATCTTTTTTATTTTCCTTTAAAAAAAAGTCTTTGGATTTAATAGAATAAGTACAGTGATATTGCTTGATCCAGTTGATTAGATCTTTCTACAGAAATTGGCCTTGCACCTAGCGAAAAGAAATCAGTAGTGTTTGTATTTATTGTTTATATATGGTGTAGCCTCTCCACAATTATTTTGGACGTCTACCTGCCTATCCATCTATCTATGTGTTTAATGCAAGTCTTCCAATAAGAATTATTGGTCACCTTATGTAAAAGTTTTCTGAATATAGAAATAACTATGGAGCCAATTATTTTAGTTGAGCTCACCTGGTACCACTCAGATTTTGCTAGCCTTCTCTCTCCCTCCTTCTCTCTCATATATATATATATATATATATGTGTGTGTGTGTGTGTGTGTGTGCGTGCTGTTTTAAACTGAACCACTGAGAAAACTTCAGTCCTGTTTTTTTTTTTCTCTTATTTCTTTTTTTCAAAATTTATTGTAGAGCAAACTTGCTCTCTGTCCTTCACTACATTCAAAAATTTCTTCATTTCAAACATCTCCTATCTCGGGGTAAACTATGTGTACAATCATTTGATATCATGAAAATTCAAGCAGACCTAACAAAACAAAAAAAGGTAACATTGTGTAACAGTCACCATGGTCTGATAAACTTCAAAGCACCTTCAAGAACATTCTTGTAGGAGCAATAACAAAACCAAAAACAAAAGCAAAAAAACTTTGATGAATAAAAAATCAATTGAATTTTAATTGCATATGTTGTTTTATTTGTTGTGAAATTATTAATGGTTTAATGTGGTGGATTGGCAGAATTATTTGAATGTTGGCAAATATACCTTGTGATATTTAGTTACAACCCTTTATGGGCTGAGTTCAAACCCCCACCTTTCATCCTTCTAGAGTCTGTAAAATAAAGGCAATTTGATCAACTAATCTCGCCTGCCAAATTTGTGATCTTGTAACTATATTAGAAATGATCATTAATGAAATGTCCTTGCTCCACTCCTTAGTCATTTAAGGCTGCATTATCCAATGTATTCTTGTTTTTCAGACAATAGTGTGCAATTTGAAGATTTGACTGTTGTTACTAGCTGGCTGAGCAGCTGTGTATATGTTCTTATATTCTGGGTGACTGAATTACTGATTACATCACAAAGCACCTATCACCAGGAGTAGTATAAACTGTTGAGGTAATATGTGTATATTGTAATTCATTCAAAGATGAGCCTTTTCTTCATTGCTAGTTCTCCATTTCTGATGTGTTCTTCAAGACATCATGCTCAAAAAGGAAATTCAGAATAGTGAGAGAGTTAAGCTACTTCAGCTTTTAATGGAAGAATAAACTCTACTACATGTACCAAGAACTTTTCTCTCTTGTTTGTACATTTTAACATGTGTATATGATATAAAGGTGTGTGGCCTCATGGTTAAAATGTTGGTTTCACAATCATAAGATTGTGGGTTCAGTTTCCAGATCAGGCAATAATTTTTGTCCTTGACCAAGGTATTTCATTTCACATTGCTTCATCCCACTCATTTGAAAAATGAGCACCAATTTAGAGCTGATGCAGTCTTCTCTACCTCCAGCTATCACATCCTAGATGCTCTCAGTCAAAGGTATGATATCAGGAGGATGTTTGTGAACTGCTCACGACTACATGGGCACCTAAAACAGTTAGCAAAAGAAGGGTACATGGAAATTCATACTCACCTGCAGGTGACAGGTACCGGGCAGGTTGGTTAAGAAGTTTGCTTTATAATCATGAGGCCTGCAATTTGATAATTCTATTCAGCATGTGTCTTATACCATAGCTACTAGCAAACCTAAGAAATGTGAGTGAAATTGGATAAACAGGAATTATGTGCAAACTCTTTGAATGCACTGTACTTTTAACACAAAGCACCTGACTTGTCATGTAATGTCACATTGAGGTTATTGAATATCAAGCTAAAAGTAGCAGTGTAAAATACTTAGCCACATTATGATACAATTAGAGAGAGAGTTAGCCTAGATGAGATGCAGTTTGGCTTTGTGCCAGGGAGAAGCACCAATGATGCTATATTTCTGATAAAACAGCTGCAGGAGAAATACCTAACCAATGATAAACCTCTGTACTTGGCCTTTGTTGACTTGGACAAAGCCTTTGACAGGGTCCCTCAATCCCTTATCTGGTGGAAATGTGGAAACTAGGGAGAGGTGTGGTTGGTGAGAGCTGTATAAGCCATGTACAGGGGTGCTATCAGTAGGGTGAGGGTTGGCAATGAGTCCAGCAAAGAATTCAGGGTACAAGTAGGGGTTCACCAAGGATCAGTGCTCAGCCCCCTCTTGTTCATCATAGTCCTCCAGATAATAACAGAAGAATTCAAGACAAGCTGCCCCTAGGAGCTCCTCTATGCTGGTGACCGTGCTCTTATAGCTGAATCTCTACCAGAACTAGAGAAGAAGTTTCAGGTATGGAAGCAAGATCTAGAATTGAAGGGCCTTAGAGTTAACCTAGCAAAAACCAAAGTCTTAGTAAGTAGGAAGGCAGACAAATCACAGACCCCTTCAGGTAAATGACCCAGTTCAATCTGTAGAAAAGGGCATAGGTAGAAACTCCATAAGATGTACTCAGTGTAAGCTCTGGACACATAAAAGGTACAGCAATATCAGAGGAAGGTTAACAAGAAAACTAACTTTTGTATGTTAAAGGTACAATAAGCGCTGAAAATGTGCATAAAATAGACGCTAGGGGTAGTAGATAGTGTCCGTTATCTAGATGACCAAGTTAGTAGTGGAGCGGGGTGCTCCGAGAGCATAGCTGTGAGAATAAGATTAGGCTGGGCAAAGTTCAGAGAGCATCTGCCTCTGCTAGCAACAAAGTGCCTCTCTCTCAGAGTGAAAGGCAGATTGTATGATGCCTGTGTGCGAGCAGCTGTGCTACATAGCAGTGAAACCTGGGTTGTGACAGCTGAGGACATGCATAGGCTTGAAAGAAATGAAGCCAGTATGCTTTGCTGGATGTGCAATGTCAGTGTGCATGTTTGACAGAGTGTAAACATCTTGAGAGAAAAGTTAGGCATAAGAGGAATCAGATGCGGTATACAAGAGAGACAACTGCACTGGTATAGTCATGTGATGTGTATGGATGAGGGCAGCTGTGTAAAGAAGTGCTAATCTTTAACCTGTTAGACCCAGGAAGACATGGGTGAAGTGGTGAAGCATGATCTTCAAACTTTGAGTTTCACAGAGGAAATGACTAGTAACCGAGACCTTTGGTAATATGTTGTGCTTAAGAAGACCCATCAAGCCAAGTCAAATTGTAGTCATGATTGATGCTGGTGTCATAAAACTGGCATCCATGTTGGTGGTGCATAAAGGGCAGAGGTAAAATGGCTGAATTCCTCTCAAGTGTTGGGCCTCACAGAAGCAATGATTGAGACCTTTGGCATTATGTCATGCTTGAGAGGAAGACCCATCAAGCCAAGAAAAATCAGTCATGCCAGATACCAGTGGAGATAAAGCACTATTACACTCTTGGAGCAGTTGGCATTAGGAAGGGTTTCCAGCCACAGATAACCATGCCAAATCAGACTGGAGTCTGGTGTAGCCTTCCAGCTTACCAGCCGTGGTCAGTTCTTTTCGAGTGTTGGGCCTCACAAGGCACTGACTGAGACCTTTGGCATTTGTTTTGCTTGAGAGGAAGACCCATGAAGCCGAACAAAATCACAGTCATGGCAGATACTGGTGTTACACAAATGGCACTTGTGCCAGTGGAACGTTAAAGCACCCATTACACTCTCAGAGTGGTTGGTGTTAGGAAGGGCATCCAGCTGTAGAAAACCATGCCAAATCAGACTGGAGTCTGGTGCAGCCTTCCAGCTTACCAGGCCTGGTCAAACTGTCCAACCCATGCCAGCATGGACAATGGACGTTAAATGATGATGATTATGAGATGGCGGTGACATTGACTGGACCATTGTAATAATCTCACTTAAAAACAATATGATATTCAGCAACCTCATCATCATCACCATCATATGTATGTATATGTGTCTATATATATATATATATATATAAACACTTGCAGTGTGGAAGGTGTTTATAAGTCATTTAAGAAACATACAAAAACCATTAGATTCACTTCAACATTTAAATTTAATTTGCTAAAATATTTTCATCACTTTGAGACCGCGACCTGTTCACTGACAAAATTCTATGCTGCATCTCCATGTTTCTTAAATTTCTAAATGGCTTATAAATACCTTCTACGCTGCAATTGTTTTCGTTCCAGCACACGATCTCAGATCAGGTCACTTGCTATGCAAGTACATTTCCCTATATATATATATATATATATAATAAAGTAAAGTTGAGGAATACCGTACGAGTGGAAATATATATGAAAGAAGGTTTGAAAATGCACTTATTTTAAAAATATTTATTTACTTAACCGGTTTCACTTTTTTAGAAAAAGATTATCAAAAGTCTTTGAGAATAATAAAAAATGTTAAAAAACAGTTTGAGTATCAAAATGCATATATACATTTTTTTATGATAAAATATATTTAAAGTATAAAGCTTTGTATGAACTTTGTAATGTTACATACTGATTATCACACATTCTCTGATAATAAGATGAAAATGTTAAAAACAGTGTATGAAAATACATATATGGAAAAATACATATACATATTCTTTGATAATCGAATAAAGTTGAGGCGGAACTGACCTGGCTTTTTTCTCTTGTGTATATTGAGGGAATGTTTTGCTGTCTTAAGAGACAGTATGACTGGCTAGCTGGGGTGGGAGGGAAGAAGAGTTAAAAAGGATTTTTTTATTTTTGGTTGGTCTGTGACTTAGTCTGTCATGGTTCACTGGTTTTTGGGACTGGTTTTGTGCACATCTCTATGTGTGTGTGTATATATGTGTGTTTGTGTCCATGTGTGTGTGTGTGCCGTTTTTATTGATCCCAGAGTTTATTGTGGAATGTGTATATGAGTGTGTGTTTGAGTGTTTTTGTGTCGGTGGGGATGTTAGGTGTGTGTACGTGAGAGTGTGCGTATATCTCTTTGTCTGAGTATGTATGTGTTGTTTTGATCGTCCTTGTGGTGTGTGTGTGTGTGAGAGCAACCGTATGTATGTGTGAGGGTGTGTACGTATGTGTGTGTATCTATGTGTGCATCTGTGTGTGTGCGTGGGAGTGTTTTGTGTGAGTGTGGGAGTGTGTGTGTGTCTCTCTGTCTGAGTGGGTGTGTTGTTTTAAATATCCTTGTGGTGTGTGTGTGTGTGTGTAAGCAAACGTATGTGTGTGATGGTTCATATGTATGTGTGTGTCTGTATGTGTATGTGTGTGGCATGTGTGTGTTTTATCTATGGTAGGATGGTGTGTGTATGTGTGTGCACATTTGTGTGAGTGTGTATGTGTGTGATTAATATTTGTTAGGGTGTTGTGTGTGCGCATGTGTGTGTATGTGTATATGTGTTTGTTCGTGTGTGTGCGTGAGTGTGTTTGTGAGTGCGTGTGTATGTGTGTTTGTGTGTTTTTGTGTCGATGGGGATGTTAGGTGTGTGTACGTGAGAGTGTGCGTATATCTATTTTTCTGAGTATGTATGTGTTGTTTTAATCGTCCTTGTGGTGTGTGTGTGTGTGTGTGTGAGAGAGAGCAACCGTATGTATGTGTGAGGGTGTGTACATATGTCGGCGTCTGTGTGTGTATGTATGTGTGCATCTGTGTGTGTGCGTGGGAGTGTTTTGTGTGTGTACGTGAGTGTGTGTGTGTCTCTCTGTTTGAGTGAGTGTGTTGTTTTAAATACCCTTGTGATGTGTGTGTGTGTAAGCAACCGTATGTGTGTGTGATGGTTCATATGTATGTATGTGTGCGTATGTCTATTTGTGTTGTGTGTTGGTGGGGGTGTCATGTGTGTGTACGTGAGTTTGTGTGTGTCTCTAAGTATGTTTGTGTTTGAATTGTCATTGTGGTGCGTGTGTGTGTGAGGGAGCAACTGTATGTGTGAGCATGTATGTGTGTGTTGTATTTATTAGGTGTCCTTGTACGTTGGGTTTATCCAGGTGATGTGTATGTGTGTGCATGTGTGTTCTGTATGTTGGTACTGGGTATGCGTTTGTATGTGTGTGTATGTGGGTATGGTTTGTGTAGTTTCCTGGTGTATATGTGTACATGTGTGTGTGTGCACTGTAATTGTGAGTGATTAGTTATGTTTGTATTGTTAGTACAGTATATGTGTGTATACGTGTGGGTGTGTTTGTGTGAGTGCGTCTATGTGGCTTGTATTTGTCGGGGAGGTGTGTCATTGTGTGTGCATGCTTCTGTGCATGTGTGCTTGTGGGTGTTTGTTGTGATTGTTGGGATTGTATTGTGTGTGTTTTTCTTTTGAGTGTGTGTGTGACATTTTTACTGGGGAACAGGCGTATGGTGTTTGTATGTGTGTGTACATATGTATGCAAATATGCGTGTGTGAATATGATTTGTGGTTGCCGGAGTGGTGTGTAGGTGTGTGCATGTACCTGTTTACATATGTGTGCATGGGTGTTGGTTGTGGTTGCTACAATTGTATCGTAAGTGTATATATGCATGTGTTTTTTCTTGAAATGTATGTGGGTTTGTGCTCTAGTGTGGAGATATTGTGATTGTGTGTGTGTGTGTATATATGTGTGTAAGTGTGTTCGTGTCGGAGGTTTGCATTGTATTGGTGTGTGTGTGTGATTTTGCGTATCTGTGTGTCTATATTTTGGGCGTGCACCTGGGGAGGGGGCTTATGTTAAAGTATGTTGAGCTGTGGTCTGTATTTTTGAATAAGATTATTTTCCCTATTTACTCTGCCAAATCAGACTGGAGCCTGGTGATGCCATCCGGTTTCACCAGTCCTCAGTCAAATCGTCCAACCCATGCTAGCATGGAAAGCGGACGTTAAACGATGATGATGATGATGATGATGATGATTCGTTTTTGGTCAGTGGTGTTGTCTGAGCATTGGTATAATGGGAAAACTAGGAATTTGGGGGACTTGTTTTGTGCACAGAGATCTAAGTGCCCACTGAGTGGTATCTGTCTTGTGGTGGGATCCCTCAATTGTTGGCGGTGGACTGTCATCCTTTCTCTGAGAGTAAGGCTCATTTGCCCTATGTATTCTTTGTGGCACCCTTCACACCTTATGGCATAAAGTAAATTTTTTGATGCGCAGGTGAAGTTATTTTTTATGACAAAAGTGTGTCCCGACTGGAATCTGTATGTTGTTCCTTCCATGAGGTGGATGCAAGTCCTGCAGTTGGAACGACCACATTTTTTGACGGTAGGTGGTGGGCTTGTGTTGGGCAATTTTGCATTAAATATATTTTATCATAAAAAAATGTATATATGCATTTTAATACTCAAACTGTTTTTTAACATTTTTTATTATTCTCAAAGACTTTTGATAATCTTTTTCTAAAAAAGTGAAACCGGTTAAGTAAATAAATATTTTTAAAATAAGTGCATTTTCAAACCTTCTTTCATATATAAATATATATATATATATATATATATATATATATATATATATATATATATATATTAACGGAGCATAGGCGCAAAGCAGTGTTTAGGTATGAACAGAATTTAGGTTAGTTGAAATATGTTTGTGACTTATTTCAACTGCTAAAAGACAAATACATTGCAGTTACTATGGAGAAAAAATCTCACTAATGGTAAAAAGGTGTGAAAACACCCAGTTCTTTCAGTGTCGCCATCTCTTGAGAATCTCAGACATCGATGTTTCAAGTTTTTTGACTCTTGTCAATGAGATGTATCAAAGAGCTATTGCTTTATTAAGTTCATTCAGAGTTGCCTCTCTTAGGTACATCTCATTGACAAGAGTCAAAAAACACAAAACATCGATGTCTGAGATTCCTGAGAGATAGCGACACTGAATGAATTGGGTGTTTTCACACCTTTTTACCATAAGAGAGATTTATTTTCTCCACAGTAATTGCAGTGTGTGGAGGTGCAATGGCCCAGTAGTTAGGGCAGCGGACTCGCGGTCATAGGATTGCGGTTTCGATTCCCAGACTGGGCGTTGTGAGTGTTTATTGAGTGAAAACACCTAAAGCTCCACGAGGCTCCGGCAGGGGATGGTGGCGAACCCTACTGTACTCTTTCACCACAACTTTCTCTTACTTCCTGTTTCTGTTGTGCCTGTAATTCAAAGGGTCAGCCTTGTCACACTGTGTCACGCTGAATATCCCCGACAACTACGTTAAGGGTACACGTGTCTGTGGAGTGATCAGCCACTTGCACGTTAATTTCACAAGCAGGCTGTTCCGTTGATCGGATCAACTGGAACCCTCGTCATCGTAAGCGATGGAGTACCAACAACAATTGCAGTGTATTTGCCTTTAGCAGTTGATATATGTGACAAACATATTTCAACTAACCTAAATTCTGCATATATATATATAAAAGAGGTGAGAACCGAAATCCTTCAAAGGGATGTCAAGCATTCAAGTCTGCCAGTACAATCCAAGTAAAGAATATATATAAAAATATATATTCAGTATTTGCAAAAACAGTAAAAGAAGTATAAGGAAAAGAAGTATAAGGAAAGGAAAGAATTATAAGGGTAGATGGACTTTAATTCAATTCAAATCCAAGTTGGTACAAAACCAATATACATTCTACAAATTGTTTCAGAGTCTAATTAATTCCAAAGACAAAGAAAAAAACTCTTCATGGAATACAAATTGGATTCCTCATCAGGAATTACATACTGGTATGAATGATTACAACCAATAAAAATATACAAAGACCTTTCATAGCCCAGACATGAAAAAATAAATAAAAGATAACAAGAACGCCAGATATTCAAAACAAGAATGCGGAGTGTATCTTCTGTTCTCAACATATGAATGAAAAAGGAAGGGGCGAATAAAGTAAAAGACAGCCATTCAACTCTGTGTGAGTATATGCATATACGTGTGTATATGAAAAAGTGAGGTATGTGAATGTTTGAGTGTGTATGCACGTGCATATCTGTGTGTGTGTGGGAATGTGTGAGTGTGTGCATGTGTAATGGAAACATTTCCGTGCGTGCATAATGGAAACATACAACTCTGAAGATAAAAACTGAGATCATTCCAATTTTGTTTGAGTATGTGTATGTATGTGTGTGATTGGAAAATATTTGAATGCTTGTATCTGTGTTGGTTCTGTTCTTCATTTTGTATCTTGTTTAAATAACAATTAACCATCAATTATAAACAGCACGGGGTCAGCTAATAAATAAATGTAGAAATAACAAAATGTTAGTAAGATAATTAAATCCACCGTGTCACAAAACAAATGGACCGAAATTAAAATACTCACAATATCTTTAAAAAAAACCAAAAAACAAGTTAGAGGAACCAACTAGAGTAGTAAAGAACCAAAAGGTGAAACCAAAATTATCAAATTCTCAAAAACCACTATTTCATCTAATAAAACACTTATAATAGACAACCTTATTTAAAATTTTTAAACACGCATTTATTCTTATGAACACTGAAAAAAAAAACCCCTTTCAGATTTAGAGTTTAGCAGCCTTTTTCTAGAAAATAGAATCAAAAATAATTCCTCGGAACAAAGAGAGCAGAACCTATTACCAATCCTATAAGCCGGGGCCGCCCCTAGAATGCTCCATTCAATAAAGTACATTTTATTATTATCTTCAAGATTCCAGATGAAATTACTAAGACTAGTAGAAGAAGTCCTATTTCTGTTCCTAAAGGAATAGTAATGATTCAAAACCCTTTCCTTAATATAATTGGTAGAAGAACCAATATAAAAGTAATCATTACCTTCAGAAATAACTTTAGCTTGATAGACGACTTCCTTACGCTTACAAAAATTACCAAATAAACAATTTTCTTTGTTTCTACAATCATAAAGGGAATTCTCACCCCTATTTGCACCTTCATAAATTGAATTATCATTAAGTGAAAGGCTATTACCTCCACTATTATTGAAACTTATAATAGAAATAGAATTCAAACTATCCCTGCCAAACTGGCTATTAGGAAAATCATTAACATTGGTACTCATAAAATGAGTCTAGTTAGTATTAACTAAGTTATCTTGAAGATAAAAACTGGATAATTTCTTTTCATTAATAGAAGAAATAATCTGAGATAGATTCCTAGAGACTGAAAAAGCAACTTTAATGGATCTCAGATTCTAAATCCCATAATGTCTACTTTTTTTTATTGAAGTGCTTTAAAAACAATTTATACACCGCCCCAACTAAGTTACTAATGTTACTCTTGTCCAAAACTAAATTAGAATGACTTAAATTATTCACATTATAGACCAACTTCAAATTATAACCTTTTATCACATAATTATATTTATATTTGTGAACATTAATATCTGGAACTAAAGGGTTACTCTCACAGTAGTTATGCCCACTTCCTGATTTATATTTACCGTTTAGATTTGGGACATTTAAAATCAAATCCATTACCATTACTAGTAAGTTTCGATTTATCAGTATAATCATTGTTAGGAGTATTTAGGTATTCAATTTTCTTATTGCAACCAGCCTTTTTAAGGGCTATATTATAGTAATCAGCATTCCTATCAAAAACTACCTTACAAGAAGATAATACAGAAATTCTAGAGATATTGTAAATTTGAAATTTTTTAACACTGCCTGGATGATTACTTTCTGAATTAATATATTTCAGATTAGAGTTAGACTTATGATAAAGTTTGTAAATATCAGTAACATCTATTCATGCTCATTTACTATGGTGATAGAAAAACTGAAGCTAACTCTAAAAAACCAGTAAAACTTCTTATATAGAGCCAATTTCCTATTTGTAACATTCTTAACAGTGAACAAAGAGTCATTGCAGTATAAATCCCCTGCAAGTTCCGGAAGCTCACATCCTAACTTAAACAAAATGTAACTACCTACAATATCCATAACCTCAGCAGAATCCCCGGAATATCAAAGCCATCATAACTATCACTTCTAATCCAAAACTTATTCTCAAATTCAATAACAGATCTTCTAGCCACCAAAATGATCTTAATTTCATCCATACTTAAGTCAGAATATTAGGGCCTTGTTTAAAATGACTTGATTGATAGAAGAATAATAGTTATTAATATCTATTTGAATAAACCTATTCCTACCCTTATCTTCAATTTTATTAAACCAATTGATAACCTCATAGGAGTTAGACCAAAGATACAACTTAATCTTATTCTTAAGAATTGGAATATACTTGCTTTAAATGGCCTTACTGAGTCTCCGAATCTGATTTCCCTGGGTAAATCAGGCACACTGTAGGATTACAATAAAAGTTTTCCTTATGGATTTAAAAAAAAAAAATTAAATCTTTTAGGGACCATTGGTTCAGTTCTATCATCCAAATGATCATCCTCCAGAATACATTTAGCAATTAAGTTATGAGTCCTCAAAATGTTCTGGTCAGCTATTTTGTAAGCTTTGGTAATTTCCTTTTTCAATAATTTGTGATACGGATTTAAGTCAAGATTATATAAGTTTCTGGTCTTATCAGAATGAACAATGATGCCTTTCTTTTTTTTCTTAAGTCAGAAACAATAGATTTCAATTTCAATAAATGTTTCTTACCAAAGTGAGGGAATTTTTTAAACTTAACGTTCTTTACAAGGTCCTATAATTTATTTTCAAAACTGGTAAGATAACTGTTCAAAGGTAGAAATTTCATAGTTTAAAAAATTTTCTTATATATATTTTCATTTTCATTAACAGCTTCTAGATCAATATCTGGTGACTCAGTCCTTCTATCAAAATAGAATGTTTTCCTTCTGAGTCGATGAATAAATTCAGTAGTTTTTATTATGTGTGTGTGTGTGTGTGTGTGTGTGTGTGTGTATATATATATGTGTGTATATATATATATATATATATATATGTATGTATATATATATATGGATATATATATATGGATATATATATGTATACATATATATATATGCATATATATGTATATGTATGTGTGTGTGTATATATATATATATATATATATATATATCATCATCATCATCATCATCATCATCGTTTAACGTCCGCTTTCCATGCTAGCATGGGTTGGACGATTTGACTGAGGACTGGTGAAACCAGATGGCTACACCAGGCTCCAATCTGATTTGGCAGAGTTTCTACAGCTGGATGCCCTTCCTAACGCCAACCACTCAGAGAGTGTAGTGGGTGCTTTTACATTTCACCCGCACGAAGGCCAGTCAGGCGGTACTGGCAATGGCCATGCTCAAAATGGTGTATTTTATGTGCCATCCGCACAAGAGCCAGTCCAGGGGCACTGGCAATGATCTCGCTCGAAAAATCCTTACACATGTGTCACAGGCACAAGTGCCAGAAAGGCGACGCTGGGCACAGGTGCCATCCCGATTTCGCTTGCCCCAATAAGTCTTCACAAGCTGAGTTTCGTGTCCAATGAAGGAAAGGTATGCATAAGTGGGCTGGCTACACCCCTGGCAGAGGCCTTGGGTTTAGGTCTCACTTGGCTTTCCGGGTCTTCTCACGCACAGGATATTTCCAAAGGTCTTGGTCAGAAGTCATTGCCTCGGTGAGGCCCAATGTTCGAAGGTCTTGCCTCACCACCTCAGCCCAGGTCTTCCTGGGCCTACCTCTTCCATGGGTTCCCTCAACTGTTAGGGTTTGGCACTTTTTCACACAGCTATCCTCATCCATTCTTGTCACATGTCCATACCAGTGCAATCGTCTCTCTTGCACACCACAACTGATGCTTCTTATGTTCAGCTTTTCTCTCAAGATACTTACACTTTGTCGGGTATGCACACTTACATTACTCATCCATCGGAGCATACTGGCTTCATTCCTTACGAGCTTACACATGTCCTCAGCCGTCACAGCCCATGTTCCACTGCCATGTAGCATGGCTATAGATATATATATATATAGATATATATATATGTATGTATATGTATACATATATATATATATATATATATAAAGCAATTAAGAGATAAAGCAATTAAGAGTATGAAGACCGGGAAAGCCCCCGGCCCATCAGGAATCACTGCAGAGATGCTCAAAATATCTGGCAGTGTTGGCTATAGCCTAGTCACCCGTATTACGAACCAGGTGATACACGAAGGAGTCATACCCTATGACTGGTGTAGCAGCATCATAGTCAACTGCTACAAAGGTAAAGGGGACGCTTTAGATACAAATAATTACAGAGGCATCAAGCTGTTAGATCAGGTTATGAAAGTTACAGAGAGGGTCATAGCCCAACTAATTAGGGAGCGAATCAATTTAGATGAGATGCAGTTTGGGTTCGTGCCAGGTAAAAGCACTACTGATGCCTTATTTCTAGTGAGACAGTTGCAAGAGAAATACCTAGCCAAGGATAAACCTCTGTACCTGGCTTTCGTTGACATGGAGAAAGCCTTTGACAGGGTCCCCCGATCCCTTATCTGGTGGTCAATGAGGAAACTTGGGATAGAAGAATGGCTAGTGAGAGCTGTGCGAGCCATGTACAGAGATGCGGCCAGTAAGGTGAGGGTTGGAAATGAGTACAGCAATGAATTCCGGGTAGAGGTAGGGGTCCACCAAGGTTCCGTCCTCAGCCCCCTATTATTTACCATAGTCCTCCAGGCAATCACAGAGGAGTTCAAGACAGGTTGCCCCTGGGAGCTCCTCTATGCTGATGACCTTGCCCTAATTGCGGAGTCACTATCAGAACTAGAGGAGAAGTTTCAGGTGTGGAAGCAAGGTCTAGAATTGAAGGGCCTTAGAGTCAACCTAGCTAAAACCAAAATCCTAATAAGTAGGAAGGTAGATAAAACACAAACCCCTTCAGGTAGATGGCCCTGCTCAGTATGTAGAAAAGGAGTAGGTAGTAACTCTATAAGATGTACCCGGTGCAAGCTATGGACACATAAGAGGTGCAGCAACATCAAAGGCAGGTTAACTAGCAAGTTAGTTTTTGTTTGTGGCAGATGTTCAGGTGCAATAAAGACTGCAAACAAACAGGAAACAACTTCTATCTCATTCCAGGGTGAAAAACTAGAGGTAGTCGATAGCTTCCGCTATCTGGGCGACCAAGTTAGTAGTGGGGGTGGGTGCGCTGAAAGTGTAGCTGCTAGAATAAGAATAGCCTGGGCAAAGTTTAGAGAGCTCTTACCCCTGCTGGCGACAAAGGGACTCTCACTCAGAGTAAAAGGCAGACTGTATGACGCATGCGTACGAACAACCATGCTACATGGCAGTGAAACATGGGCTGTAACTGCTGAGGACATACGTAAGCTCGCAAGGAATGAAGCCAGTATGCTCCGTTGGATGTGTAATGTCAATGTGAATACCCGTCAGAGTGTAAGTATCTTGAGAGAAAAGCTGAACATTAGAAGCATCAGTTGTGGCGTGCAAGAGAGACGATTGCGCTGGTATGGACATGTGGTGAGAATGGAGGAGGATAGCTGCGTGAAAAAGTGCCACACCCTAACAGTTGAGGGAACCCGTGGAAGAGGTAGGCCCAGGAAGACCTGGGCTGAGGTGGTGAGGCAAGACCTTCGTACATTGGGCCTCACCGAGGCGATGACTACGGACCGAGACCTTTGGAAATGGGCTGTGCGTGAGAAGACCCGGCAAGCCAAGTAAGATCGTTGCCAGTGCCCCTGGACTGGTTCTTGTGCGGGTGGCACATGAGATGCACCATTTTGAGCGTGGCCGTTGCCAGTACCGCCTGACTGGCTCCTGTAGGATTTTCGAGCGAGATCGTTGCCAGTGCCCCTGGACTGGCTTGTGCGGGTGGCACATAAAAGACACCATTTCGAGCGTGGCCGTTTTCGTGCGGGTGACACGTAAAAGCACCCACTACACTCTCTGAGTGGTTGGCGTTAGGAAGGGCATCCAGCTGTAGAAACTCTGCCAAATCAGACTGGAGCCTGGTGTTGCCATCCGGTTTCACCAGTCCTCAGTCAAATCGTCCAACCCATGCTAGCATGGAAAGCGGACGTTAAACGATGATGATGATATATATATATATATATATATATATATATATATATATATATTATTTAAAAGAGTTCCAACTCTGTCTGCTTTTTATGTTTTATTTATATCCTTATAAAATTAATGTGGGATATAGAATATAGAATACATAATATAAATAGTAAAATGATCACTATCTGTATATCAGCTCACCTGGATTTCTCTTATAGCCACTCTTGGCATCGTGGATCTAATCCTGGATGGAGAATATGGAGCTTAAGCTCAATTCATTTGAGCACTACAATGTGTTTTCTATACTGAGCATATCTACATTTCATTAATTGTCTGTATATCATCATCATCATCATTCAACATCCACTCTCCATGCTGGCATGGGTTGGATGGTTTGACAGGAACTGGCAATACCATGGGCTGCACCAAGCTCCATTGTCTGCCTGGCATGGTTTCTATGGCTGGATGCCCTTTCTAACCTTACAGAGTGTACAAAGCAACCTTACAGAGTGTACTGGGTGCTTTTTATGTGGTCACAGCACCAGTGCTTTTAACATGACACCAGCACTAGTGCTTTTTATGAGGCACCAGCACCAATATCAATTCTGCTGTGGTGGGCGGATCTTCTTGAGAACAGAAATGCATCAGATATCTCAGTCTTTGTCATCGCATTTTCAGGGCTCAGTGTCTTGAGATTGGCCTTCAGTACCTTGTCTCAAGTCTTCCTGGATCTGCCTTTTCCACAAGTTCCATCCACTTCAAGTGATCAGTATTTCTGTATGCAACTGTCTACATCTATATGCATCACATGACCAAACTAGTGCAGTCTTTTCTCTTGCACACATTTAATTCCTCTTATGTATAACTTTTCTCTCAATACACTAGCACTCTATCCAACATATACACTGACATTGTATATACACTGGCATACTAAATTCATGCCTCTCTAGTCTTTACATGCCTTCTGCATTTAGGGCCCACTTCACACTACCATTGCTGTTCATATACATGCATCATACAATATTCCTTTCACTATAACAGAGAGACTTTTGGTTGCCAACAGGTAAAAGCTCTCTGAATTTTCTTTATCCTATTCTTATTCTAGCAATTACATTTTCCATGCATCCTTTCCTACAGCTAATTAGGTAGCAGAAATTATGCACTATCCAATCTAAAGGGGATAACTTCGCCTCACCCAAGGTTTTTCCCATAACAAACAATCTTCTAAATATACATGCATATGTATATATGTGTGTGTTTGTGTGTATGTGAGTGCGTATGTGTAAGTATGTATGTATTTATACAAATACATGTGTGTGTATATATATATATATATATATAATATAAATAATATATATATATATATATATATATATATATATATATATATATATATATATATATATATATATATATGCATATATGGGTACAGGACATCACCAACTGTGTAAACAACATGAAATACGAAAACAGACAAGTTAAATATGCAAAGAATGAGAGAAAAAATGGAAAACAAGACAAGTAAACACAGTGAACAACCCTTCATCAGTTGACAGCTGTCTATCTACTCTTCATTTCGAGCATTCAATGGCAATTCAAAGACAGTTGCTCCCATAAATTTCAAAATAAAATTTAGGATTTATGGAGAGTCAAAGTTGGGAACAAAAATAAGACAGTGGAGACATACAAGGAAACCAACTGGGAGAAATATTTTCTTTGAAAAGAGGAAAGATAGAAGAGAGAAAGAAAACAACCAGTCCAATGAACTTCCATGCATGAAAAGAAAGATGGTCGTGTGAGGAAAAGAAAGAAATAATAATAATAATAATAATATATATATATATATATATATATATTTAGTTATGCATATATATATATATATATATATATATATATATATATGGAAACCTGTCAGTCACCTAGTCACCTACCATTCTGGCAGACACTCTAGCCAAATTGACTACATCCTCGCCAGAAAAAGGGAAAGGTGGCTGCTTATAAATGCCAAAACCTTCCCAGGTGAATAATTACATAGACTAAGTAGTTAGTGACTTCAGGATTAGGGCCAAGTGGTTGCCCAGAAGACGACCAGCTTGGAGAAGAAGGGTCTGGAAGCTCAAAGACCCTGTGAATGGACAGAGATTTAGACACTTATTACTCGAAGCCTTTGACGAAATAGAGGGGGATGTAGCTTCACACGATATAGAAGACAACTGGACGTTTCTACGGGACAACCTGCTGAGGACCACTTACCAGATCTGTGGATGGTGCAAAGTCCCCTCTTGACCCAAAATAACGTGGTGGTGGAACAATGTTGTTGACAGGGCTATTAGACAAAAGAAACAGGCTTGGAAGGACTGGAAGAACAGTGGTAGCAGACTGCCAGAGGGAAGCTAAGCGACAGGTTTATTTAGCCAGAGGGGAAGCAGATAAGAAAAACTTTGCCAATGTTCTGCGCCGTGAGAGCCAAAGACTTGAAGTATTTCGTGTTGCAAGACAGTGTGTGAGAGAGAATTGTGAGAGAAATGTGTTCGCATGGATGATGGTACGCTTGCACTAAACGAGGCTGCAAAGAAAGAGGTATGGAGACGCCACTACGAAAGGTTGCTCAATAAAGAGAATGAATGGGAGGAAGAGAGTCTGCCGAATGTCAACCCAACAGAGGGACCAGCTATCCGAGTTGACAGTACCAGGGTAGAGAAAGCAATTAAGAGTATGAAGACAGGGAAAGCCCCCGGCCCATCAGGAATCACTGCAGAGATGCTCAAAATATCTGGCAGTGTTGGCTACAGCCTAGTCATCCGTATTGTTAACCAGGTGATACATGAAGGAGTCATACCCAATGACTGGTGTAGCAGCACCACAGTCAACTGCTACAAAGGTAAAGGTGACGCTTTACATACAAATAATTACAGAGGTATCAAGTTGTTAGATCAGGTATTGAAAGTCACGGAGAGGGTCATAGCCCAACTAATTAGGGAGCAGGTCAGTTTAGATGAGATGCAGTTTGGGTTTGTGCCAGGGAAAAGCATCACTGATACTATATTTCTGGTAAGACACCTTCAGGAGAAATACCTAGCCAAGGATAAACCTCTGTACCTGGCTTTTGTTGACATGGAGAAAGCCTTTGACTGGGTCCCCCGATCCCTTATCTGGTGGTCAACGAGGAAACTAGGGATAGAAGAATGGTTAGTGAGAGCTGTGCGAGCCATGTACAGAGACGCTGTCAGTAAGGTTGGCAACGAGTACAGTGAAGAATTCCGGGTAGAGGTAGGGGTCCACCATGGTTCAGTCCTCAGCCCCCTCCTATTTATCATAGTCCTCCAGGCGATAACAGAGGAATTCAAGACAGGATACCCCTGGGAGCTCCTCTATGCTGATGACCTTGCACTAATTGCTGAGTCACTATCAGAACTAGAGGAGAAATTTCAGGTGGGAAGCAAGGACTAGAATCGAAGGGCCTTAGAGTCAACCTAGCTAAAACCAAAGTCCTAATAAGTAGGAAGGTAGAAAAAACAAAACCCCTTCAGGTAGATGGCCCTGCTCGATCTGTAGAAAAGGCGCCGGTAGAAACTCTATAAGATGCACCCAGTGCAAGCTATGGACACATAAGAGGTGCAGCAATACCAAAGGAAGGTTAACTAGGAAGTTAGTTTTTGTATGTAGCAAATGTTCGGGAGCAATAAACATTGTAAATGTGCAGAAAACAACTTCTGCCACATTCCAGGGAGAAAAACTAGACGTAGTTGATAACTTCCGTTATCAAGGTGACCAAGTCAGTAGTGGGGGAAGGTGCACTGAAAATGTAGCTGCTAGAATAAGAATAGCCTGGGCAAATTTCAGAGAGCTCTTACCTCTGCTGGTGACAAAGGGCCTCTTGCTCAGAGTAAAAGGCAGACTGTATGACGCATGTGTACGAACAGCCATGCTTCATGGCAGTGAAACATGGGCCGTGACTGCTGAGGACATGCGTAGGCTCGCAAGGAATAAAGCTAGTATGCTCCGATGGATGTGTAATGTCAGTGTGCATACTAGATAGAGTGTTAGTACCTTGAGAGTTAAACTTACGAAGCATCAGTTGTGGTGTGCAAGAAAGACGATTGCGCTGGTATGGTCATGTAGCAAGAATGGATGAGGATAGCTGTGTGAAAAAGTGCCACACCCTAGCAGTTGAGGGAACCTGTGGAAGAGGTAGGCCCAGGAAGACCTGGGATGAGGTGGTGAGGCATGACCTTCGAGCATTTGGCCTCACCAAGGCGATGGCTTCTGACCGAGACCTTTGAAAATATGCTGTGCGTGAGAAGACCCGGCAAGCCAATTCAGACCTAAATCTCAGCCAACCCACTTATGCGAAACTTCCTTCATAGGACACTAAACTCCGCTTGCGAAGACCTATTGAGGCAAGTGAAATCGAAATCGAATTAAATTCGACGACTGGCACCCATGCCAACGTCATCTCCTTCATTGGACACGAAACTCGGCTTGCGAAGACCTGTTGGGGCAAGCGAAAGCAAAATCGTCATGGCACCTGTGCCCAGCATCACCTTCCTGGGACTTGTGCCGGATGGCACGTGTAAAGACATTCGAGCGAGATCGTTGCCAGTGCCGCCGAACTGGCTCCCGTGCAGGTGGCACATAAAATACACCATTTTGAGACTGGTTGGCGTTAGGACCAAGTCAGTAGTGGGGGTGGGTGCGCTGAATGTGTAGCTGCTAGAATAAGAATAGCCTGGGCAAAGTTCAGAGAACTCCTACCTCTGCTGGTGACAAAGGGCTTCTCGCTCAGAGTAAAAGGTAGACTGTATGACGCATGTGTACGAACTGCCATGCTACATGGCAGTGAAACATGGGCCATGACTGCTGAGGACATGCGTAAGCTTGCAAGGAATGAAGCCAGTATGCTCCGATGGATGTGTAATGTCAGTGTGCATACTCGACAGACAGAAAAGTTGGACCTAAGAAGCATCAGATATGGGATGCAAGAGAGACGACTGCACTGGTATGGTCATATGGTGAGAATGGATGAGGATAGTTGTATGAAAAAGTGCCACACTCTAGCGGTTGAAGGAACCTGTGGAAGAGGTAGACCCAGGAAGACCTGGGATGAGATGGTGAAGCATGACCTTCGAACATTAGGCCTCACCAAGGCAATGACTAGTGAAATATGCTGTGCTTGAGAAGACCCGCCCGGCAAGCCAAGTGAGACCATAACCCGTGGCCTCTGCTAGGGTGTAACCAGCCCACTTATGCATACCTTTCCTTCGTTGGACAATAAACTCTGCTTGCGAAGACCTATTGAGGCAAGTGAAATTGAAATCGAAATCAAATTTGATGATAGCACCACCTGACTGGCATCCGTTCTAGTGGAGCGCTAAGAGCACCATCCAAGTGTGATCGTTGCCAGGGTACCTGAGTTGCTCCCGTGCCGGTGGCATGTAAAAAGCACCATTCAAGTGTGATCGTTACCAGCATCGCCTTACTGGCATTTGTGCCGGTGGCACGTGAATAACAATATTCAAGCAAGGACATTGCCAGTGTCGCTGGACTGGTTCCTGTGCACATATATATATATATATGTATGGGTGCATATGCGTGTGTATGCATGTCATCATCACCATCATTACAATCATCATTTAACATACTTATGTTAATGTGTACATGAAGATATAAATATGTATAATAATAAATACACATAGATAGACATAAAAACACACACACACACATATATATATATACATATGAGAGTACAGGCATGGCAGTGTAATTAAGAAGCTCGCATCCCATTGACAGTGTGATCTCTTGAACAAGGGTCTTCTACCAGAGCTTTGTGGTGTATTTGGTTGATGGAAAGGAACCTGTAATATGTATACATGTATATGAGTGTGTGTACCGTGTATTGGAATCGTACAATTGTTGTTAACAAGCATCACAGTCGTAAAAGCGATGTTTTTTATTTCCGCTCTTGTATGAAACTCATGAAATCATGCCCGTCCAAGGGCAAATAACTTGCTTGGAAACAGGTGAGTGTCGTCGATAGGATGGGCATCCAGCCATAGAAAATCTGTCTCAATAAATTTAGTCCGACTCGTGCAAAGCTAGAAAAGTGGACATGAAAATGACGGCGACGGCGGGGAAAACGACGACGACGTATTTCATGGATCATGTGAAAGCTGGTTTGAAAACTGGTGTTGTTGTTTATACTGTGTAGAGATCCATAAAATAAGAATAGGAGTGAAATTAGTCCTCGGAATCGATATGATCAACTAAAAGCTTTTGATGACGAATTTTCAGCGAGGATATAGACCAACAGTAAATCAAAGAGTAAAAGAATATATGTATAATTGGGTCCACGCGGAATCTTTTTCGTTTTCTCCAACCATAAAATCTTAACCTGAAAATTTTCAAAAAGCGTACTTTTGATATAGTTGATATCGTAGAAGGTAGACTATAAAAATTATTTGCTGGAGATCCGCGAGGAAGATTTAATCCACAATCCAATGAAGATTGATAGTGGTCCAAGCAGAATTGTTGAAGTAGACGAAACTGTATATTCTACGAGAAAATACAACCGGGGTTCAAATGTTAGTGGGTTTTCGACGGTATCGTTGGAAAAAAACAAAAAAAAACATCCAAAGCGTCACTGTGTTAGGTATAAAAGACACACACACACACACACACCACGCACTCACACAAGCGTGATCGCACGTATACACATACACACCCGTACATACATATACGCACATGTTCACACAGACACATCCTCGCGCGTGCACAATTGAAACAGAGTTGTCTCCCTGTGTATGCATATTGCATAGTATTGTCGAAATTAAAAAATACTTTAAATTGGGTCCTATGTCTTTTAAGGGCAAGACACATTGCCTTAAAAAATCTGTATGATCGTACCTTCGATTATAGATATGTTTGAAAGGATTGACCTGGAGCTAAACAACACTATTTAAAAATATATGTATTGAACGGATGATATGCTGTATTTTTTAAATAATGAGTGTTTTATCGAATTACAGAAGGAAAAAGTCGATGAAATTTGTTTGAAATATGAACTCGAAGAATGAATTAATTCGTTTACATTGTTTCTTGACTATATGATTTACATCTTCCTGAAGCTTTTCAACTGACAAACTCTGCTCTCTTTCCTCTTTTGTCTGCGACCTTCAGTATATTCTTTCTCTGCCTGTATTCTAGTGTTCTATTACGATTTGTCTAATATTCTAACGCTCAATATTTAAATGTATTTTCTGAAGATTTAAAATCTGTCTGTATGCACACACGCACACACACACACTGTTGCGCTAATATGGGAGAAGGATACCATTTTAACTGGTTCTCTGAGTTAATCAATAGTATGTGTTATTACAACGATATTGGAAGTATATTCACTGTATGCTGAACCTGATAGATAGTAATAAAATTAAGGAAAATTCTATAAATAACTTCATACAATATATTTTATGAACATATTTAATCCTATTGCTTAAGGATTGGGAAGTAAATTCCTGTAATTGTTATATTTCCTTTACTCGTGATAAATAAGTAGTGAGTTTGCTATGGCATGGGTGATAACTTGTCAATATAAGTTCCAAGAGCACTAGAGCTATGACAGTCTAGTGGTCCTTATCTCACACTGGAGAAGTTCGAGGTAACTGAGGAGGAAATGAGACAACATTAGGCTGGTCATTGACACTATCAGCAGGCTTAACAGCTGCAGCTGGGTGGAATAAATTAGCCTGAAGAATGAATTAAGTTTCAATTACTTACCTTACTGATGCTGCTTCCAAACAATGATTTCTTTCAAGTCTCTAATATGATGGTAAGATTGCTGTATATCAGTTTCTGTTGACTAACTAATATATGAAATGACATGATGAAGAGATTCTTGTATAACAGAGAATTTGGATTTCTTGGACAACACAGGGCTTTGCAAAAGTCCTGTTACACTCGGTTTTGAGTCTTTCAAAAGGTTTTCGTCTGTGATAGAAAAAGTGCTGTCAAACATACTGAAAGTTTTACTTTTCCAACATGTGTCATTAAAACGTCTTTTCCATTGTGTACAAATCAAGATCTTTGCTCTCTTGTGCACAGGCCACAACAAGTCTGACATCACCAAGTGGCTCAATGTTGGTTGGATGACTGTCCACAGAGTCGTGAACAGGAAAGACCTCAAAGATCGACCTTCATTAGGCAGGCCTCAAGTTGTCAACTGGTTGACTGTGAGAAAGGCCTACAAAAATTATCTGAAGCTCAAAATGACTGTGCTCACAAAGAGCAACATCTTGGTGGCCATAGTGTCCAGGGCCATCAAAGAGGAAAGCAGCAAGAGCTTGAAGTGTGTGGAAAGGCTTCTGCTCACTGATTATATGCAAAAGCAATTTGGGGAGCACTATTGTCACTTTCTCAATGACTTGAAGTGTTATGGCAATCAGATTCTCACGTTTCTTATGATAAAAAACCTTTACATTTGATCTGATCATCAACAAGCAGAACGCAATCAGTTTCAGCCTGGACATCTCTGAGATCTGCTATGTGTCCTGACCAAGCACCCTGTACATGGCTTGTGCAGTTCTCATTCTCTCTCTTCTTCTCCCTCTCTTATTTCCATTGATATTTCTGTGATTAAGTATTTTTAGCTTCATATTTCATAGCTTGGCTTCAAGGGATAGAAATGTGATTTCCTTGGTACCTAGAAACTGCTTTGGTAGTGAGAGTTTAAGAAAAATGTGTGTTAAAATGACAAACACTTTTGGATATATGCATTTTCTTTGCAAGATAATGTTGATGCAAATTCTAAATAATCATCTGTTGGCATAAGAACATGTATGAGAACTACAAGAGGTACAAATCTTGAGTAAGCAGTGACAAAGTGGTTTATTGACCAATGATGCCGTGGTGTATAAAGTGCTGCTGTCAAGTTAGCTCAGCTTTTAGGCAACAAGAATTTAGAAGCAAAGACAAGTGGTTGACTTTTTAAAAATCACTATAAAATTTGGTGATAAAATTATGGAGAAATAGACAATGCAGCAACTGAAGGAATCATTCCTTACGGGAAGAGGTCAAATGACTCAATTATGCATGAAATTCTCATTTTCTAAAACATAATGGTGTGGGGGCAGGAACAGAGTTGCTTTGATCATTACAACCTTCAAAATATCCATGTTTCTATGAATAAAGACTCCACGTCTGGTTGTAAATGAAATAAGGAATGTTTCATGGCATTGTGTTGCACAAATAGTACGCATCTTTTAAAGTTAGCAGTCAGGAGGTTAGTATATCTGTGTGATTGAAAGACAATGTACTGACAACCAGAAATTACAGTTCAAAATGCATGTCTTTAACAATTGTTACTTTTTCCTTGCATCTCATTTCTGTAGCACATAACTACCAGGAAGATGTCTCCAAACTTTCTAGTGGTGAGGTGAAGATGCTCCTAATTTTAGACAATGCATTTGCTCAGTCAGTAAGTCACCAATTTGTCATTAATGAGCATGTTCTTACCCCACAATGGCACTTGTATTATCAAGCCAACAAATCAAAGTATGGTCATAGCATACAAGACACAATACCAGCGAAGATAGTTAAACAAAGTTCTCATGGTGTTAGAAGAGGACAGACAATCTTGGAAAGAAACATGAAGAGTAAGAACAGTCAATAACATTTTGAACTACAATCACAATTTGGCAATATTCAATTTAGCAGCTTTATTCTAGGCAATGAACATTACAGCTCAACCCAATATTTAGAAAAATTTTCTGCATGATATGAAAATAATATACATTTTTGAAGGATTTGGTACACGGAACTCTTATAAGTATTTCAGAGGGCAGGCAAAACAGTTGTCACAAAGATCAGCATCAGAGCCTGGCTATAATATGAAATGTTATGAAAAGAAGAAATAGTAAAATTTGTGTTAGAGCTGGCATGGATAAAAACAGATTACTGGGCTTTGCGAAAGTTCTATTACACTTGTTATGACGCTCTGAACAAAGGACACAATGATAGTTTTATTGCTGTTAGACACATTTTTATTGTTTTAACATATAAATATATGTTTAAATATTAATATCAATCAATGTGGCTGCCTTCAGCAGTGAGCACACACTCCAGGCGAGATCTAAAGGCCACACATACATTGTGGATGAAGTCCTTCCTCATGCTGGCCCACATGCAGTTGATGGAGGACTTCAGCTCATCAACGTTGCTGTGGTGGACCTTGCAAGTCTTGCCCTCGACATGTGCCCACACCCTGTAGTCAAGGGAGTTGACTGCAGTGGCCAAAAGTCAGACCAGAAGTTCATGTCTGACCCTAACCATTCTTACATGGTCTAGGCCATGTGGGCAGGGGTCACTGTCCTACTGAAAGACAGTTTGCCTTCTTCGTGATCTTTCTCACCCAGGGCAGGACTTTTGTGGCCAAGATGTCCCTTTAGTTGCTGCAATGAGCCTGTAACCAGCCACAAACCACACCAGCAGCATCTTCTTGCCATTCGAAGCCATAACGCTGAGCATCATCAAAGAAGTCACAACAAACACCACTGTACATGACTTGTACAGCTCTAACAAGCTACTCCTCTACTCCTAGCTTCCTTTGAGACCACTAGATAAGAGAGTGGGAAACCCTGTTGAAAACTTTCTCCAGGTCGACAAAAGCTAAGTACAATGGTTTACTTTTGCCCAAATACTTTTCTTGCAACTGTCTCACTAGGAAGATGGTATCTGTGGTACTTCTCTCAGGCAGAAAACTAAACTGCATCTCATCTAGTTTAATTCTATTCCTAATCAACTGAGCTATAACTTTCTCTGTAATTTTCATGACCTGGTCCAGCAATTTGATACCTCTGTAGTTGTTTCAATCTAAGGCATCACCTTTACCCTTGTAGCAGCTGACTATAATACTGTTACACCAGTCTTTGGGGATGACGCTCTCCTGAATAACTTGATTAGCTATGCGAGCGACTAGGCTGAATCCCACGCCACCAGATATTTTAATCATCTCAGCAGTGATACCCAATGGTCCAGGGGCTTTCTCAGCCTTCTTATCATTAATTGCCTCATCTATTATTCTGCTATCAACTGTGATGGCTAGTTCCTCAATTGATTTGATATTTGAAAGACTCTCCTTCTCCCAATTATTCTCCACATTTAATAACCTTTCATAATGGCATCTTCATGCATCTTTCTTTTCTGAGTCATTAAGTGCAAGCATTACCATTATTCATTTGCAAACATTTCTCACCCACCACATCTCTATTCTCTCTGATACACTACTTTGCAATCATGCTGTAGAACATTGGCAAACCTCTCATCTTCTGCTATTCCTTTTGCTATGTAAACGTCTCACCTAGCCTCCCTTCTGGCTCCCTGATAATGCTTCCACCGTTTTCCCAGTCTTTCCAAGCCTGTCTCTTTGCTTTCATAGCACTGTCCACTTCCTTGTTTCACCACCATGTCACCCTTGGCCTAGCTGGGACTTTGCATGTCTCGCAGGAACTTGCAGTTGTCCTCTGAGCTATTTTTCCCTTCTTCCTCCTTCTCTCTATCATCAGAAGCTTCCAGTAGAATGTCTTTAAGTTTTTGTTGGTTTGCTGGGTCTTTGAGCTTCCATAATCTTTTCTGCATAGTCCACCAAATTCACTCACAAAGCATTGGTCAACCCAAGGCTATAATAGAAGACTTTTACCCAAGATATTGTGCAATGGGACTAAACTTGAAACCACATGACTGTAAAACAAACTTCTTAATCACATAGCCATGCCTGGCTGCTGTTTTTAGGAAGTCAAGTATACACAGTGCAGGCTCTTCCAATTGTGCAATTCAATGTTTTGTTATCTACAGAGTTGTCCGATGTTATGTTGTCATTTGTAGTATGTTGTCTTTTGTAGGGCAGTGTTACTTTATGTTGCCTTGCCTTTTGTCTATGGTGCTGTATAGTGTTGTCTAACATTGTTGCTGTCTTTCATAGTATGATATTGTGTAGTGTTGCTTTGTTTAATGTTGGTTTGTTGTGTTGTAATTTGAAGCACCTTCTCTCCTAATCAATTTTCACTTATTCTCATCATGCCAAACAAGTCATTCAATTATTTATCAATGTAAATATTGAAATACCACTGTTTTGCAACATGAGGTGGTATTTTATCTTCTCACCGACTCAGCATGCTTGTACTTAGTAATCAGATAAATGACTGGCGTAACAGTACAGCTATCAATGATGAGTGGGTGAAACTCTTTCAAGGAATAGGGAACAACTGTGGGGAGCTAATAGCACTAGATTGTGTGACAGAAGAATTTAAGATAATATGAAAATCTTCATGGCTATCAACCCCAGTACTACATACAACACTCCAATCCTCCTCTTCTTTTTCTTTGCTACTATCATCATTATCGTCATCATCCTTACATTAACATCATTATCATCATTATGATAAAAGCTGCCGCCACCACCACCATTACCATTGGCATCATCATTATATGTACTTAATTATATCTCCAAGTTTCAACCCAATCAACTCAAGAAGACATATAAACACTAACTTATCAAATCTTTCTTTTTATATAAGATCTTTATTTCAACTCCCAAATTGAGTTGCACTTCACTATTTCACCAAAAACATTTTAAAATCTACAAAGGTATCTTTGCTGATCTGATGGGAGTGTCTGTATGTGGCTGCTTGCTCAGAATAACATCCAAATCCCCTACTATCTTAAATAAATAAGGATATATTGAACAGTGTAGTCCCTGATATACATAATGATGGTGTCATCATGGCTGGAATGTATTTGATTGTAGATTTGTTCAGTCAGAGCTGATATGGACCTAAATAATTACAATCTTTCAATATTTTACACTTCTTATGACATCATAATATTCTATTCTATTCAACTTTTGTTTAATCTCAGGTTAACCCTGATTGTCCTGATCTTATGATCAATGGTGCTGTAGCTACTGAGCTGATATTCTGTCTCTCTCTTTGTGCAGTTAATGTTGGAGTGAAATGACTGAATGGATAAGCTATCAGACTACCTACCCAGGTGTCATGAGTTCAAGTCTGATGCTAATTTGTCATTGTATTTTCAAATAACACTTTATTTTAGCTGTTGGTGATATATACCAGACCATCTGTGAATCTTACCTGCAATATATAATATTCTAATTAAAGGGGAAGATATACCATAATCTATGTCCAAGCCAATCTTCAATGTACTACAATCACCACTTTTGCACCTAAAAGTCAGTAATATATTTTATCATCTTATATGTATTTTTACAATATATATAAATATAATGGTCTGCTTTAATTTTGCTCCTTGTGTTTTGCATTGAATTTCTTGCATTGTAATTTAGTGGGGTTTGAGCTCAGAATTTAGAATTCCGAAACTGAAGAAGCATGACTTAAATTACATAAAGCATTAAGCCGGATGCTGTAATCAATTCCACCATCTGCTACCCATTGCTATCTAATTGAAATAATTAGTTGAAAACTTGTCAGCTAATAGTTAAAAAAAAACATTAAAAATTTAAAGGTAAAAGACAGCATTTTACATGCAAAACTTTGTTCCAGTGATATGATGCTGCCTGCTTCCTATATTATTTTATCTGCTGCCAAATTTATTTCTTTATTTACTTTTTTAATTTGTTCCCATCTTGTTTCTGTGTTTGATTTGGTTTTGTTGTTGATCCTGCATCGCCTCTTCTTTTTCCTTTTCACACTGAAAGGAGGTAAAAAGTGAAAGAGGTGGGTTGCAGATTGAAACATGACATGAAAAGTGACCTGTTTCAATGAAGTGACTTGCTGTCACAGAGTTCTTTGACTCATCAACAATTTTGATTTGTTATCCCCCTGTCTATTGTTGCATCGGCATCACTTGGCAGAATTTAACATTTCTTTGGAGTTGTTCTTTGTACTTTACTCCTTTTTTCTTTCTTTCTCCCTCAGTTTTTATTTCTGTCATTCTTTCCTTATTTTGCTTCATTATTTATTTATGTTTTCATCTTTGTCTGTCATTCTTTTTATCTTGTTTCTCTTTCTTTCTAATTTATTTTCTAACTCTTTTCTTTTCTTTCCATCTGTTTCTCTGTCTTTTTTCTTTTCTCTTTTTCTATCTCAACTTTGGAATATTTGAGCAACATTTTTTTTTTTTTAATGATTTATTTTTAAATATTAATTTTGTTGTTACCATCATCAGTAATATTAGTGTAGGTGGTGTTGCTTAGAAAGACAGAGGGACAGAGTGGTAGTGATGGTGATGGATGAGGAGTGATGTTTATGGTAGTGATGGTGGTAAAAGTTAAAGCAGAAAAGCAGAGCTTTATCTGGCACATTGTTAGAAACAATTCTGAAAAATCTAATTAAATAAATAAAATACAAAAAAAGCAACTATAGCAAATGTGTAAAAAAAAAATTGGAAATAAAAATCTAAAATTCAAGAACTTTGAAAATTGTATGCAATATAAAGTTCCCTCCATAAAGAACCATTGTTTAAAGGAATCCATGCTAAAAATGTGTATTGTCTTAGGCAGATTTCTATGGTGCTGGCTTCTCATTATGCTGCAGATTTCAACCCTTTCTTTCTTACAAAGTTTAATGTTATCCTATTGTAATGTTTAAATACTGTGTGTATCTCAGTTTTAGAATAAGTACATTGTGTGTCTTGGTTTTAGAATAAATACACTGCGTCCTGACATGTTTTAAGAAGTGACTAAAGAGGCTGGCAACAAGAAGGTGCAGCAAGCTGTAAAGCACTACCTCAGAAAACTAGTGCAATTCATGCAATCATGGAAAAACAAACATCAAAAGATTATGACAATTACTGTAACAAATTTTTAACCCCATTGTTGGCACTGATCAAAGGCTTTCAAGCTAATATGATACCCATCATACTTTTAGGAATTGTGTATCTTGAGATACATGACCCAATATGATTTTTCCTATTTTTTTTCTGTTAGGCAGTGAGGTATGAGATATTCAGCTGTTATTGCTAGTAGGCTTCTTTGTTAGTTCACCAAAGTTAAATGTTATCATTTTGCTTCTGATCACCCACAATCAATCGATCAATGACATTCCAGTAGTGACCTGTCTATCTATTTCTTTCTCTTTCTACAGACAATCTATGTAGTACACTATATAATGAGTTCATTGTTTTAAAAAAGAACAGTATTTAAGACAGATTTGGTTGCTATTTCCAAAAGACCAGTTAACCTTGTAATGCAGAGATCAACAATTTCTTTCCGTAATGGTATATTTTTGATTTTTTTCTTTTCATCATCCACAGGTGTGTTATATCATATCTTATGTATAAAAATATCTTTCCCTACTATTTCCATCACTGGCAATACTTATGTAGTAAAAGTTAAACAAATCATGGCACAAAAGATTATCTAAATGTTATCAGCTGCCCAATGACCCCAAATACATTAAATTTGAAAAGCTTTTAGAAGAGGTCCCTGGCCCTTTTGAGGGCTGTTGCCTGCTTGTTAGAAATCCTTGACATAGTGCTTCTGCAATAGCTCAGTCTTCTTATCATTTTTGATGTAGAGGGCAGAATCAATATAGTTGCAAACAAAATAACTTGTGTAATTTAGATAAGACCATTAGCCCTTTAACATTTACACTGGACATATCCAACCCGAATATGCTACGTGATTTATGTTCTAACCAGCTAGATCCGGTCTATCACACTTATCTTTCAAAGTCATTCTAAAAATATACAATCACATCATCAAAATTTCAAAGTTTTGAGATTATGCATGATTAATTAAAAACACAATGTGAATGAAAAAGCCTTACATTTGACAGACTAATCTGAATACTAAAGTGTTAATGTTCTGAGTTCAAACCCGATTGAAGATTTGAACCCAAAAGGATTTAAATTCAGAGTACAGACAGCTGGGATAAAAGCCACAATGTATTTTATCCAACACCTCTGCCAATTCACAACCTTCCTTCATTATCTATTCTTCCTTTTTAATAAAGAACTGATAATGTGGTCATAGATATACAAAAGGATAGAATGGTCACAATGAAACACTGTTGATTATAGATCTAACTGAATCAGAGCTTTCCTGATACTAAACTACATCAAATGGCTTTTGGGATACCTTTGGTGGACATTAGTCTATTATGAACAATCCTGTCCCTCACCATGCTATCTCTGCAGATGTTGACCAAGTCGATGTTCAAATTAAAGCTGAGCCCTATCAATATCACCTGCATGAGTGAACCAACAAATGTCATGGGCACAGAACCTCTTGTCCTTTGACTAATTTACTTTAAAAATATTTGGAGTTCAATCCCTGCCAATTCAGTTTGGATCAATGAAAAGAAATAGTAAATGATATACAGAACTTCATTCATTTTACACCCTCCCTCTACAACTTTATGGCTTTGTTTTGATAAGTAAAAGTGAATGAATGTATCTTATGTTCCAAGTCAAAGCATTAAAGCACACCTTTTTAAGGAACAGGTCTTCTCCTGAATTTTCTTCTTTTTAGCTCTGGCTAAACAAAAACTAAAAATCCTGAATGCTCTCAACACTAAACATACATTGGAAATAGTTGACTGATTACAAAAATAATTCATTTAGAGTAATTATGTAAATTAGTTATTTTGGAGATAAAAGCATGTTTTCTGAAAAAATTTTTTATTTTATTTGTTTATATTTTTGTGTAATATTTTATGAAGCTCATCTTGAATCATCTCCTGGATGACTTGGACCAACTCAAGATTTTCAGTATCTGTCAGAAGCAATGCATCAAAAATATAGTCAGCTCATATTATTTATATTCAATTTAAGTATTAATAAACTTGGGCAATCTCAAGCATGGTTGCTACTATTAGCACATAACCACTTGGAGTCAATGATTGGAATCTCTTGAAATTTCCCTCAAATCATGTCCAGCTGTCTTGACAAGAATGTACATATATTGGCCTATGTAGCAATTCCTGGTAACAATATGATGGTCATGGCTGAAATGCTGGTACATAGGTTTGACTTGGTACAAATCAATATAAGTACATTTCTTTCAGTATAAGTACATTTTCTCTTCCCTCTATCTGTTTCTGTCTTTCTCACTGCCTTCCTCTTTCTTCTTTCTTTTCTTTCTTTTTACTTTCTTTCTTCCTCTGTCTTTTATTGTTTTATCAACCAATTTACCATTCATATGTTAGCAACTGTTGTTGCTGTTGCCATTGTTGTAGTTGTTGCATTAATTTCTATTATGATACAAATACTCTGCCACCAACCCACTGATTACTATCTCTATCTCTTTTACCTTCTCTTTCCTTTTTCTTTCTTTATTTTATTTCAAACTAATTTATTATTCATTACATTACCGATTGTGTTACTGGTAGTTGTTATTTTCATTGTCTTTATTATTGCTGTTATTATTGTTGTTGTCATTTATTTGTTGTTGTTGTTGCTACATTAATTCCTATTATCATATAAAAATACACCCCTCTCTTTCTTTTTCTTGCTTTCATTTAAAATTTTTTTTTTTTTTTTTAATAAAAAGAAAACTATTACATTAACAGTTGTTGCTACTGTTATTGTTGTTACTGCTGTACAAGCTCTCTTTATCATACAAATTCACTCTATCCTTACCCCTGCCCTCTCACCTCAACTCTATCTTTATTTTCTTTTTCATTTTAAACCAATTAACTATTCATATTGTCCCAATTGTTGTTATTTGTTTCAGTTCTTGTTACTTTCATTATACAACAGTTTTTTCTTTATTTCAATCATTTTATTATATCAAGGACCACCAAAAACATCCATGATTCCTTTACATCACCACCACCACCACCACAACTATCAGATGCATCCTTACCGCTATTACAATTACCACCACTGTGACTATTACCACACCATTACCACTAATGTAACTAATCCTACCTCCACAACTACTATTACAACCACCACCAATATGATTATCACAACCTTCATCACTACTACTGCTACTATCACCATCAATACCCACCATCACTCTTATCACCCCTACCACCTAAACCCCTTCCCACACCACCACCACCACTGCTATTGCCACTATGACAAACTAATGTGGGAGGTATTTGGCAACCTTCAACCAATAGCAGCCAAATCTTACTCAAATTATATCCAACAGTCTTAAAATAGAAAATACTTTGAAAATTGAAAATACACTATTAAAAAATAAAGTTCAGGATGGTCATGGCTGGAATATTTTTGATCATAAGTCTGTTCAAGCAGGGCTTGCTTGAGGCAAAACAACAGTAACAATTGGAACAATAGTGATAATGGTTTAATTTAGGCAGGAGGATAGTAATCCTGAGGTGAGGAAGTTAGTTGATTATATCAACCTCAGTATTTGACTGGTACTTTACATCCAAGAGCAATGTAAAACAAAGTCATTTGCAGAAGCATTTGAACTCAAAACAGTGTTGGGCAACTAAATGCTAGAGCATTGTGTTCAACATTCTAACAATTTTGCCACCCTATGACATAAAAATAATAATTGTTTCATATAGGCACATGAAGAGGGTTAAATTAACTCTAATCCTTGACCAGAACTTTATTTTATTGACCTTGAAAGAATGAAAAGCAAAGTCATCCTGATAGGATTTGAACTCAGAATGTAAATAATCATAACTAAATACAAGTATTTTGTCAAACACTCTACCAACTCAGCCACCAATAATACTAATTTATTTTATCTAGGAATATGGTAAAATCTGATAAAGTGAGAATGTTTAAGTAATCGATTTGACCCTCATATTTTCTAAATTTCGAATGAAGTGGAGGAATGAAACTAAATCCTGCAAGGCATTTAATCCAATGTTTTACTTTTTCTGCAAACAATTCACCATCTTTAAAAATAAAACAATTATAATAACATTCTAAGGTCTCAAATCTCAATAGAAGACTGTATTAACACCAGTTCATAATTGATATTTATTTTATTGAGTGTTATTTCTACACCATCAGTTCGATGAACAACCTCTGTTGACTTCTTTGATAAGTGCTATGTGTTTGATATGGAATTTTCATGTGAAAATACAAAAACAATTTCTAGTTGCTTCCCTCCTAGTACTTTTTATATTTTCCAAGGTACCATCTTGTCAGCTAGATTCAGATAAATTCATCACAACTGCCTGGGCATTCAGATCACATAGAGCCAGAACAAATACCACAAACTATTGTATCTAATCTTCTAACAATTCTGGCCATTTGTTATATTGACCTGGAAGGATGAAAGGCAAAATTGATCATAGCAGGATTTGAACTCTGAACATAAAGAATAGGAACAAATACCACAAAACAGCATTTTGTCTGACAGTCCAATAATTCTGCTGATTTTCCACCTTATTTAGTTTTAAGGGGATGAAAAGCAAAGTCAAATTAAGTCAAATTTGAACTCAAATCATCATCATCATTTATCATTCATCATTATCATCATTCAGCATCCATTTTCCATGCTGACATGAGCTGGATTCTGGCATCATTCTCACAACGAATATTTGTCTGATGCTAATGCTGATTCTGCCATCCCACTGAAGAGTTCCCATTAACAATGCTAGGTACTCTCCACTAGAAGTACAAGGGTTAATATTTGTAAAAGGAGCAAATGAATAGATTGATATAACCCAAATACATTAATTCATTTTATCAATACTAGAAAAAGGAAAAGCAAAAAAGCAATGATGACAAAATTTGAAATCAAATCATAAAAGTATATAACCGAAAAAATCTCACAAGAAATTTTTATCCAATGTTGTACCATCTCTCCTATCTGGAAACAATAGTAACTTAATCTTTTTCAAGAAAAAATTACTGTATTGACTGAATCAACCCTAATATATTACCTAATATATTAATATTTTACTGACACCTAAAGGATGAAAAGCAAATACAATTCTCAGAGGATTTGAATTTAAAATGCATAAAGACAAAATTAAGTAAAGCATCCAATTATTGACATATTTGTTGTCATTTAGTCTCAGGTCAGACCATATTAATCAGAACTTATGATGAAAGGTATTCTTGCATTACCATCCTACCTTTGCTTTTTATACATAATTGAGGGAAATTTGGTTGTTATTTTGCAGGTGAACAACCATGTAGAGGTTTCCTTGTTGACTCTGAAAGCACTTTGTTTTTGTTGTTGTTTTATAACTTCAGGTCAGCCCTAATCAAGCAGACCTATGTTCATTCAAATATGTTCCTTACATGATCAGCGTCTTTCTTAATTCTTCTTTTGTTTTCCTCTTTTAAAACAGCTAAGGTGTAATATGAAAGAGGATTCGGCAGCTATTTCCGGCAACTCCAATGACCATATAGAGTCTTTCTCATTGGCTAGTAACACATTTTATTCTTCTGCCTATGGCAGTTAATCTATCTTGGAAACTGAAAAACAATTTGTATTACTTCATCTTTTGAAAAGGAAACAAAATTATTTTAAATATTCCAGGTCACCAAGTGTGTAGCTTTCTTCAGAAAAACTATTTTTAATTCTAGAGAATACTTTCTGTCTTTCTTTCTATTTTTCTTTTTCGTTTTTTATTCTTTCTTTTACTCCATCTCTTTCTCTCTCCCTCTCTCTCTCTCTCTCTTTTACCTCATGTTTATGTAATTTTGTACTCTTATTTCATCTCTCTCTACTTCAGCCTCACTACCTTTATTTTCCTCTTCCAATCCCTTTATTTCTCCTGTCCTTCCTATTTCTTTTTACTTTATATCTCTCCTTTTCCTCAATCTAATTTTTCTTCTATCTTTTTTTAGCCTTAATTCTCACCCCCAATATCTCTTACTTTATATATCACTCTTTTAAATCTCTCATTTACTACAACTATCTTACTCATTTCCTTTCTCTCTTTATCACTCATTCCCCCCACTCTTTCTATTATGTGCTTTCCCCCACCCCCACATCTCTCTCTCTCTCAACACTTCTTTCTTCACTATGCTTTGTCTTACTTTCACTTTTACTCCTTTAACTACCTCACTCCCTTCTTCCCTTCCTTCCTATCCTTCACTACCCACTTTCTAAAGCATTCCTTTATTCATAAAACTAACCACTCTCATGCCTTATCATTTCCTTCCTCCCCGCCCACCTCGGATACTTTATATTTGAAGAATATTAATTTTAACAAATTTAATAAAATAAAATACATTGTTAAGGGGATAATTTTTTCAGTCTATCAACATCCCTTTCATTGCCATCTTCTCTTATAAAAACAAGATATCACAAACAACAACAACAATAACACCATTATATTCATCCTCATCGTTGTCGTCATTACCATTATTATTGTTGTTGTTGTAATTATTATTATCTTGACAGAATCATTAGAGTAATGCAAAAAATGCCTTGTAGAATTTGTTCTGGCTGTTTACATTCTGAGTTCAAATTCTGCTAAGATCAACTTTGCTTTTCATCGCTATTTCTTTTTTGACAACAACAACAATAACAAGTGGGAACAGCACCATTAATGGTAATGTTTGTTGTGAGAATCATGACACTAGCTGACAGAAGGAAAATAATATTTGCAGCTGTAACAGAAGATAAATCGAAGATGTTCTAGTATTCTATTCTATATAACTGGGATTTGGTCTTTGTCTTCTATTATAATTCAATTTGCATTTAGGATGCTTTGTGAGAATAGCTTAAACTGACTCCAGTACTCAGCTGGTGTCTTATAGTTTATCTGACCTTGCATGACCTTGGCAACATTTGAACTCTGTATATAAAAGGTCAAAGCAAAATACCATGAGGAATTTTTCCTGGTACTCAAGCAATTCTGCTGATCCACCATCTGAAGACATGGGATGAAGTGATCAATTTAGATCTCAGGAAGCTGGCCCAGATGAGGTGATGCAAGATTGAGAAGAATGGTGAAATGCTATACTGCAGAGCTGTTCAATCCATGGTAGCACGAGAAGATAGATACTAAGATTATGATGACAGTGTTGTTGGTGGCTGCAGTGATGATGATAATCATGAACTTGAGGATGACTATGATGTTGATGATAGTGATGAGTATAATAATATAATGAGGATGCTACTGGGTCTTCTATGAATGATGGTGATGAGTAAGAGGACAATAATTGTGATAGTGGTGCAGTTGATATTGATGACGATGATGACGACAACGATGACAACAATAACAACAATGATGATGGTTACAACAATGACAACAACACTGATGATGATTATGATGATCAAAGTTTGCCTTTCTTTCATGCTGACTTCACCACACCAACCTACACTATAATTGCAACAATTGTGATTGTAGCTGCTGTAATAATGGTAGTGACGTTGGTGGTTGTAGTGGTGGTAGTAGTGGTGATGGTTAAGAAGAAGATGATGATATAGATGATGTCACATCACACAAGCGAAGGGAACACTTACCATCAGTTTTCGCTGAAAGAATCTTGCCCCTTATTCCCATTCTTCTTATTTCAAATTAGCAGCCCAAACCTGCATCCCTAAATTGTTCCTATACCTCTAATGATGTGTTGCTTCTTGCTTCTATTATATTCATTTCTACCTCCATTTAACATATATAGATACAGGATAGGGGGCAATAAACAGCCTCTATAGCATCACTTATCATTAGAAATAGTTGCTAAATCCCCTCCCTCAAATCACAGTTTACTCTCTTAATAAAAAATATAGAAAAGGAAAGAGACATTAGTTAATATTGTTCTGATCCAAGATGGAATGTTCAGATTGAAATATCTTTACTCATAAGCCTGTTCAGCCAGGGTTGTCCAAGAGTTACAAAAGCATATCAATGCAGTGAAATAAATATAGTCATAAAAATAACAGATTATCCTAAAAGTTTGAAATGGAAGCATTTTTTTATTATAAAATAATTAGGACAACTTTATTTTAAATGTAAAAAAACAGCAAAACAGAGAAATAGAAAGTAAAGAAACAAATTAAAATAAACAATAAAAGTATACTTATATTGTATACACACATATATCATCATCATCCTTTAACATCCATTTTTCCTGCTGGTATGGGTTGGACGGTTTGACCAGAGCTGGCAAGCTGCACCAGGTTCCAGTCTGATCTGACATGGTTTCTAAAGCTCGATGCTCTTCTTAACACCAGCCACTTTACAGTGTGTGCTGGGTGCTTTTAATGTGGCACCGGCACATATAATTTATACATATACTCTTACTTTTTTACTCTTTTACTTGTTTCAGTCTTTTGGCTGGAACACAGCCTTTAGTCGAGCAAATCGACCCTAGGACTTATTCTTTGCAAGCCTAGTACTTATTCTATCAGTCTCTTTTGCTGAACCGCTAAGTTATGGGGATGTAAACACACCACTATCAAGTGATGTTGGGGGGACAAACACAGACATACATATAAACACACATACATACATATACACGCACATACATATATATATATACATGACGGGCTTCTTTCAGTTTTCGTCTACCAAATCCACTCACAAGGCTTTGGTCGGCCTGAGGCTATAGTAGAAGACACTTGCCCAAGGTGCCACACAGTGGGACTGAACCCGGAACCATGTGGTTGGTAAGCAGGCTACTTACCACACAGCCACTCCTGTGCCTATATTTGTATAATATATACATATCTAAAACCAAAGTCCTAATAAGTAGGAAAATAGACAAAACACAAACTCCTTCAGGTAGATGGCCCTGCTCGATCTGTAGAAAAGGCCTAGGTAGAAACTCTATAAGATGTACCCAGTGTAAGCTATGGATACATAAGAAGTGCAGCAAAATCAAAGGAAGGCAAACCAGGAAGTTAGTTTTTGCATATGGCAGATGTTCAGGAGCAATAAACACTGAAAATATGCAGAAAACATCTTCCACATTCCAGGGAGAAAAACTAGACGTAGTTGATAACTTCCGTTATCTAGGTGACCAAGTTAGTAGTCGGGGAGGGTGTGCTGAAAGTGTAGTTACTAGAATAAGAATAGCCTGGGCAAAGTTCAGAGAGCTCTTACTCCTGCTGGTGACAAAGGGCCTCTCACTCAGAGTAAAAGGCAGACAGTATGACGCATGTGTACGAACAGCCATGCTACATGGCAGTGAAACATGGGCTGTGACTGCTGAGGACATGCATAAGCTCGTAAGGAATGAAGCCAGTATGCTCCGATGAATGTGTAATGTCAGTGTGCATACTCGACAGAGTGTAAGTACCTTGAGAGAAAAGTTGAACCTAAGAAGCATCAGTTGTGGTGTGCAAGAGAGACGATTGCGCTGGTATGGCCATATGGTGAAAATGGATGAGGATAGCTGTGTGAAAAAGTGCTACACCCTAGTGGTTGAGGGAACCTGTGGAAGCGGTAGACTCAGGAAGACCTGGGATGAGGTGGTGAAGCAAGACCTTCAAACATTAGGCCTCACCGAGGCAATGACTTGTGACCGAGACCTTTGGAAATATGCTGTGCGTGAGAAGACCAGGTAAGCCAAGTGAGACCATAATCCGAAGCCTCTGCCAGGAGTGTAGCCAGCCCATTTATGCATAACTTTCCTTCATTGGACACTAAACTTCGCTTGCGAAGACCTGTTGAGGCAAGTGAAATCGAAATCGTGATGGCACCTGTACCAGTGGAGCGCTAAGAGTACCGGCCGAGCGTGATCATTACAAGAGCAGCTGTCTGCTTCCATGCCAGTGGCACGTAAATAGCACCATTTGAGCGTGATCGTTACCAGCGTCACCCTACTGGCATTTGTGCCAGTGACATGTGAAAAAACATTCGAGCGAGGTCGTTGCCAGTGCCGCTGGACTAGTTCCTGTGCAGGTGGCACATAAAATACATTATTTTGGGTGTGGCTGTTGCCAGTACCGCCTGACTGGCCTTCATGCCAATGGCACATAATAGCACCCACTACACTCTCAGAGTGGTTGGTATTAGGAAGGGCATCCAGCTGTAGAAACTCTGCCAAATCAAATTGGAGCCTGGCTTAGCCATCTGGTTCGCCAGTCCTCAGTCAAATCGTCCAACCCATGCTAGCATGGAAGGCAGACGTTAAACGATGATGATGATGATGATATTATTTTTAATCTTAGTCTCATAACAACCAGTAAATGTTTTATTTATGATTTTACATGAATTAGTTATATTACCCTGAATTTATAATGTTATGTAAGTAATATACTCGTTCTATCAACTAATAAACACCTAATATAGAAATACTAGAATTTTCTAGACTTGTTAAAACTTATTGGACAAACTGTGTGTGTATAAATGGATGTTTAATAGGTTTTGTAATTGATACGCTAAACATGCTTGAAAGAAAGGACTCGAATACTGTTCACAAAGTTGAAATAATGTGTAATAATAACAATCCTTTCTGCTATTTGCAGAAGGCCTGAAATTTTGAGGATGAGGGCTTCTATACTGACCTCAGTGCTCAACTGGTACTTATTTTATCACTCTTGAAAGGATGAAACAAAAAAAAGTTGACCTCAACAGAATTTGAAATCAGAACGTAAAGCCAGAAGAAATACCAGTAAGTATTTTGCCTGACATGGTAGTAATTCTGCCAGCTCACCACCTTAAATATTTAATTGTAATGATGGTTGCTTATTTCAAAGTTTCATCATTAAAAATTGGCTTCCCAAAGCTTTAACTGTGATACTTTAAAGTAAAGTCACTATTAATATAAAAAATTACTAATACACACACGCACACATGTAAGTTCGTTTACGGGAAATGTTTTGAATATGCATATAAAATCTCCTATTCTATTATGCCAGCTACAGCCTAATGATACCAACTGGCAATACCAGTTTTTTTGGGTCATACCAAGCTGTACCAATATAATGTAGGATAAATATAGTTATAATAATAATAACCCTCAGATGGAATTTGTAGATATTTTAATGCATCACTACATGTATTTCCACAAATCATGTTTCTTAAGATCAGAGTCTGTATTCCTGGGATGATTATAGTACAGTTCATAGCATCCATGGACATTAGGTAGATCATGTTTATGTTATAAAGAGATGGCAGTGTGTGTGGTGATTTTGGACTTATTTTGATCTGTGAGTATACAGATGTCAGGATGGGTAGTATAGTTCTTTGGTTTGATCTTATTCACAGCAGATGCCTCCTCAAAGAATTCAGAAGTAGTCGGGTCAGCAGGTACAGCCATTCAGTTGTAAGAGTTCATTGTCTGAGTTCCATCACCTTCCGCCCCTCAACACCAAATACACACAGAAATGCTCCACATACTCTAATCACTCTTCTCATTGGTCAAAATTGATAAACAACCCTCATTTATACATCCATTGATGCTATATTACCTGAAGAAATGAATGCATGAACAAGATCTGCTTGATGTCATGGATGCTACGGACTGTCCTGTAATCATCTCAGGAATACGGACTATGATATTAAGGAACATGTGATTTGTGGAAACATGCATAGTGATGCATTAAAACATTTATAAATACCATCCAAGGATTATTATTATTACTACTATATATATATATATATATATATATATATATATATATATGTATATCATCATCATCATCATCATCGTTTAACGTCCGCTTTCCATGCTAGCATGGGTTGGACGATTTGACTGAGGACTGGTGCAACCGGATGGCTACACCAGGCTCCAATCTAATTTGGCAGAGTTTCTACAGCTGGATGGCCTTCCTAACGCCAACCACTCAGAGAGTGTAGTGGGTGCTTTTACGTGTCACCCGCACGAAAACGGCCACGCTCAAAATGGTGTCTTTTATGTGCCACCCGCACAAGAGCCAGTCCAGGGGCACTGGCAACGATCTCACTTGGCTTGCCGGGTCTTCTCACGCACAGCACATTTCCAAAGGTCTCGGTCAGTAGTCATCGCCTCGGTGAGGCCCAATGTTCGAAGGTCTTGCCTCACCACCTCAGCCCAGGTCTTCCTGGGCCTACCTCTTCCACGGGTTCCCTCAACTGTTAGGGAGTGGCACTTTTTCACGCAGCTATCCTCATTCATTCTCACCACATGTCCAAACCAGCGCAATCGTCTCTCTTGCACACCACTACTGACGCTTCTTATGTTCAGCTTTTCTCTCAAGATACTTACACTCTGACGGGTATGCACATTTACATTACACATCCAGCGGAGCATACTGGCTTCATTCCTTGCGAGCTTACGCATGTCCTCAGCAGTCACAGCCCATGTTTCACTGCCATGTAGCATGGCTGTTCGTACACATGCGTCATACAGTCTGCCTTTTACCCTGAGTGAGAGTCCCTTTGTCGCCAGCAGAGGTAAGAGCTCTCTAAACTTTGCCCAGGCTATTCTTATTCTAGCAGTTACACTTTCAGCGCACCCACCCCCACTACTAACTTGGTCACCCAGATAGCGGAAGCTATCAACTACCTCTAGTTTTTCTCCCTGGAATGAGATAGAAGTTGTTTCCTGTTTGTTCACAGTGTTTATTGCACCTGAACATCTGCCACATACAAAGACTAACTTTGTAGTTAATCTGCCTTTGATATTGCTGCACCTCTTATGTGTCCATTGCTTGCACCGGGTACATCTTATAGAGTTACTACCTACTCCTTTACTGCATACAGAGCAGGGCCATCTACCTGAAGGGGTTTGTGCTTTATCTACCTTCCTACTTATTAGGATTTTGGTTTTTGCTAGGTTGACTCTAAGGCCCTTCGATTCTAGTCCTTGCTTCCACACCTGAAACTTCTCTAGTTCTGATAGTGACTGCGCAATTAGTGCAAGGTCACCAGCATAGAGGAGCTCCTAGGGGCAACCTGTCTTGAATTCCTCTGTGATCGCCTGGAGGACTATGATAAATAGGAGGGGGCTGAGGACGGAACCTTGGTGGACCCCTACCTCTACCCGGAATTCATTACTGTACTCATTTCCAACCTTCACCTTACTGACAGCATCTCTGTACATGGCTCACACAGCTCTCACTAACCATTCTTCTATCCCAAGTTTCCTCATTGACCACCAGATAAGGGATCGGGAGACCCTGTCAAAGGCTTTCTCCATGTCAACGAAGGCCAGATACAGAGGTTTATCCTTGGCTAGATATTTCTCCTGCAGCTGTCTCACTAGAAATATGGCATCAGTGGTGCTTTTACCTGGCACGAATCCGAACTGCATCTCGTCTAAATTGATTCGCTCCCTAATTAGTTGGGCTATGACCCTCTCCGTAACTTTCATAACCTGATCTAACAGCTTGATGCCTCTGTAATTATTAGTGTCTAAAGCGTCACCTTTACCTTTGTAGCAGTTTACTATGGTGCTGCTACACCAGTCATTAGGTATGACTCCTTTGTGTATCACCTGGTTCGTAATACGGGTGACTAGGCTGTAGCCAACACTGCCAGATATTTTGAGCATCTCTGCAGTGATTCCTGATGGGCCGGGGGCTTTCCCTGTCTTCATACTCTTAATTGCTTTATCTACCCTGGTACTGTCAACTCGGATAGCTGGTCCCTCTGTTGGGTCGACATACGGCAGGCTCTCTTTCTCCCATTCATTCTCTTTATTAAGCAATCTATCGTAGTGGCATCTCCAGACCTCTTTCTTTGCAGCCTCATTTAGTGCAAGCGTACCATCATCCATGCGAACACATTTCTCTCCTACAACATCACTATTCTCTCTCCTACACTGTCTTGCAACACGAAATACCTCGAGTCTCTGGTCCTCACGGCGCAGAACATTGGCAAATCTTTTCTTATCTGCTTCCCCTATATATAAATTAAATAGAGAGATACTATTGACAATCCAATTTATTTATATTATAATATTACATATTATACTATGAATATAATATAACATAACATAATATTATATAACATGAACAATTATTAAAAAACCCATAAAAGGCCAACAAATTGTTCCGACTTATATACATTTTTTCTGATATATATACATAATAACAATTTCCTTATATATAAAGTCACCTCAGGGTCATGGTTTAAAAATAGACGAAATTCCGTGTGAAAGGACGGCTGGATTGTAAAAATTAATTCAAATGTCTAGCTAGTCTTGAGTGGTCGACCCTAACCCTATCCCTAACCCTAACCCTGTCCCTAACCCTATCCCTAACCCTAACCCGCGTGTGCAAATGAATACGTGTTTAGGGTTAGGGTTAGGGTTAGGATCGACCACTCACGACTAGCTAGCGCGGACGCGCGACTGCGCGTTCGGGACTGCGCGTTCGGGTCTGCTTTAGTAGTACCAAGCACTTTAATGGACGATACAACCAAGTAAGTGCAATCCACAACTTTCGAAATTCACTTCATTACATCTCAAACACATACCAATTGAAATCCTTTCATATCCAAGATAGTCCCTTGCCACCACAACATACAACAATAAGATATGTGTGTATATAAATGTATATAATTAAGTATCTAAGTCTTTCCCTATGTATAACTGCAACAAAAAATATATAAGCAATTATATCTTCAATACAACAACTCTTTTATTCATTTAAATTAATTGATATGTAAACATGCAAGGAGAATGATAGCTTGATTGAATTTTAAATTTATACTTGCTCACTAATATTCACCTGGAAGTCATAGAGCCTTCAGTCAAACAACATGCACGGAGAGGTAAATATGAGTTTTGAAATAGTTTATGTAGTAAGCCTAGCTGATGAGCTTTAAGTGTTGGTTCAATACAGAAAGCGAAACCAATCGATACTAAGATGTCTATGATCTTATTTGTATTTTACTAAATGTATCTTACAAATAAGAGGACTGTTTCAGAGAAATATATTCTCTATATTCTCCGTGCATGTTTACATATAGTGAGAGATGCATGGTTTTGGAGGGTTTTAACTCCTCCTTCAAGCAAACATGTATATATTGTACCCTGAATTTTTATGATATATTTTGCTTATTTGAATTATGTTTGCTGGTCACCTTATCATTATTTTTATAGGTCATGATAACTTATTTAAATTTTAAATTTATACTTGCTCATTAATGTTCATTTGGAAGTTGCAGGACTTTCAGTAGAACAATGCACATGGAGAGGTAAATATATTTTTTGAAATAGTTTATGCAGTAAGCCTATCTGATAAGCTTTAAATGTTGGTTCAACACAGAAAGTGAAATCAATTGATACTAGGATGTCTATGATCTTATTTACATTTTACTAAATGTATCTTACAAGTGGGAGGACTGTTTCAGAGAAATATATTTGCTATATTCTCCGTGAGTGTTTACATACAGTGAGAGATGCATGGTTTTGGAGGGTTTCAATTCCTCTTTCAAGCAAACAGGTACATATTGTACTCTGACTTTTTGCTATATATATATATATATATATATATATATATATATACACATATATACATACACACTCAAGCATATATATATATATATATATATATATATATATATATATATATATATATATATGTGTGTGTGTGTAGTGAAACTACCTATCGTCACTAGATACAAAACTGCTATCGCCATTCTTCTCATTTAGATATAAATAAACACGGGCATAGCAGAGAACCCATTCCTTGTCATCACGTGACTGATTAATATTCGAAGCGGCAACTTCTTCGAACCGTTCCCGCCAGAACACAAACTGACCAATCACGGCCCCTAATAAGGTCACGTGATAGAGTATTAAACTGAAGCATTCGGGAGCCGATAATTCGCCTTAAATAGATCAACTCATACCCAACAAATTTGTCTCGGTCCAGTTTCTCTTTGAGATCTGTTCCGTATACCACACGACAGCAGCAGCAACAATCAGCCAGCGACCATTTCAACAGCTTCGTCCAGCCAACGATGACCACTGCCGTCGCCATATCAGCAATACGTTTCTACGACTACTACCAAGCAGCAGCAATCTCCACCAGCGTCAACACGACTTTCTATGTACACCAAACTAAACCACCGCGGCACTTCTCTCTCTTCGATTCTGTTAGGTGACTCAGCTTCACCACGATAAATAAACAGACAAGAATCTCAGCCAGTGACGAACATCTGTATAACAAGAATCACGGCCCGGCATCGATGCCACGACATCACAACTAGTGATCAGCTCTGCCACACTCAGCCTCCTCACTTTCACATACAGAACTTTTCCTATAGTGTACTAAAGAACTGGTATAATTGTTCACGTGCTATTGACTCTCTTTCTCTCTGCTGTAATAACTAACATACACACTTTTCTTTGTATGATGGCCTGTCTTTGATTATGTTCTTATATGTCGCATTCACATCCACACACAGACATACATCTTTAACGCCATAATAAATATTTCTGTTATTCATCTTATACGGTTGTGGTCTTTCATTACTGGTCATCTATGTTATCGTAGCATAACATATCATATATATCAACATTGATATATTATTTTGTGTTCGACCGTGTGACGCGTTTAAATAAAAGGAGTCCTCTGTTTTACCATTCGTCACCATTTCCCCTTTTTTGAGTTCACACGGTCGTTCCTTACATATATATATGCATATATGGGTACAGGACGTCACAGACAGTAAACAACATGAAATACAAAAACAAATAAGTTGAATACGCAAACGAGAGAAACAAATGGAAAACAGAACAAGTAACATAAAGAATGACCCTTCATCAGTTGTCAGCTGTCTATCTATTCCTCATTTGGATCATTGAACAACAATATGAGTCTTCAAAGGCAGTTGCTCCCACAAAAGCCAAACTAAAATTTGGGATTTTATGGAGGGTCAAAGTTAGTAACAAAAACAGGACAGTGGTGACATACAAGGAAGCCAAAAGAAAACAAACATGGAGGGTCGTTAGACCAGATGAAGGTAAAATAGAGAATGCTGGAGAAATATTTTTTTGACAAGAAAAGATAGAAGAGAGAGATAAATAGGATACGTCCAACCTCTAGGACAACCCTGAAGGAAAAGAAAGATGAGCACGTGAGGAATTGAAAGATGGACGATAGTCACATGTGAGCAATGGGAGAGAGTAAAGGAGAAAGAGGGAAAGAGAGAGACAGACAGATAGAAAATGGTGAAGGAGAGAAAAAAGCAATTAGAGAAAATGATAGGGGGAGAGAACAGTATAGGGTAGAGTCGCATAAAAAAAAATTAAGATAAACTTACTTGGAAATGGATGCATGACGCTCAATCAGATAATAATATAAATAATACATACATATATATATATATATACACATACATATATATATATATATATATACATGCATGGAGAGCTTTAACAGATTAACATCAATTTATTAACATATTGTCAATTTCTAGTTGCTTACAGTTGTTTCCATATCTGACTCATTCAAATTACACTAGCAAGTTAAATGTTTTTTCAGGGCGAAAAAATTGACACACAAGAATTGCATCTTAATTGTTTGAAGATCCTCAACAGACTTCATAATGTGTTTAATTGGTGCCTGTTATTAAACAATAAATACAAATACTGTTAAGTAATACTAGAATCCTGAGTATTTCATTGATATATAGGATTAAACCAGGGAAACTTGGATGCTAACATCCTTTTTAAGAGGAATCTATATCCTTACAATAACATACACTATTTCACAACCCTAAAAAATTTGTACACACCTAAAAAATTTGCCATTGCTCTGATAATATCAAAGGAAATCAAACAACAATAAACATTTTCAAAGATATGAACAAAATATTAATTTTCAAATGTTACAAAAATATGTACACCCTAAAGGAAATTTGCTATATTCAATATTTTATCCACTTTTTTTTTTACTAAATTCAGATATTGCTTATAATTTCAATTCTAATAAATTATTTCTCCTGGCATTTTTGTACTGGTCATTGTCAGTGCATCTGCAAGAATTCTGATTTGTGTACCGTGTTGAAAATCTTCATTGTGGTTAAAATGGCACCAAGAGAAAAAGAATTGTCTGGAGATTTGAAGAAAATTATTTTTAATTTGCACAAAAACGGTTTAGGATTCAAGTTAATTAGTAAACAAATACATATTAGCGTAAACGCAGTTGCCAAAGTAATTCAGAAGTACAAAGCTACTGGGTGGCTAAGTAATAAACATTGTCTAGGTTGTCCGCCTGTTGTAATTGCACATGATATTCGTCACATTCAATGTTGTGTGATGGGTGACAGGTGTCATACCACATCATCTTTGGCCCAAGGAGTGTTTTCTGTTAGTGGAAAGAGTGTATTTGCCCAAACAGTTCACCAAACTTATTTAACACAGTTCACCAAACTTATTTAACACTATATTATTTAGAAGTTATAGTTTCATTTCAACATAATATTAGAACTTCGATTGGAATAGTGTTGATATATTTTCGATTATTTTTGATTAATATTATTTGATTAATTATTAATCTTTATAGTTTATAATATCGTTAAAGTTTTTTTAAAATCAAAACTTTGTATATATATATAAAGTTTAACCTTTTATTCTTAATAATTTTTTTCTTTCCTAATTTTTTCATTCATAATTTTTTTCCATTCATAATTTTTTCATTCATATTTTTTATTATTACGTTTGTAGAAATAAATAATCTTGTATTTTTCTATTATTCAATTGATCTTTAATCATAATTAAATAAACGTCTTTAGCTTTAAATAATATAGCTTTAACTATTACACCGGTTAAATATGTACTAATTTTATCTTCATTATTATTTTAAACTTAAACTTCGTTCAACTTATATTTAAAACAATGATAATTTAAAACAATGATAATTTAGGTAAGATGTTTTTTGTATATAATATACATGTTATTATTAAGGATGAAGGGATGATTATTGAATCGTTATTATTTTGATATTATGATATATTTTTTAAATAATTTTTCTATCTTTATATAATAAGTATTTCATATTAATTCATTTGGTACTTATTGTTGGTTGAGATATATATCTAATTATTGTTCTACTTACGATCTGACGAGTAGCTATATTTTTGAATAGAACTTATTTTCGATAATTTCAATTGATTTTAATCGATTTAAATTTCTTTTCTATTTGAAAATTGGTTATGAAACACGTGTAATCTTCTTATTATATTTATCTTATGATATTTACTTTACTTTATATTATACTCATTTATTGTGCTTTTAATTATTAATTTTTCTATATGTGATAGTGGATTTTCATCGATGAGTTCTTGAAAATTGGTTATTTTCCCTAAAACTATATATATATATATATATATATATATATATATATATATAAATTTAAAGAAGGCAGAAAGTGGAGAAATATCAATGAACAACAATTGACTTACATCAACTATTATTTATTAATTCAAGACAAATAGACTAAATTTTGATTCTTGATAAACTCATGTTTATCCTTGTCATTACCTATAATTTATGACCATAATATGCCTGCATATGTATGCCCATGGTAAAACATAGATAATATACCGGTAGTGTAATGGATACTTCTATCCCTTAGATGGTTATTTTAATCTCTAACCAGTTAACCATATATATATATATATATATATATATATATATATATATGGAGAAAGAGAGAGAGAGATACATATATTGGGTTGGCAACTAAGTTCCCGCCATTTTTTTGAATTTTGGAATCTATTGTTTTTTTTTCTAGTAAATTTTAGTTCATTTTTGTTTATTTTCAGATCATTAAAATGGAATGTCAAGTTAAGAAAAACGAGCATTTTTGACACCTCCTTCTTTTTGCTTTTAATCAAGGTTCTAAGGCCACAAAAGCTGCTTGTGAGTTTTGTTGGTCTCTTGCTCAACTGCTCCACTCATAATAACCAAGGGGGTTGCAGTCTGGGGAATTAGGTGGCCAGATGTTAGGGGTGATGTGGTTGCAGAAATTGTCTGACAGCCATGACTGTGTCCTGCTTATATGACATGGTGCAAAGTCCTGTTGCCAGACACAGGGTCTTTCAGCAGCCGCCCTCTTGACCCAGGGCAGCACTACCTCCTCCAGCACTTAATATGTGTTTGTGCCTGTATTCAAAACCCCCACCACCGCTTGACAACCAGTGCTAGTGTGTTTATGTATCTGTAACTCAGCAGTTAAGCAAAAGAGACCCATAGAATAAGTACCAAGCTTATAAAAAGTAAGTATTGAGGTCAATACATTCAGCTAGTGATCACTCCAAACACCATGATGTTGACTGGATGTTTGATTTTTATCACTCCTAATACATGTCCTTAGATTGCACTGTTCTCAGATTGGAACAATTTGCCCAATCTATTAATACAAATATCTATATATTTATACTTAAATATTCATTCTCTGAAAGTCTCCACTATTTGCTTTCACTCATTTTGCATTTTTTCATATACACATATTTTGTATTTCATACCCAAACTGTTATATTTAATATATCTAATTTGTTTATCTGCATAATTGCTCAACTGGATCCTTCTTATCTCCATTATTTACCCCATCAAATTCATCCCCTGTAAAGACATCAGAGTCTAAGTTTGAATCATTTGAGCACTACTGAGAATCTCTGAATCTCACCTATTGACACACTATATATACATATATATATATATATATATATATATACACATATATATATATATATATATATATATATATATATATATATACACATATATATATATATATATATATATATATATATATATATATATATATACAGTGTGCAATGGGTAAACTGTCGCCATTTTATATTTATAATTTCGCATATGTGAATTGTTTGTTTTTGATGATTTTGTCAACTACACAGTATAGTAGGATCAATTGGGCACTGTCTGTGAGAAAAACAGCACCATGACTCAATTCACTCTGCCAGAAATTTGGAAATGACATGCTGTACTGCTTGGCATTTGCACTAGAAGATCCAATACAAACATTTCAGAGTGTTTGGGTGTCAATCTGAGAAGAGTGCAGAACATATGGAAAGAGTTGGATAAGTCTAATGATGATTAAAAGGTATGGTAGCTCGGAAAATTCACTCTGATTGTTCTGATAAGAAAAGAACTTTTGAACTTGTTGGGAAGATCCAGGCCATGATTGACAATGATTCCTCCAAGTCAATCAGGTTCATTGCCAGCGACATGGGAGTGTCTGAGCTTCTTATCAAGCAGGTAGTGCATGAAGACATTCAGTATTCCTCACACAAGATGACAAAAGGTCGATTTTCATCCTGAGCCATCAAAGAGGAAAAACTGCACTATGAAGCTTTTGAACAAACTCAAGCATCTCCCCATTGGTTTTTTCCCAGATAAGAAAAATTTCTGCCAAGATCAGATGGTGAATACACAGAACAACCGTTGGCTTGCCATGTCCCCAAAACATGTACCAAGAGTGATATATATATATATATATATATATATATATATATATATATATATAGTGTGTCAACAGGTGAGATCCAGAGATTCTCAATATAGAAGACACTTAGAAGTGCTCAAATGATTCAAACTTAGTCTCCAATGTCTTTACAGGAGATAAATTTGATGGAGTAAAGAATGGCAATAAGAGGGATCCAGTTGGACAGATATGGAGGAAATTATGCAGATAAACAAATTAGATATATTAAATATAACAGTTTGGGTATGAAATACAAAATATGTGTATATGTATACATGCAAAATGAGTGAAAGCAAAAAGGGGAGACTTTCAGACAATGAATATTTAAGTATAAATATATAGATATTTGTATTAATAGATCCAACTTACACAGAGAATTAAGGATGGTGAGGAGAAAGGTGTTATAACCTCTGCTTCTGGAGGCTCAGAGATCGATCATAATATCGGTAGATGTAGTTCATCACAATATGCAACTGTAATGGAAGCAAACTTGAAGATAAACTGAGCCGCCATCATCAGAGTAGACAAGATCTTAGATTTCAGACCATAATGCAGCTTAGAACTTCTGTGCATTATGATCTGAAATCTAAGATCTTTTGTATCATGATGATGAACACTCAATTTATCCAATGTTGATTGCTTTCATTATGGTTGCATATTGTGATGGACTACATCAACCAACATTATGATGGATCTCCAAGCCCGCAGAAACAGCTGTTCGACTTATAACACCTTTCTTCCGCCACCCACCCCCTTTAATTCTCTCTGTCATTTCTACACTGTGTAAGCTGGATCTATTAATACAAATATCTATATATTTATACTTAAATATTCATTGTCTGAAAGTCTCCACTTTTGCCTTCTCTCATTTTGCATGCATAAATATATACATATTTTGTAATTCAAACTCAAACTGTTATATTTAATATATCTAATTTGTTTATCTGCATAGTTGCTTCTCTCTCTATATATATATGTATATATATATTTCCTGAAGATTGCAATTAGGCATCAAACATGTTAAAAAATACTGTTGGAGATGCTTTCATCACATGAAACTAATAGTATCACATAAAAACCTACATTGTGTTATTAAATAATATTATTTCTCACTAGATGGAGTACTTTTTTTGTTGATCTTTCCATCATGGGACGGTACAGTATATATATATATATATATATATATATACATGCATATATATATGTATATATATGCATTTATATATAAACATATATATATATATATGCGCCGTGAGGACCAAAGACTCGAGGTATTTCGTGTTGCAAGACAGTGTAGGAGAGAGAATAGTGATGTCGTAGGAGAGAAATGTGTTCGCATGGATGATGGTACGCTTGCACTAAATGAGGCTGCAAAGAGAGAGGTCTGGAGATGCCACTACGATAGATTGCTTAATAAAGAGAATGAATGGGAGAAAGAGAGCCTGCCGTATGTCGACCCAACAGAGGGACCAGCTATCCGAGTTGATAGTACCAAGGTAGATAAAGCAATTAAGAGTATGAAGACAGGGAAAGCCCCCGGCCCATCAGGAATCACTGCAGAGATGCTCAAAATATCTGGCAGTGTTGGCTACAGCCTAGTCACCCGTATTACGAACTAGGTGTTACACGAAGGAGTCATACCCAATGACTGGTGTAGCAGCACCATAGTCAACTGCTACAAAGATAAAGGTGACACTTTAGATACAAATAATTACAGAGGCATCAAGCTGTTAGATCAGGTTTGAAAGTTACGGAGAGGGTCATAGCCCAACTAATTAGGGAGCGAATCAATTTAGACGAGATGCAGTTCGGATTCGTGACAGGTAAAAGCACTACTGATGCCATATTTCTAGTAAGACAGCTGCAGGAGAAATACCTAGCCAAGGATAAACCTGTACCTGGCCTTCGTTGACATGGAGAAAGCCTTTGACAGGGTCCCCCGATCCCTTATCTGGTGGTCAATGAGGAAACTTGGGATAGAAGAATGGTTAGTGAGAGCTGTGCGAGCCATGTACAGAGATGCTGCCAGTAAGGTGAAGATTGGAAATGAGTACAGCAATGAATTCTGGGTAGAGGTAGGGGTCCACCAAGGTTCCGTCCTCAGCCGCCTCCTATTTATCATAGTCCTCCAGGCAATCACAGAGGAGTTCAAGACAGGTTGCCCCTGGGAGCTCCTCTATGCTGATGACCTTGCACTAATTGCGGAGTCATTATCAGAACTAGAGGAGAAGTTTCAGGTGTGGAAGCAAGGACTAGAATTGAAGGGCCTTAGAGTCAACCTAGCTAAAACCAAAATCCTAATAAGTAGGAAGGTAGATAAAACACAAACCACTTCAGGTAGATGGCCTTGCTCAGTATGTAGAAAAGGCCTAGGTAGTAACTCTATAAGATGTACCCGGTGCAAGCTATGGACACATGAGGTGCAGCAATATCAAAGGCAGGTTAACTAGGAAGTTAGTTTTTGTATGTGGCAGATGTTCAGGTGCAATAAAGACTGTAAACAAACAGGAAACAACTCCTATCTCATTCCAGGGTGAAAAACCTGTAGGTAGTCGAAAACTTCCGCTATCTGGGTGACCAAGTTAGTAGTGGGGGTGGGTGCGATGAAAGTGTAGCTGCTAGAATAAGAATAGCCTGGGCAAAGTTTAGAGAGCTCTTACCTCTGCTGGCGACAAAGGGACTCTCACTCAGAGTAAAAGGCAGACTGTATGACACATGTGTATGAACAGCCATGCTACATGGCAGTGAAACATGGGCTGTAACTACTGAGGACATGCGTAAGCTCGTAAGGAATGAAGCCAGTATGCTCCGTTGGATGTGTAAAGTCAGTGTGCATACCCGTCAGAGTGTAAGTATCTTGAGAGAAAAGCTGAACATTAGAAGCATCAGTTGTGGTGTGCAAGAGAGACGATTGCGCTGGTATGGACATGTGGTGAGAATGGATGAGGATAGCTGCGTGAAAAAGTGCCACACCCTAACAGTTGAGGGAACCCGTGGAAGAGGTAAGCCCAGGAAGACCTGGGCTGAGGTGGTGAGGCAAGACCTTCGAACATTGGGCCTCACCGAGGTGATGACTACTGACCGAGACCTTTGGAAATGTGCTGTGCGTGAGAAGACCCGGCAAGCCAAGTGAGATTCTTGCCAGTGCCCCTGGACTGGCTCTTGTGCGGGTGGCACATAAAAGACACCATTTCGAGCGTGGCCGTTGCCTGTACTGCCTGACTGGCCTTCGTGCGGGTGACACGTAAAAGCACTCATTACACTCTGTGAGTGGTTGGCGTTAGGAAGGGCATCCAGCTGTAGAAACTCTGCCAAATTAGATTGGAGCCTGGTGTTGCCATCCGGTTTCACCAGTTCTCAGTCAAATCGTCCAACCCATGCTAGCATGGAAAGCGGACGTTAAACGATGATGATGATGATGATGATATATGCATTTATGTATATACATATATATATATATATATATATATATATATATATATATATATGCATATGCATTTATCTATAAACATATTTATATACAAAAATAATACATTTCTAAAAGAGCTTGACAGGCATCTCCAACAGCAGGCCATGCTACTCCAGACTGATGACGAGCAAGACTCAGAAACTAGTCTCTGGATGCAGGCTTAGCTGGGTGGAGATGCTTGTCTCCCCCTTGTAAACATAAGGACACAGGAAATCTGTCAAGGCCGACAGGAAGTGGTGCTGCTTCATCATCATCATCATCATCATCATCATCGTTTAACGTCCGCTTTCCATGCTAGCATGGGTTGGACGATTTGACTGAGGACTGGTGAAACCGGATGGCAACACCAGGCTCCAGTCTGATTTGGCAGAGTTTCTACAGCTGGATGCCCTTCCTAACGCCAACCACTCAGAGAGTGTAGTGGGTGCTTTTACGTGTCACCCGCACGAAAACGGCCACGCTCGAAATGGTGTCTTTTATGTGCCACCCGCACAAGCCAGTCCAGGGGCACTGGCAACGATCTCGCTCGAAAATCCTACAGGAGCCAGTCAGGCGGTACTGGCAACGGCCACGCTCAAAATGGTGCATCTCATGTGCCACCCGCACAAGAGCCAGTCCAGGGGCACTGGCAACGATCTTACTTGGCTTGCCGGGTCTTCTCACGCACAGCCCATTTCCAAAGGTCTCGGTCCGTAGTCATCGCCTCGGTGAGGCCCAATGTACGAAGGTCTTGCCTCACCACCTCAGCCCAGGTCTTCCTGGGCCTACCTCTTCCACGGGTTCCCTCAACTGTTAGGGTGTGGCACTTTTTCACGCAGCTATCCTCCTCCATCCTCACCACATGTCCATACCAGCGCAATCGTCTCTCTTGCACGCCACAACTGATGCTTCTAATGTTCAGCTTTTCTCTCAAGATACTTACACTCTGACGGGTATTCACATTGACATTACACATCCAACGGAGCATACTGGCTTCATTCCTTGCGAGCTTACGTATGTCCTCAGCAGTTACAGCCCATGTTTCACTGCCATGTAGCATGGTTGTTCGCCTAGGGCTAAATAGCAGTACTATTATTCCCTTCATGGGACTGTCACATTAAGTTGACAGCATACAACTACTTCATATATATATATATATATGCATATATTGGGGGGTACCCAAAAGTAACCAGAAACATTCTCTGTGGGACAAGCCCGTTGTAGTTCAGGTTTCTGCCACTAGAAACCACTTGATGCAACTCTCAGACATCAGTCTGCTGACCAGCATTGTCCAGTGGGGTCATACTGTCATGTAGCGGGTCTTTGTTTTGCAGTGCTTCTTCCCTTCTCATTGATTTTTGCAATGGCTGAAACGAAGGAACAACATGCTCCCATGAAGTTCCGTTTTCTGTTGGGGAAAACGGTAGCTGAAACAGTTGTCATGCTTCAAACAGCTTACACTGACATGAACAAAACACAAGTTTACAAGTGGCTTTCACACTTTAAGAATGGTCACTTATTACTTGAGGACCAACCTCATTTAAGGTGACTGTTGACCTCCTGAACAAAGGAAAACATCATGAAAATTCATGAACTGATCTCAGAGACCGTCACCAAACAATTAATGAACTTTTTGATATGACTGGTGTGTCCTGGAGCTCCTACAATGAATTTTGAGTGAGGAATTGTAAATGTAGAGTTGCAGCAAAATTTGTGCCTTACCTGCTCACAGAAGATCAAAAGCTGTCACAACTGAATATATGTCATGAACTGAATGAACAGTTGAAAGCTGATCCGGACTTTTTTTCAAAGTTCATCACTGGTGACAAAAGCTGGTGCTATGGAATTTGCAGATGTGGAAGAGGTGAAGAAAAAAAGGACCAAGACATTAAAAGGCATCACTTCACAAGAGTTCCAGCACTGCTTCAAACAGTGGAAAACATGTCTGGACCGATGCATTGCTTCAAGCAGAGAATACTTTGAAGGCGATAAAAGTGTAAACATGAAAAACTAAGTGAATAAAATAATATTGCAAAATTCCTGTTACGGTGTGTATTTTTCGACTATTTTCCACTTTATCATATTCAGTGTGGCATTTGACTTCTAACCTCATACATGGCATATAAAATATAAGCTATGCATAGCTGAAAGAACTTAGATCCTTTTCAGAGATAAGATCTCTAATACTGCTGAATTCTAGATCTGAAACTTTCAGCTGTTGTAAGCATATGGATAAGTTCCTGTTGACAAATTGGAAAGTGCCACCCTCTTCGGATTGAACAACTGTACTGCAGACTCTAAGCCACTATCTTTTCAGCAATATCTTTTATGGTCTAAGGGTAAATAACTCTAATTTTGCTTCTTTCTGTTTTCTTTCTCAACCTTCCATCTTTTATATCTTCTTTCTCGCTTTTCCTCTTATTTTTAGTTCATTATGCAATGTGAGCAGTGCTTTATGATTGTGCTAGGATACCAGATGCTCTCAGCACATAAAAACATATATTGTGTTTATCTCTCACCAGATGGAGTACTTTTTTTGTTGATCATACTATCATGGAACATTATACTTATATATAGTGTTGCTAAATTTAAGTTTACATAAAAGTAAAAGAAAACACAATTTCTCACCGAAAAATAAAAGTATTTTAAAAAATCAAGAAATATCAACTAGATTATGGCTAGGAAATAATAGTCTACTCAAAGTAGCCACCCTCAGCTTCCACCAGGATTGCAAGACAGCTCAAGAACCTGATGCATACATTCTTCACTGTCCCTGGGAAGATCATCAAGCATTTCCTTGGTGTTGTAGGAAGAGCAAATAGTATCTTTCTCAACTACACCCCACACACAGTAATTCATGGAATTACAACTGGGGAATTAAGAAGCCAGAAATTGGGGCAAGTGAAGTCATAGAAATTCTTCTGAGTCTTTCTGGCGCTATGGCAAGGTGTCAAATCCCACTGCCACACATATGGCCTTGCAACAGCAACCCTCTGAAGCCAAGGATTGACCAGTTTCCAGTAATTTCATATAACTGTCTGAATTGAGCTTATAGCCTTGTTCAAAGATGTGGGGGATGAACTCCAGCAGATCACCTGCTGGTTATAGGTTTGTAGTCTCCATTGTAGCTGTCCATGGCATGTTTTACAGCATTTGCAAAGTCCACAGAGCATTGAGCAGTAGTCATGATGTTGACATTTAGACACTTGGCATGAATCATCATGATACTGGTAAGTCTTTTCCAATATTCAGATGGCTTCCAGTCCTCCATGCCAGCTAATTTTTCCTCAACTACAGCTTTAATTTTTATACTTTCCAACACTGTTGACTGTCCACCAATAACCATCCACGAACACAATGCTTAAATAGCCACCAAGTTTAGCAGTGTAACACTATTGGATAGACCAATTTACATATTAAATTCATTCCTAGCAATTGGTAAAGGACACCATATTTTGTTTGGCAACCATAGTATACTGCTAAGTATATTAAAACTCAATACTTTATCCAACTTTTTGTGTTAGCAGTGTGATTCAATCACTATTAAGTTATCTCTACATGTTTTCAATAGAATTTAAAAGTAGCACTGAAAATTGTCAAGAATGTGTTTAACATGTAAATTGGTCTATCCAACAGTGTTACACCACTAAATTTAGTGGCTCTTTAAGCAATGTGTTTGTGGATGATTAGCAAGCTGGATGTGGTGATGAAGAAGGAGCAGTAACTCCTGAAAAATGTATATATACCTATTACCTGTTTTTCTGTCTTTGATCACATTGTTTATATAGTCATATTCATTTGCAAAACATTGTCACTTTCAGTGCTGGCTCTAACTTCTATAGAAAATTTGTAGAGGTAATTTTTAAAAAATGATTGAATTGCACTGATTAAACAAAAAGTAGGAGACAATATTGACTTGGCAGTATATTATGGTTGCAAACCAAAATACAGTGTCCCCGTCAACAATTAATAACTTCTACAAGTATAACAATGGAAGCTGCTTAATATAATCATGGAATCAAGGGTAATGTTATCAAACTGTTATTGTTATCAAAATTAAAGGGTCCTAAACACATTCAAGATATTGTTATATTTTTCGTTTAATGTTGTCAACTGGTTATTCTTATGTAAATGGCATCATCCCAAAGTAAGCGTAAGTGACTTTCACTATGCATATGCAATAAATACACACCGAGAAATACACACAATTCTCACACTAGTTCTTCTCTTTGTGCATGTGTGTGTGTACATATATATATTTGTATGTAAGTATGTATGCAAGCATGTATTCACACATATGTTGTCAACTTAAATTTAACTTAATATTTTCCAATTTTACCATGATACTTTCTGACTCTTACATGACAGGCAAATAGCCATTAATAAAGCTTGTAAAAAAATTGAATAAGCTGTGTGCCAATGAAGAGGGTGAACTTTGGCATTTACATATTGACAGTGAGAGTGGAAGGGTGAGCTGGTTTCTTTGAAGATTTTAAGATACATAAATAAATATATGACAATGTTTAGTTTAAGAGGTTCTGTGAGAAGTTTTAAAAAGAATGTTTATGTGACACCAGAATAATTAAGTTTATTTAAGGAGAATAGGAGTACCACCATCACCACTACTACTACTAAGAAGAAAAATTGGGGCACAAGGCCAGCAATTTCAATGGGACTGAGAAGTTGATTACATTGACTCCAATATTTGACTGGTGCTTATGTCAAACCTGAAAGGATGAAAGGTAGAATATGAACTCAGAAGATAAGAAGTCAGAAGAAATACTGTTAAGCATCTTTTCCAATGTTCTATCAATTCCGTCAGCTTGTTGCCTTACAACTGTAGCAACAGCTGTTGATGTTGTTGTTGCTGCTGCTGCTGATGATGATGATGATGTTGGTTATATAAAAAAGGACTGCATACACCAGTGTCAGACCAACCTGGGACCAAAAGGACTGCCAATGGTTTGATCCCTTCCCAAAACACAGGAATGAAGCCTCTCTTTAAGAGGATAATTCCCTTCACACACGCATCTTTCTCTGTTAAAGTTAAAAAACAAGGGAAAAAAAACAAGGACATTATTGAGATCTATTACACTGCAATGTACATTTTATCAAGTAGATCTAATACAAAAAAAATACTTAAACTGGAGGAAAGAAAAAAAACTACCAATAAACCATACATAGATAGCAATAAATTAACTAATGTCCACAGGAAAATCAAGAATAAGCTGTTGACTCCAACAAATTCAAATGTATGTTCAGACCAATAGTCATGCAAAGGAGAAGGCAAGTAAAAGCAAGTTGAGTGTTTTACTGTGAATGTTATTTTTGACTATCAATGATATTTTATAAGGAAAGGAGATCAGATTCTAATAACTAAGATTCTGTTAGATTTGTAATATTTCGATTTTGAGAGTTTTAAAAGAATCAGGTATTCTCAAGCTGATTGTATTGTTCTTAGGGTGTAGGCAATACTCATAAGAACAATTTTTCGTAGTTCTGATACTTTGGGATTTCCTTGTATTTGGTAATAGTGTTTAAGAGTGGCCTTTGGTATCTCAAAATCTCCAATGATCACAGTTACTGTTATTGTTCTAAGATACTACATGTTTAGAAACATCTATTTCAAGGTCCTTGCATTTTCTTAACTTTTCAAATGATTTTTTTCACAGAGGTGTTGCAGTCTACTGGGATTGACATTTTTTGTCAATATTACTTTTTACCACAATATTGGGTCTAATATCATTATTTTTATAGCTATTATTATTATTTTCTCTTTATCACAGGTTTTGTTGGGGCTCCTGGAGTCTTGCATGTGTAGTGGGTTACTACCTGCAGCCTACAGTACCATGCTATTCGTTCTTTTCAGCTATCTAATATTTTCCTGGTTATTCTGGCTGGCAGAATCATTAGCATGCCAAACCTGGCAGCATTTCGCCCAGCTTTATGTTCTCACTTCAAATGCTGCCAAGGTTGACTTTGCCTTTCATCCTTTCAGAGTCGATAAAATAAGTACCAGTTAAGCACTGGGGTTGATGTTATTGACTTAATCCCTCACCCCACAAAATTGCTGACCGTGTACCAAAATTTGAAACCACTCTTCTTATTATCACTAAAGTGATGAGCAGGCAGAATCATTAAGTATGCTGAGTAAAATGCTTAGCAGTATTTCACCCATCTTCACATTCTGAGTTCAAATTCTGCCAAGGTTGACTTTACCTTTCATCCTTTTGGGGTCAATAAAATGAATACCAGCTGAGCACTGGGATTGATATACTTGACTAACCCCTTCCTCCTGAAATTGCTGCCCTTGTACCAAAATTTGAAACCATTATTATTGCCATTGTTATTATTATCATTTTTTATATTAGTTAGGAAGGATGTTGTCTTGAGGTTTGGTAGCAACAAATCTTTTTAAATCTAAGAATTTTCCTTCAGGTTCTTGCAGAATATACAATTGCACTATTCTGCAAGTTGACAGAATGAATCTAAATTCCAATATCCTTCAGTTTCTTAGGGCCAAGTGCACCAATTACTACAGGAATAATTTGTCATTTTAGTCTTCTCCATTTTCTCAATTTCTTTGGTATCCATTCTATTATCATATGGTATTGCAAAGTTTAAGGTCTTACTTATACTGCTTAATTTTATTATTATTTAGGTGGCAAGGCCAGTAGAATTGTTAGTTTTCTGGACAAAATGCTTAGTGGCATTTCATCCATCTTTACGTTCTGAGTTCAAATTCCATCAAGGCTGATGTTGCCTTTCATCCTTTTGGAATCAATAAAATAAGTACCAATTGAGCACTGGGGTCAATACAATCGACTGCAACCCTCTCCATAAATTTTGGGCCTTGCACTTATATGCCTATGGTGGAAAGAATTGTCATCATTGTCATCGTCATCATCATCATCATTATTATCATCATCATCTTCCTCATTCATGTTTAACACAACTTTGCACTGGTACTTGTATCAAAGTGTCTGCTGTCTGCAACCAGTTGGCTAAAGTAACATTATTCATTCAGATTTTGAGACTTCTACTGAGGATTCATTCATGTAGTCACAAGCAACACTGTGTCCATGGTACTCAAAGCTCAAACACTCACCTTCCTCAATGACCATAGTCATTTTATTTCCCATTTCAAATCCTCATATCTAACTCATATCTCTTCTTTTTTTGATAACCTGTTACCACTAGAGATTACAATACAAGATTTTCCTTCTTTATTCACAACCATTATATCCAGTTTCAGCATTCAAATTCATGATCACATTCAATCATTACATCCCACAGTACCTTTACCTTGCCATTCCTCAGTAACTCTTTCAGAGGTTTGTCTATACCACATTTTTGCTCTATTCAATCCACACTTGCCACACAACTTCCAATGAATCATTCTTATGACATTATTTGCAGGGTATGATTTCTGCTATTTCTAGCGAGTCAGGTGGCCCTGTCAAATAGCGGTTCTCAAATCAACAGGTACCAGCTGAACCATCCCTTCCTCTCCACCCCAGCCCCCAAAAATTATTAGTGAAAACTTTGGATGGTGACAGTGGCTCTGCTGCCTCCACCACCACTGCTTATTTAATAATGAAAATACAAAATAGTTTGCATTTGTATAAATTCTTGTTTTTGCTATGTTCTTGGACAAGTATAAAAGTTTAAAACAATTTTAATTTTTGTTAAACAATTTTCTACATACTAATCCCCATCGCTGTTAATCCCAGCAGGGATGGAGGATCAGGATTTGTCTTTAGCAGTGTGAGTGCAATACTACTAAAGAGGGTATAGAATACTTGTGCATATCTCAGAGTGTGTGTGTGTGTGTGTGTGTGTGTGTGTGTGTGTGTGTGTGTGGATGTGTGTGTGTACATGTGTGTACGCATGTATGTGCATGTGCAAGTAGGATGTGAAATATGCATGGTTTTGTTGTTTAGCCCCAGGTCATGCCTGATTAAACCAATCCATCATCAAATCCATTCCATTTCTGCCATGACCAACTTGTCATTTTAGAGGCATGTATGATGGTGATGATGATGATGATGTATATTTTTCATTTACACACACACACATGACAGATTTCTTTCAGTTCTATTTACTAAATCCACGCACAAGTCTTTAGTCAGCCTGAGGCTATAGTAGAAAATATCTGGCCAAGGTGTCACACAGTGGGAATGAACCCAGAACCATGTGGTTGGGAAGCAATCTTCTTACCACACAGCCATGCCTGCACTTATGTGTATGTCTATATAATTCAATATCTCTTTTTCTTTCCTATGTTAATAGGATAGCTTATGAGTGTACATACATATATACACTAATGGAAGTACTTCTGTGTGTATGTTTATATTCATGTAATTCTTGTGTTTGCACTATCATCATCATCATCATCATCATCATCATCATCATCAACATCGTCATCTTCATCAACATCAGCAGCAGCAGCATCTTTCTGTATATCCATTAATACTGTGAGTCGTAGTATATGCATCAGTGCTTGTAATGTTTATACATCTATACAAATGGGAGTACTTGCATATGTATCAGTTTGTGTGTGGGTATATTTACATGTATACTAGTGGGAATACATGTTTATATATATATATATATATATATATATATATATATATATACATACATACATACACACACACACACACACACACACACACACACACACACACAAGTGTACTTCTGCGAGTATTTGTGTACATTCATGCATATAACAATAGGTATACATGTTCATATGCATTTTATTTAGTGAAAGTACTTGCATATGTACGTATGTAAGTGTCTGTATGTTTATATATATACATTATATATATATATAATGAAAATACTCATGTTTATGAGTGCTTGTTATGTTAGAATGTATAATAGTGGAAGTACTGATATGCATGTATATGAGCTTGAATTATACATGCATTTCTGTGTGCGTGTGTGTGTGTGTATTTGTATATATCCTTTTGAGAATACTTGAGTGTATCTGTGTATGTGTTTAAATTAAATTATGCATGTGTGTGTGTGTGTGTGTGTGTGTGTGTGTGTGTGTGTGTGTAGGATTGCTGGTAGGATTGCTTAGAAGTGGGGGAGGAAGCAGAGGCAGAAGGTTAAGTGTATAAGTGTATTTAAATTGTGATGGGGAGGGTTGTACACCCACCATCATCACCACTACATCAATATCCCCACGACATCATCAAGAACTGTAGCAATAACAACAACATCATCTAGACTGCTCCACCAACAAACCATCACCATCCCCATCACTATCATCACAAAAGCAACAATAGTAAAAGAATAAGCAGCAGCAATAGTGAGGGAAGAGGAAGAGATGGAGATGGAAAGCAGAAAAGATAAAGGAAAGAGAAGCAGTAGCAAGATGAGGTGAGAAGACAGAGAGGAGAAGGAAGAAGAAGGTGAAGAAGAGAAACAAGAAAGAAAAAGGGAAAATAGTGACAAAGAAGAGCAAAAACATAGAAAAATAATAATTAAGATGATGAAATAGATGATGATGATGGTGATGATCATGATTATGATGATGATGGTTATGATGATAATAACAACAAACATAATAAGGATGATGATAATGATAATAAAACATGCTACTGCTGTTGATGATGATGATGATGATGATGGTGATGAGGATGATAACAACAACAGTAGCAATGATTATAACGATGAAGATGGTGACAGAAACAAGGATGCTACTGTTGATGATGACGATTATAAAGTTAATGACAATGATACCAACAAAATGATGATGGAGATGATGATGACAACAATGACAACAACAATGATGATGACATGAATGAAATGATGATGATACAAGGAGGAGGAGAAGATGGCGTCGATGGTAATGATGATGGTGACAACAATGAGGATGAGGATGATGATGATGATGACAATGATGATGACAACAAAGAAGAACAAGAAGCAGTTTCTCCTGCACAATCAGATAAAAAACAAAAACAAAAAAGGCAGAAAAACTGGAAATGATGAGGATAAAAGTATGTGATGTGATTGGTGATAACTTCAGCTTTGGTGTCTGTCTCGCAGCTGCATTCAAGTTACCATGACAACACAGGTGGCCGTGTTCTAGGGTATCTTACTCCGGATGACTCATCATTTTGGCACCCAAACATCTGTGTGACAGTCTCATGCTGCAGACGATGTCACAGACACTTACAGACCCATGGCTGCAGACGAAGGAAATTATACTTTCGCCCCATCCCTACTTCCATCATACAACTGTCTCCATGATATATGACAAACTAACTATCAAGTGAACGAGGGAGCTTGTATGTAATCACTAAAAATAACGGACAGACCTCCCTCAAAATCACATTTTATCTTAGAAAAGTCATATGTTGGAAAACACAGCCCTGGATTCCCTGCACAAAGGAAACAGATAGGATGATTGCAGTCTTTGAGCATAGATCTAATCAATCAAGGCTGATCTGGGATTAAACAACAGCAATAAGCAAACGTACTGCATTATATAACACCAGGCAGTGTCACACTGCATCCTCCTACAACACCTCACAACATCATGTTTCTATGCAGTTACCTGAACTGCTAGAAATAACTGCTAAATCCCCATCAAATCACACCTTACTCTCTTTGAAGAAAGAGACATTGAATAACGTAATCCAACATAAATCTAAAAGAAGACAAGATTGTCATGAAACTGGACTGCTTTTGATCAGAGGTCTGTTCTGTCAGGGTTCACCTAGGACTAAACAACACTAATCAACAAAACAAGAAAAGTGCACGAGGCATCACAGGTGAAAGATTACACTACTTAGGTGAAATGGTAAGCGACATTACATTCCGCGATAAAACCTGTAAAGCAAAAGTGTTTATATTAAAAAATGCAACAAACTTGTTTGGTACTGACTGGATGGAGTTGTTTGATTTATGGGACCCCCACCCATAATTCTGTTCTGTAAAACCATAAATGATTGTTCCTCCAGTAAGAATAAGGCATCAGATGAATTGAAGAAAAATTAACTGCTTTTCCAGAAGTGTTGTCTGATAAATTGGGTTTGTGTACTAAGACTGAGGCATGTTTCCAAATTAAGGAAAATACCAGTGTTCAAATCAAAAAGAACAGTACTTTTTGTTGCAATAAAACATACCGATGAAGAATTAGACAGATTAGAGAAAATTGGAATCATCCAAAAAGTAGAATATGCAAAATGGGCAGCTCCAGTGGTGTGTATTAAAAAATAGAATAACAAAATCAGGGTGTGTGCCGATTTTTCTACTGGCTTGAATGAATGTCTGAAAACATGTCACTATCCGCTATCTACTCCGGAGGATATTTTTGCAAAGTTAAACGGGGACAAGATATTTTTGATACTGGATCTCTCCGATGCATACCTACAAATTAGAGTAAACAAGAAATGCTCAAAATACCTAACAGTGAATACTCGTAAAGGACTATATAAATATAACAGATTACTATTTGGTCTAAAGGTCACACCTGCAACTTTTCAACAGGTTATGGATGCAATGTTAGCGGACTGTGATTTCACAATTCCATACCTGGATGATATATTAATTAAAAGTGAATCTCATGATCAGCATGTTGAGCATGTAAAATGTGTTTTTGAAAAAATAAGAGATTTCACACTGAGGAAAATTGTGAATTTTCCTTAGCTAAAATTAAGTTTTTAGGACAAATTATCAACAGGAATGGACGATGACCAGACCCATCGAGGGCAAACACAATTAAAAATATGCCTCCCCTAACTAATATAATGACCTTACAAGCTTTTCTAGGTCTAGCAAATTATTATCAAAATTATATACCAAATATGCATGAATTGAGAGCTCTGCTAAATAATTTGCTAAAAAATGATGTAAAGTGGAATTGGTCAAATAGTTGTCAAAAGATGTTTGATGATATTAAAAAAATATTAATACCAGATTTGTCCCTGGTTCATTTCGATCCTGCAGCAGAAATTGTTGTAGCTTCTGAATACAGTATAAGAGCAGTAATGTTACACAAATATAAAGATGGTAATATGAAGGAGGTAGTTCATGCCTCACATTCTCTGATAGTGGCAGAGAAAAACTATAGTCAAATACAGAAAGAAGCTCTAGTGATCATTTTTGCCATCAAGAAATTTCACAGATTTTTGCACAAGATTTGTACACATACAGAAGTTTATCAATGGGCATTTTGATTTTTCTCTGCATGAACATTTATTATATTTATTTGTATATATGGTGGTTCTGACTTCCTTTTCCGACATTGTTACCATGTTAGCTATATTGCAATCATTTCTACTATAATGATTTGGGCATATCTGGTGCCTTTCATTGTGGTTTACATCTCCTTTGTTAGTATTTTGATGCATGTTTTCTAGTTCTAGTAGGTGGGTTATTTGATGAACTGTTATTTTAACAAGCTATATCTATTTATCACCCGAAGAGACACGTCTGCACCATCAGATACTCCTGAACCAGCTGATTGAGGTTAGATGAGTCAAAACAATTGTAGTGATTAATAGAAATTCTTGTATCTTCTATCTTCTGTCTCTCATTAACCAAATATACATACATACATACATACATATATGGGGTGTCCAAAATTAAGGCAACCAACTTTTCTCAATTTTGCAAAAAGCAAAATATTTTTGTATTTTGGGTTTGAGCACTGCAATGCAATGGTAAAGGAAAAACAATTAACACTACCACACTTATTGGATATGACCACCTCTGTTTCAAATCACAGCCTTAAGTCTAGGTGTGAATGCTTCACATGTGGCATGCAGCTGCTCTTGCAGAATCGAATCCCATTCCTGATGCAGTTTTGCTATCAGAGCATCAAGTGAAGCGTGAGGAGTGCTTGAGACCCTTGTCTTCAAAATAGACCAGACAGAGAAATCCAACACATTGAGATCAGGGTTTCTTGAGGGCCATACATCCTTGCCTATGAATGACAATATGTGTTTATGAATCCAGTGTTGTGTCTATCTGGAGCTGCGGGATGGTGCTGAGAACTGTTGGAGGCTCCAAGTTGCACCTTGAAAGTGCTCATTCGCCCATGGAAGCAGTTCAGCTTCCAGAATGTCTCTAATGTATCACTAAGTGTTAATTTTAACACCTGAGGGCACAAAAACGGGGGCAGACCTTCCAGTAGCTGTCAGAACTGCCCAAACCTTAACTGGCTGTGGATTTTGACATCGATTTACAAGTCTACCCATGACAGAGCTAGATGCATTTCAAAGTCAATCATTCTAGTGGTTTACTGCCTGTTCGATGTCAAATTTCTTTTCATCAATGAACACCAAGCTGGGCAGCATACCATCAACAATCTGATGTAGGATAAGACGACTTCTTTCCAGACTCATGGCCTTATAAACTTGCGTGAGCTCATGATGGACGGTCATCTTGTAGGGATGGGTCCTGAGATCCTCCTTCAGCACTCGATACATCGATGTTTGGCTTATTCTTGCTGTGACAGCCAGTTTTATGATGGAACAATGAGAATTTCACTGTATCTTTTCTCTGGTACTTTTGATAAGCTGAGGAGTCGACACACTTCTTTTTCGATCACATTCAGTTCAATTAGGAATTGAACTAGTCTCTTGAAATTTCTTGACAATGTTCCAGACCGTTCAGTTAATTTCAATCTTTTTTGCTATAGCTGCATTACTTTCATCTCCTTTATGGAAAGTTATGATTGTATTTTGGTCTACAGCCATTATCAAATTTATAAATCTGGATCTATTTAGTCTGAAACAGGAAAAAGACACACTAAACTTTTATAATGATGAATAATTTTCGTATCTTACCACATTTATAGGTAATTATTGAAACCCAAAACTTTGGTTGCCTAATTTCAGGACACCCTGTCCATAAATACATACATACATACATACAAACATGCATATATACATATATATACATATACATATTTATTTATATATATACACACACACACACACACACACACACACACACACACACACACACATACATATATATATATATACACATATATAAATATACACACGTATACACACACACATACATATATATATATACACACACAAACATACACATATATAAATATACACACACATGTATACACACACACATATAAATATAAATATATAGCAACAAGATATATAATCTTTAAATTTCGTTTCTCCTTATAGGAATCAAAAAATAAAATATAGGGGTGCAAATAGAAGTGCTCAAGTAAAAAAAACCAAGGCAAAAGACAAACTCAGTGGTTAAAAAATAAACATCAGAATTGGGCAAACAACTTTATATCATTCCCATGTATTCACACCATTGAGCATAAATAAATGCATATCAAAATAACAGGGCATTCAGCACACAAAGCATGAAGGTATATACACATGCAAAAACGTGTGTGAAACCTGTAAAGAATGATGAAGCGTATGAAGAAAATACATGAAGAAAATTATTTTCTTCCTGTATTTTCATACATGAAGAAGATAATTTTCTTCATATGTTTCATCGTTCTTTACAGGTTTTACACGCGTTTTTGTATGTGTATATACCTTCATGCTTTGTGTGCTGAATGCCCTGTTATTTTAATATGTATTTATTTATGTTCACTGGAGTGAACCTTCAGTGTTTACCGTTTTACAAAATCAAGCTAGGCAAAACAGAGAATACAATTGAAAAATTAAAAAGAAAAAAAAGAGAGAGAAAGAAGAGAAAAAGGGAAAAAAAAAAACCCAAAAAACAATTCACCATATTGGGTTGAAAAGTTGGGGGCGCTAGGAAACCTTTCTAATGGCTACTGAGACATGCCAGCGCGCTTGCAGCATTGCCATGGGTGATGGTGAGGCTGATGCACTGGAACAGCCAAGTGTCCTCATGAGCTTCACCAGTTACCTCTGCAAGACGAGTTGCCAGTGAAGACAGAAATCTTGCAGTAAGTGGTCCGATCCCACCAAACGTCTCGAAAGCCACATGTTGGAAAATGTAGTTGGCTGACAGATCGTGGTGTTTCAGGATTTTGTTCTGCTCGGCCACAGAAGCTGTGGATCTCGCCCTGACCACAGCATCCAGGATGTGAGAAGAAGCAAAGGAGTTGCTAACTGTGACATCCCAAACAAAGCATCTGCTTGCGACCAGGGGTGCAGGGTGAGGCCGTCAGGTCTCTTTCCATCACATCTGAACAATCCAGATGGTTCCAAGATGGAGGGAATGTTTGCCCGGGACAAGCACCTCTTCAGTATCAGGTTCAACTCCGTATGACATGCAAAGTGACTAGCATTCAGGCAGCAAGAAAGGCCATGGAGGCCTGTAGAGTCGAGGAGCCTGTCACAACAACAGATCAAACCCATGCATACGTCAGCTTCCACTCTGAGGGCAATAGAGACACAAAGTTCATCCAAGCTGAGTAGGCCACCAACATTAGCCATAGGGATGGCCTCAATCCAGTCACCTGAGTATTTGGCACATGCAGACAGTAATTGGCACCTTGAAAACTGGTCCGACTGGATGAAGAGGGAGTCAAAGGTGGCCTTCAAAATTATGTTGTCCCCAGCTCTCTGACTCTAAATGTCCTCCACCTACCCAGGAACAGACAAGCCCAATTTCCTCCATTGTTGGAGAACTTCATCCAACTCCCTGTTGGAACTGGTCCATATTGGAGAGAAAAGGATGTTGCTCACCAGGGTGGAGCAGGCGTGGGTGGAGGAAAGGAAGCAGGGGAGAGAGAGGGATGAACACTTATGAAGACCAAGACCGCCAAATCGCTTGGGCAATGCAGCCTGATTGTGGGATGTTGGAGAGAGTCTGACATTGACTAAGCTTTCGAGTCTCTCAAAGATTAGGTTGTCAAAGCATTGGAAGCACAATAGGAATTGGTAAGATGAGCTGACTCTGAGTAAATATAGAAGCTTAAGGATCGAGAGGTAATTCTTAAGTATGAAAATCCCTTGATGGGGTTTGATAGTTTCAATGTTTTTCAGCAATGACTCAAGGGCAGCCACCTTCAACAGGAAGATGGACTCAAAGGCAAGGTCATTGATTGGGGGCACCTAGAGAGCACCAATGGAAGGAGAGGACTCTTCAAAAAGGTCAGTCATTGGTTGATGTTGAGAAGCTGGGTGGTTGAGGATCCAGAGCTCACATTTGGAGCAGTTTACTTGGAGACCCTGGTGACAAAGCTCCCCAACCATCATGTTAGCAATGGCAAGAATCCTGTCTGGAGGACCCCGCAAACAAGCATTGTCGAGATACCAGATGTTGAGGTCTAGCTCAGTGCCCATCTTGGTGATGTCATCAATGCCCAGTGTGAACAGAGCGGACCTGAGTGAGTTGCCCTGTTGGACTCCTGAGGTGGTAGTGATGATTTAGTCCCTGAAAGAGAGATAGGAGGGCTCCCGATAAGCCTGCCATGCAAAGTGGTAGAGTTGTGGGACCTTCTCTCTTACTGAGCTGAGGATAGTATCACAGCTGATGGAGTTGAAGGCATTCTTAAGGTCAAGTTTGAGGATGACCTTGGGTGACAAGGACGGCAAGTTGTCATAAGCTCTAGTAGCATGAGCAGCAGCTTCACATCCCAATTTGGTACCCACTCCTAGCTGGGTGGGGGTGAAATCCCTCCTCCAATAAGCTATAGACTGATTGTAAGCACGCCTTTGCAGTGCGATGATAAAATACCTTAGGAATGAGAACCCAGGTTTGAAATTTCTCCAAGACACCTGATGAAGGCTGGAGGGTATATAAGCCAAAACGTTGTGTTAGCAACGAACAAGATGAAGACAAATATCTGTCAAATGTAAATAACGTAAATAATGTATAAAGGAGGATGTTTGCTGAAGAGAATTGGTTCACAAACTGAGTCAAATTCTCCAAGAGCTCAAGTCCGGCACCACTGGTCAATAAGGAGATACCATCCTTGAGGTGCTGAGACTGAAGGCGATCAATTCCCACACCTGAATCAGCAGGGAAGGATGGTCTCAAGTATTCTGGGGGATTGGGCCAGTTTAGTTGATTATCAGGGGATGCCAGTGGGTGCTTCTCTTTCAGACACCTAAGAGACTCAGAGTCACATGGAGCAAGGGAGGATAGAGATGAGAGGAGATAGACAGCCCCTTTTATGTCAAATCTGCTGAAGTTAGTATTGACTGCACACTTAAAATTTATCAGTTGCCTGTCGGTAGGCACCGTGTTCGATATCAAATTGAAGTGAGAAGTGGTCAGGGTGGACTCAAATAGCTGGAACTGTCGCTTGAGTGAGGATGTAAGGGAGCCCAATTTCACATCATGCTCATGGAGAGAGATGTGGAGGAACAGAAACAGGATAACGAGAGCTGACAAGTCATATGAGCTAGCTGGTGTATGTGCATGAGCCAGAGAAAGCTTTATAACTTATGTTTGAAATATGGATTCAGTTGGAAGTCGTTATAAGCTAACAGAAACTGAGCTAGTGTAAATGAAAATATACTGTTCATAATATGGCAGAGTTGTGAGCTGATGGTATTCAGAACTTCACAGAGCAAAGTTGGCATTAGGCTGTTCATGATATGATCAGAGTTAGTGATGCGAAGTTGGTGTGAAAAACAAAGAGTCTGTTCTGATGTTGGAGAAAATAATGTTGCTCGAATGCTGTCTTTCCGCTAACTGATTAAAACACCTGCTTCACTTCTTGCGCAGAGAACTGCTTTTGGTATTAATACACACCCAGCCCTGATTGGCTGGAGTTTACCATAGCGCCACTATGCTACAGTGCAATAACAAAAATAGCTTTCCTGACACACTACACTACAATACAATTTCTCAACCTGAAATTCGTAATAGAATAAAAGAATATATAGACAGAAAATTAGTAGGGTCCCAGCCAAAATACCTTGTATCTAGTTATGAATACATTCACCGAATGTGAGGTGAGTTTTCTTTTCATCATCCCACAGTGTATACTTGGTTGATTAAATCAACACACCCCAGCACTCCTAAGATTTGTGGCTGTGTCAGTGTATAAAATTTTTTAATATTTATATTTGGCATACAGCCAGAAGAACTGGGACTCTGATGTGTCCATGATCAAAATATTTAACTTTCAACAGCAAAGTCCACCTAGCTTTGAGTAAGAACCATAGTGTATTATCATTCAAATGCTATCTTTATCTGTACTATAAAACTGGTGAGTAGTTTATTAGTTTGTAGTACTTGCATGAGAAAAGTTGCTTGTGCTAGACTGTGATTTATCTCTTGGCTGTTTAACACCACAGAAATTGAAGATAAGCAGCAGCCCATAGAATCACAAAGTTCTGTTAGGAGACAGAATTTACTAGCACACATAATGCACAAAAATATAAACACCACAGTTGTTATAAGTTAGCGATCATTTTTCTGTGTTGTTAAGGGTTGCATTATTTTGTAATGTATGCAACTCTTCATGCCTTGACCCTGTTTCATCCTGTCTATAAGACTCAATATTTCATGTCTGTCTTAACTACATTCAATTCAAGCTATTTGGTTACCTCACATACATTATTCGTATTAAATATCCATAATGTAAATGGCTGATGATTGTAATGAATTTAATGTCAAACCTCTTTGTCAATTTAACTGTTTAACTGTGCTCTATCTTTCTCAGTTTAACAAAATACAACTTTCCTAAATCATCTGTCTACACAGCACTCTTAACAAGCCATATATATTTTACCTCTATCTAGTTCACTTTAAGTCCATGCAAAATAACGTTTCTTCTATGGTATTAGAATTCTCATCTTTTTACAGCACACAATTCAATTTTTGCAAATATGCAGTTATTTTCTAACCACTGAGTCACATGCTGCTACTGACACCTCCGTTACTCTTCTGAATGCATTAAAGTTAATAAATTGTGTCACCTCTCATTGAACTTTACCTCTAAGACTATAGTCTTTCCTCTCAAGAACTGTTTTGCCTTTAATTCTGCAAACACAAAAAAATAAGAAAAAGAAGTGATTAGTTAATAATTAGTAAATAATTAAGTACCCACTATCATTTTCAACATCTTGCAAACAATAGCACAGAACTAATGATAGATTACAAAATATTTTGAAAAATCTACAGAATGAGCCCCACCCTCATGTTCTTTGGTGCCATTAGCTTCTTGTTTAATTTTTTCTTTCAATGTGACCATGTGTTTTCAGTTGGGTTGTGATATTGTGATTGAAGAGATAATCCACAAACTTCAAACCTTCCCACTTAAAAGTGACAGCATGCTCCACACTAAGTAATTTGTGAATTGGCTCATCATTTTATGAGAAAAATCTACTTTGAACAACTTTTATAATCTTTCTTGCATGGAAAGCATAAAATAACTAACATATAGCTAACATAGACATTATGACATGATACATAATATATCATCTTGCTATCTGCAGAATGTACTATTTCTTATTATTTGTCTTGCTAGAAATAGCAGCCAAAAATCTTTCAAACTACACTTTATTGTCTTGAAGCAGGTGACGAAGGATACATCTTTGATAGTGTAGTGCAAGGTACATTATTCATCATCATTATCATTTAACGTCTGTGTTCCATGCTAGCATGGGTGGTACCACAAGAGCCGGCCAGGCCGAAGCTTGCACCATACTTCTGTGACTGTTATGGCAGGATTTTTACAGCTAGATGCCCTTCCTAACACCAACCACTCAGCAGACAATAAAAAAAAAAAGGGAAATAGAGGGAAAAATTAAGAAATATGTTCTGATAATGGCTTGAACATATTAATATACTAGCAGTATAACCCAACATTGTTTGGGTGTGACTTATTATGCTATCCACAATAAGTCTTGCTAGGTGAAAATCAACTAAAAAAGAAAGCGTTACAACGAAAAACACTTATGATGTAAATATGTTCATAATTCAAAAGACGATGAAATTAATAGGGAAAGTCTGAAAGCTGTTTTGCATAACATTATCAAGCATACGTAAATTTCATCCGTCTAATTGGCTATAGAAATGCTTGTGCACTGAATTAAACACATTTCCAAGATTATTTTTCATATGAAGCAGTTTATCTGCTTTACAACTATTCTCAACCATTTTCAATTATCAGTTGATACTTTATCTTAAGAAATTCTACCAAATACTTACTCTATTTCAGGGAGTCAATCTGAAACATATTATTTTGTCCTATATTGTCATGAATGCTTTAAATAAGTATATTGTCAATTTATTTACATCACTGTTGTTCTTTCATTCTTTCACTGTAATATAGCAACTCTGTGGTTGTGTACATAGGCTTTGTCAGAAATTGACTTTCATCTCAAAAATGTCTTGTAGATATTACTCCAATTTTAAATGAACAGGATGTTTTAAAGCAAAGAATTAGTGCCGTTGGAAATTTTCCTAACATACCAAAAATAGGTAATTTCACAGTTCTGGTCTATGGTATGTACGAGATAAAGTTGACATGCTTGACAAAAATTGATGTTGTATTTGGAACCAGCACACTTAAAACTGCCCTGCTTTCAAAAAATCAAAATTGTTGCAAGCCAATGTATAAATAACTCTAAGTCTATTGACAATACATATAGTGGTGCTAACACCCTTGTATGAGAGAAAAACTAAGAAATACTGGGAAATATTGAGGAAGGAGGACTTTAGGTCTACAGTTCTTAAATTTACAGTTTTACTCTTTAGACTGCAGCCATGCTGGGGAACTGCAATCAACGGTTTCATTTGATTACTGTATACTGATGCCAGTACTCTTGTCTGGTGCTCATTTAATAGAGTTCAGCTAGTAGATTGTCAGAGCTGAGCTGGGAGTTACGTGATATAATCAGAATAAAATGGAATATAACCAAATGCCATGCTACCTTTAAACACACACACACACACCCAACATATTTCTGCACAGTTCCATCAGTTTTATCACAGGTATTGGTCAACCTGATGTTATATTAGTTGAAACATTCATTAGCTGTTGTCAAGTGGATTGAATGCAGGACAATATGACTGCAAAGCAAACTTCTTAACTACATAGCCATGAATTTGTCTTCTTTCTCTCTCTCTCTTTAGGGTGTTTAAGAAGTTTGCTTCACAATGAGGATATTTGATGCTGAGTTCAACTCCACAATGCAGTACTTTGAGCCAGTTGGCATAGTACTTTCCATTAACGGTGTGGCCAGATTCTATCCTAGATTCAAGGCTCCTTTGGAATTTCTACATCAACAACAGGGTATTTTTGTATGTATGTATATATGTATGTATGTATGTATGTATGTATGTATGTATGTATGTATGTATGTATGTATGTATGTATGTATGTATGTATGTATGTATGTATGTATGTATGTATGTATGTATGTAATGTGCAGATTTGTATGTGTTTTATTTTATGTATTTCTTCTCATGCACATACTTGCATATCTAGACATGCTCATTTATACTTAAATGATAAACTTCTGGGAAGTTTTACAGATTTTTATAGTTCCAGTGATGGCTTGGATCTGTAGTCATCAAATCAGCTTTCTCCTTTCTGGTTTTGAGAAGCCTAATTTCTCAAGATTGATATTTAGGTAGTGTGTTACATATTCCACTGCCCCAATAATTACAGGTATAAACCTGAACTTGTAATCTGAATAGAGCAACTGCAGATTTCTCAATAGTTCAGGGTAGGTATTCTCTTTTTTACTAATCTTCAGCTTTATGCTGGGCAACTGATTTCCACAACTGTATACAGTTTCTCTTCTTTGTCCCAAATCATTACATCAGGTCTATTGTGGTTAAATCTTATTGAGGTTTTCACTGGGACATTCCACCAGTACTCTTTTTTATAATGAGTGGCTATGGCTTCCATCAAACTGTGAGTTCTTATTTCTTTGTCCTCAGGGTTATCCTTCCAACAGATTTCATTATACAGTGTCCTAGCTACAACATCATGTCTCATTGGCAGATAATACCATGATGACATTTTCGAACAACTGCTTATGATCTTCTGTGTTAACTCCACAAAGTCTGCATCGGTTGTCACATTTTCCTGCTTTCCTGTATCTCTGTCCCTTTTGTGCATCAGATACTTGGTTGATATTTCCTGTTCATAGATTGCAAATGCATACCCTTCAAAGTGAGAGGTAGTAATCCGGTTGTTGGTCCATGATAGTAATATTGATCATCAAAACAGTCTATCATCTCTGACCTTTATACTAACATATTCATGCATGGTCTTCTGCTCATATATGCTCATCCTTTCATCTGATGATATGTTGTGGTAGAGTCGTGTGACTTCTTTAGGCGTGTATTTAAGGTTATCAGTCAAGGAATGTTGCTCAAGGTACTGCCATCCAAGGCTTATGATGTTATCAGCCTCATGTATGTAAACTTGGTCAAGCGATGCACTTCAACACTTAATGGTTAAAAGATGTTGTCAAAGGGATATGATACAACATTCAAAAGCAGTTTGGATCGATGTTAAGCCTCTGCTGCCTTGTTTTCATATTAAGTAGAGGCAGTCAATGTTACTGTTGATGTGAAAATTATGTGTGCTTGTTAGTATCTTCCAGGTTTTCAGTTCAATGGCTCAGTTCTCATCAAGTGTCCGATCAAGCAACTCAAATGTTGGTATGAGTACTGGCACTGCAAACACATTGTGGGCCATTATTTTATTGAATGCAGAGGGTTCCGAGATCCAAATTTTCTTTATTTGACTGTAATATTCTTGTATGTATGTATCCAGCGAGTGGCAAAAACTTGGGTATATATAGAGGGGGCGGCTACCAGATAGCAATGATATAGAGAAAGAGGGCTATATTAATATATACTCTTTACTCTTTTACTTGTTTCAGTCATTTGACTGCAGCCATGTCGGAGCACTGCCTTTAGTCGAGCAAATCGACCCCAGGACTTATTCTTTGTAAGCCTAGTACTTATTGTATAAGTCTCTTTTGCTGAACTGCTAAGTTACGGGGACATAAACACACCAGCATCGGTTGTCAAGCGATGTTGGGGGGACAAACACAGACACACACACACACATATATATATATACATATACAATATATACGACAGGCTTCTTTTCAGTTTCTGTCTACCAAATCCACTCACAAGGCTTTGGTCGGCCTGAGGCTATAGTAGAAGACACTTGCCCAAGGTGCCACGCAGTGGGACTGAACCTAGAACTATGTGGTTGGTAAGCAAGCTACTTACCACACAGCCACTCCCACTATATGTATATATATATATATATATATATATATATATATATGATATTTTTAACACAGCATGCCCATAAATTTTTTTCTGAAACAAAAACTGAAGTAACAATGTTTATACATAGAGTATAATACATGCATGTATATACATGTGAAGACTTTGTACAACTTCTGTCAACTAAATTCCTTCAAAGGCTTTGATTGACCCAGGGCTATGGTAGACGATACAGTGCCACTCTGTGTGACTGAACACGAGCTACATAATTGCAAAACAAACTTCCTAATCATACAGCCATGCTTGCATCTTTATTCACAAACACACACGTGCACACACACACACACACGTGCACATGCACACATGCACACACACACAAAACACATACACACACAAACGCATGTGTGTGTGTGTGTGTGAGTGTGTGTGTGTGTGTAAGTGTATGTGTGAGTGTATTATACATAACTACCTATATAAATACACACACACACATATTTGTATGTATGTGCCTATATGGATGTTTGTATGTGAGTATGCATTTATTTTGTATGCCAATACATCCATGAATATTTATAAGTGTGAGTCAATGTCACTGTCTTAGAATCTCAGTCAATATTTCTAGTTACATGTATAAACAGATGGAGCTTCTCAAGTTTGCCAAAATTGAGGCCTTTAAATTTATGTGAGTACGTGTGTGTGTGCATGTGTGTGAGTAGAATATGTCTGCCTGTGTATTTTGAAATAGAGAAACTGCTTTATGGGTGTCAAAATGTGGCATAACATTTATTTGGAATGAAAGAGAAGAATCTAATTCCTTAACTACAACCAAGTATTTGAACTTAAAAATCTAGGATTTCAAAAATTTTCAGTAACCTAAAACTGGCCTAATAAGGTCAGTGCTGAAAAGATTTAGGTAGAGGTTTGTATTTCTGAATTTTTTCTTCTTCTTCTTTGAGATAAAATTTACATTAGACAAATGCGTGAACGTGAACGTGAATGTGTGAATGTGTGTGTGTGTGTGTGTGTGTGTAAAGAAGTTATATAACACTGAATGTTTCTTAATGAATGTATATAAATGTAAATACATGATAAATTCAAACTTGTACATTTATTCATATGCACAAACACACACACACACACATTTTTGTTTTATATGTGTGTGTATACACACAAATATATATATATATATATATATTTATATATGTATATATATATATATATATATATATACATGTATATATAAAATATATTTATATATGTATATATAAAATATACATATATAATATACATATATACACACAATATATACATAAAAATACACGTAGATAAATACATAAAAGTGAATATACATATATTCATCATCATCATTTAAAATCTGCTTTCTATGTTGGCTTGGGTTCGACAATTCAATTCCACAGACCCTGATGAGCCAGGGAACTGCACTGAGCTCCAATGTTTGCCGTAATGCCAACCACTTTACAGAGTGTACTGGGTGCTTTATATTCATGGCAACTGTACTAATAAGTTATCAAGCAACTTACAAGACAAAACCCCTCAGCCTAGTGTAGTATTGAGGAATATGGCTTTATTTCAGGTGTTGAGAGGTATGATAGAGGTACAGGAACAGTTGTCTTGATGAAGAGGAGATACTGCCATTCACTAGAATGGCTGGTCCCTCCGTCAGATTTTCATTAGGAAGACTCTCTTTCTCTCATTCATTCTCCACACTTAGAAGTCTTTCTTAATAGCACTTCTATGTCTCTTTTTTTCCCCAGAATCACTAAATGATCTTTCTAAATGCATTATCTTTCTGAATGTATTCCTCACTTCAGCATCTCAATTTTCTCTGATATACTGCCCTGCTGTCCAGAACACCATGTGCCTCTGATCCTCACACTGTGAAACATCAGTAAACCTCTTCCTTTCTGTTTCTTCCCTTGCTAAACAGACCTGTCTCCTAACTTTTCTCCTAACTACTAGCTACCTACAGTTATGGACAAAATTTACAAAAAAGAAAGTATTTATCTTCCAATGCAATGTTGAGTACTACATTAATCCTTTACCATTCAGATTACTTGATCAAATGTAATCCTTATTCATTCACATTGTTTTGAATTAATCATGTATTATCTCATTGCTTTGTGATTTTAATGATATAATTGTATATTTTTAGAATGACATAGTAGGGTAGGTGTGAGATGCTAAATCTGATATGACCAGTTTAAATGTTAAAAGTTAAAAAAGGATGGAAGAAAACTCTTTGGAGAACAATAACCTCATTTTCAGAGTGTACATTAACACTTTTTAAATCTACATTGTTTCCATTATTACAATCACTAATCGTTATCATGTACTTTATTCCTGAATATTCCACAATATTCAGATGCTGAACTAGGAATCTATATTTTTTTAACTAATGGTAGTAATGTTCTTAACCAGTGAGGCAATGTTTCTTATGGTGGAGATGGAGGGCAGGCCCCCGGGGTGGAGTTTGTGAATAGTGAAAAGAAGGGGAAGAAATTGCTATGTTAGATAGTTTTAAAATTAAAGCTGTTCAACATCATTGCAAAAAAAGAAGAATTATACAGATACAAAATTTATTTTGTTTTCACATTAATAAGAATGTGTGAGTAAAAAAATTTCCTAAATATTTTGTGAGGGGCCTGATATATGTTACTTTAAGAAACACTGCACTAAACCATTGGAGTATATGAAGTAATTTAGTGAATAAAGACATTCCTGATGTTTGTTTATAAATAAGGAGTCCTAATTTGAACTCAATCAGAGATCATGTATCTATCCAACAATAAGACATCTGTTGATTGGACAAATAAAAATGCAATGTAGAAAGTGTGTGTGTGTGTGAGTGTGTGTGTGTGCGCGCACGCGTGCGTGTGTGTATGTGTATGTGTCTCCTACCATCATTTGACAACTGGTGTTGGTGTGTTTACATTCCCATAACTTAGTGATTCTGCAAAAGAGATTGACAGGCTTAAAAACTAATTTTAGGGGTCAAGTTGTTTGACTAAAATTCTTTCAAGGCAGTCAAAAATAACTGCTTGGCTGTAGTCAAAATGACTGAAACAAGTAAAAGATGAAAAGATAAAAGATAACCAACAGCTGCATCAGAAAGATTTAGGCATTAAAGGATTTTGACTTTCAACCAAGATCCAGTGATATCTATTTTCTTTCTGAATTGTTGTTCTTGCTGCTGTTGCTACTGCTATTATTGCTGTTAATTTGGTTCTATTGCTTTCTACTATTCATAGCACTTTATGAAAATTGCTCTCCTGCTTATCAAATTTATTTCAACATCACTTAAATATAATGGAGTGACTTTTGTATTCTTCACATCAGACCAAGAGAGAACTGATGGTCAAGTTGTCAGGGTTTGGATTAGACCGCCAGTAATCTCATAACCAGGTTTGCAATTTATCTACAGCCTAGATACTTAATTTTTGAGTGGCCCTGTTTACTTATCTGTGAATAAGTATTATATCATAGAGTGGGAGCAAATCAATGATGTAAGCAGTGCAAAGACTATAAATTGTCAGACTCATTAGAGCTGTTTGACTCTTTGTATTGAGAGTTCAATTGTTCCATGTTTGACTTTACCTTTCCTCCTACTGGCATCAATTAATAAAGTACCAATCAAGTACTGGAGTTGCTTAAGTGATTGGTTTCCCCCTCATAGAGAAATCATCAGGTTCTAGGACACAAACTTCCTGTTTTAAAGTGATCCCAATTGAAATCTTCCATCAAAATCTTATGTTAATTTGTTCCAAATGCCAGCTTAATAATGACTGAGTTATTAATTAATTAGAGTAGTGTATTTCAACAAAAATCATCAACATCATCACCATTCTAACATCCTCTTTTCCATGCTTGCATGGGTTTGATGATGTTTAGTGAAGCATGTTTTCTATGACCACCTTTCTATGACTACCTTTCTTGAAAAGGTAATATTTCCCCATGGCCAGGCATGTTTTGGCACACTATTGAAAATGAATGAAACTGCTACTTCAACAGTGATACTCATTTACAACTATCACACAATTCAAGATAAGGAAACATAGTTTCAGTTTCTGTCTACCAAATCTTTTCAGTTTCCATCTACACAATGCTTTGGTTGACCCAGGGTTACAGTAGAAGACACTTGCCCAATGTGCCACACAGTGGAACTAAGAGCAAAATCATGTGATAGGGAAGTGAACTTACAGCCATGTATGTGCATTTATGGTAACAAAAGGGTTAAAACATACAATTACACCAATTTGGCATTATAGGTGTCATCATTATCAGCAGCAACAACAGTAACAGCATCATTTGAAATACAAAGATGAAAAAATGAAGGTGTTCTGAAATAATATCTTAACAGGTTAGTAGGTCACTACTGAAGATCTTGTCCTCAGTTGATGTATGAAGAGCAAGTGGCAAGTTAGACTTGGTAAATCTGATCCACTTCTTACTTATTTCATTACAACCAGAAATCAAAATTACAAGATGTATAAGTGAAATAAAATTGTACAACTAGAAATTTCACCTATGTCACAAATTCAACTTGCCAAGAACAGTTCTCACATATATTACAGTTTGGGAGTTCTATCCAGACTGTCACACTGTATTCCATATGGTTCACCATTACTTGTCAGAGTGAGCAGCATGGGCTTTCATCTAGGCAGAGAAATGATATACCTGAAAGAACAGATCTGTGAGTTGTACCAAATGGACTGACCAACTTATTATGTGTCATAGAGTTACTTGGAAAAAACTGACTTGAAGAACACAGACTTCTATTGGTAATCAGTATTGTGCTTGTTTTCTTTAGTACTTAAATTTATCAAACACACTCTTCTATAACAAGAGTCTTCAGTAATATCCAATATTACTAAAACTCTGGTTATGTTTACAGATGGTGGTGCCCCAGCATGGTTGCAGTACAATGACTAAAACAAGTAAAAGAATAAAAGAACAGAAATAATTGTATTGTATTGCGTTTTCTGTATATTTTTAAAATTTTGTATTGCATTTTTATTGTATTGTTTTTTTTTTTTTCTGAAAAAGTATTGAAGAAGTGAATTATAATTTATAACATGTAAGTCAAGAGGAAATTAGGTTTGCATTATGGAATTAACTTTCAGGAAAACAATTTTCTCATAATCTGGATGATTGTTGGATATCTTCATAAACAAAACAGTTTATAGTTTACTTGAGTTTTTATGTGTATATGTTTACAAGCATATAAACATACACAAACATACACTCTCTCTTTCTCTTTCTCTTTCTCTCTCTCTCTCTCTCTTTTTTTTTTTTTTTTGATATCCACACCTATATGCCATACCGATGTCCAGCCTTGCCATCCACTTCTTTCCACTTTGTTCATAAAGTTATCATTGACTAATGACCCTAAATTATTGACCCATACTATATATAGGTTACTTGAATGTCATTAAGCATACAAAAGCAAAATATAAATACAAACAAATATGAGTGATGAATGAACATCAACGAATACTTCTATTATTCCACACAAAGAATTAATTATCAAAGAAGAAAACAAATAAAATGATGATGATGGTGGTGGTGGTGGTGTGGTGGCCTTAGCAGCGGCAGTGGTGGTGCTGATGGTGACGATGAAAGAAAATTCAAGAGAATTAAGATAGACAAACAATGTTTAAAAGCTAACTTATGAAACCAGTTATATATTTTATCAAAACTAGTGTACTAGCAGAATTGCCCAGTTTTCAATCATTTTTCAAAAATAGAAGTGACCTCTTAACAATCCCAACAACACACACATTACTACAAATTATCTAATGAGAGACATTCACCATGTGAACTTGACTTGCTAGAAATAGCAATCAAATTCTTTTAAAGATTACACTCTATTATCTAAGAAAAGAAAGACATGTTAGATAATTTAGTCCTAAGATACACAATGTCTGGAAAAAAAAATTATGGTTGTCTTGGCTGGAATGGTGTTGTTTGCTAGTTTTGTCATCAGAGTTAGGAGTCTTGGGGCTGAACAACAACAAGCCATAAGATAAAAGATTAAGTTTACTTAATAAAAACACTCATTTCAATTTTTATGCTTTTTTTTTCAGTGAAATATTTTCAATTCTTTTTATTTCTAGATTTTTTGGCATTTTTCTTTTGTTCCTGGTCAGTCCTGATCCAGCATATCAAAGGTGTTTCAATCATGATCAATCATTTAATTTGCTTATTTTTTACACAGAGTGTATCTCGGACTACATTATTCAATGTGCCCCAAGTTTTGTTGCATTTTTTTTAAATGGTTGCATAGAATTTAATTTGAAACAGATTTAGCTGCTATTTCTAACAGGTTGAGTAACTGCATATAAAATCTCTTATTTCTAGTTTTGATGGAATGACAGAAAGGGGCAGTCTATTCTGCCTTTTCATCCAACTATCTATTTGGGTCATTTCAAATGCTTCCTCCACGGATACATGGCATTGTGCCAAAATAAAAAGTCGTTATTAGTTGCTTTTTCATTAAAAAGAAATTTTGTCAAAATGAAGAAAATAAAAAAATGATGTAGCTCTCAGTTATGCTTTTGCAAACTGAGCTATGGCACTTGTACAAATGGGCAGTGCAAATGATTTTAAAAAAAAAAAATTATGCCAAAGATAAGTTTAAAATGATGTCAAAGATAAGTTTAAAAGGCTGTTTGAATTATTCCAGGGATTAAGTAATTTATCAAAAGCATTTACAAGCCTCCTCCCTCCTCTTTATCCAATTATCACCTCCCCTTGTCCTTCTCCATTAACAGACATTCTTATCAGTTGACCTTTTATTCCTTTTCCAACTGAAGTCAGAGGCACCTCTGAATGTTTTACATTCTTTGCTGTTTTTAGTACCTCATCCTTTCACACCTGGAGTTCAGAAATTTCAGGCACACTGTATGTATATATCAGTTTCAACTTTTGGTTGGTAGTTTTGGTTGGTAGAGTAAATTTTGTTCAATTCATTATTCTTTCAATTTTCTTCTTGGTTGAACCCACCAGAACACAATACCAATATTGAATTCAGTGAAAAATATCACTCTTCCTCTTTAAAGTATAGAACCTGAATTGGGTCAGCATATTTTTATATGCATTGAGCCTCATCATTGTGTGCAGTTGATATTCTAGCAAGTTGACACTACTGTTTGATTTCAATTTACTGTTGTGACCATTTCACTCCACATGCACTATTAATGTAGAAGAGAGATAAAGTATGGATGGTGAAAGAATCGCATTATTTATAAGTTTAAGGGCACCTGCCTTTGGAAAAAGAAGAACCAGCAGAAAAAGCATGCTGGATCAAATAGCTGACATGATGCAGTTTCACACACACGCATATGGATACACATACACATCTATGTACACGTGTGTGTATTTTAATAATAGCTTTGCTGTGCTGCATAAGACTTAAAATTTTGTGGGCTTGTAAGATGAACCTATCTCATCAGATATCTAGAGAAGGGTAAAGGGATTTGAGACAAGTTTGAGATGGCTTCTAGATGTTAGGCCTTTATTATCAGCTCAGTTCATTGATGTTAATACTATAAAAATAAGGTCATTAGAATAGAGAAGTTCCCATGGGCACACAGCCTTAAACTCCTCTGTTATGGCCTGAAGAACTATAATGAATAGGAGGGGACTGAGAACTGAGCCCTTGTAAACTACTTGCACACTAAATTCATTGCTACACTTGTTGCTAACTCTCAGCTTACAGACAGAACCCCTGTATATGGCTTGAACAGCTCTCTCCAGCCATTCATCTCCACAGTTCCAAAGTAACCACAAGATCATAGTAAAAGGGACTCTATTGAAGGTGTTCTCCCGGTTGATGCTTGCTAATTTCAGTGATTTATTTTTGGCTAAATACTTCTCTTGCAGTTGTCTTACTAGAAAGAGAGCATCAGTAGTGCTTATTCATGGCACAAAACTAAGTTGCATCTCATCTAGGCTAAATCCCTTCCTAATTAGTTGAGCTATAACTAATTTTGTAACTTTATTGACCTTATCTGGCAATTTGATAACTCTTTTACTCTTGTAACAGCTGACCATAATGCTGCTACACCAGTCACTGGATATGACCCCTTCTTGACAGTGCATATCTTACACTGCCAGATATTTTAAGGGTCTCTATGATGATTTCTGATAGACCAGGGACTTACCCTGCCTTCATATCCTTAATTGCTTTTCTATCAAACTGCTGTCAACTAGAATAGTTAATCCCTCTGTTGGATCCACATTAGGAAGACTCTTTCTTCCATACGTTTTCCACATTTAATAACCTTTTATAGTAGCACCTGCATGCATAGCACTATTTATTCATCCACACATTTGTCTCCCACAACATCTCAATTCTCTCTGATAAACTGTCTTGCAATCCAGTCCACCTTGCAACTTCTACTGGCAAATCTCTTCCTTTCTGCTTCTCCCCTTGCTATGTAAACCTGCAGTGACAACATCATAATGAAACAACGATGATGAGTATTGGTACAACATTGACAATATATCAACAACTTACTGATACAAAGATAGCAATCTTTGATGAAGAGATAACAAACAAAATACTATTAGTAGGAGGTTAACAGCAATGGTGGTAATAAAATTCAGATGCATTAATGAAAATAAAAATAGAAATTAAAATATAAAAGTCAAAACAAACAATAGACAAATACATAAACAAAAGATATATGAAATTTCAATATTACTCTACAGGGTTGGCCAAAAGTCACCTGACAGTAAATCAAAACCATTTAATTCCAAGATTTATTTGTTTAACAACTGAATGAATTTAATAAAAGCATCTAAATATGAAACCTCATGAAAATTGTTCAAACTGAAGTACTTCTTGAGCAATATATTTTTCCATTCGAGTCAATACAGAATTACAGATAGTATTTATGGAATTCTGATTGACTGCCGGGTGACTTTTGGCCAAACCTTTATAATAAGGCAGCAAGCTGGTAGAATCATTAGCACACCAGGCAATATGCTTAGCAGCATTTCATCCATTTTTATGCTCTGAGCCAACCATGCCTTTCATCCTTTTGGGGTCAATAAGTACCTGTTGAGCACTGGGGTTGATATAATTAATTTGCTCCCTCCCCAAACATTGCTGGCTTTGTGCCAAAATTTGAAATCAATATTACTCTATAACATTTCTGTAAATGAAACCTCATTTTAGAAATGACAGAGTTACATCTGTTTATGTCCATCATGGTAATATTTAAGCAACATTGTATCTTATTTAGTCACAAAATATTGATTATTTTAATAATATCTTCCAATCAGCTGATCTAGAAATTCCGTTTTATTAAATAGAAGTGGTTCCATCCACACGCCTCAACAAACCATTTCCAAAGACAGGCTTGCATCTAATTTAGAACTTACCGTATTTTCACGCTTGATATTTATTATGAATCAGGATTGTTGTTATATGTGTTGCTTTTGCTGTTGTTGATATTTTAATGTGTTATTCTTTTTGCTGATTTTACTGTAATTATTATGAAGCCTAAAAAAAAAAAAAAAAGAAATCATCATGATTATTATTAACATTGATTCTAACAGTATTTCTACCTAGCCCTTTTCCTCTATGCCTTCTGTCTATCACCTACTCTGTTACACACACACACACTCTCTCTCTCTATCTCTCTCTCTATATATATATATATATGTATATATATATATATCAAGCTGGAGCTATGTGTATATATATATATATATATATGTATATATATATATATATATATATATATATATATATATACGAGACATTCTGATTAAAACATGATGTGAAAGAGGAGGTACTTATTGATCTCAAAAGGATGAAAGGCATGGTTGACTCAGAGCATAAAAATGGATGAAATGCTGCTAAGCATTTTGCCTGGTGTGCTAATGAAACATAGAAGACAACTGGAAGTTCTCACAGTTCCACCTTCTCAAAGCCACAGACCAAATCTGTGACTGGGGCAAAGTCTCTGCCAGACAAAGAGTGATATTGTGAAGTAGATAGGTCTATAAAAATAAAGAGACAGGGTTGGAAAGATTGAGGAAATTGAGGCAGCAAAGAGCTATATCAGGTAGCCAAGAAGGAAGCTAGTTGACAGGTTTATCAAGCAAGGGCAGAAGCAGAAAAGAAGAGGTATGCCAATGTCTTGTATGTATGGAGATCAAACACTTGAGGTGTTCTAGATTGCTAGACAGTGCATCAAAAAGTTATGAAAGAGAAGTGTGTATGGATGGATAATGGTATGCTTACACTTAGTGACTCAGAAAAGAAAGAGGTTTGAAAGTATTACTATGAAAGGCTATTAAATATGGAGGATGAATGGGAGAAAGGGAGTCTCTCAAATGGGAATCAAATTGAGGGGCCAGCTGTTTGAGTTGACAGCTGTATGATAGGTAAGGCAATTTAGGATATAAAAGCTGGGACAGCTCTGGTCCATTGGAAGTTACCTCTGAAATGCTTAAAATATCTGGCAGAGTAGGATATGGTTTGGTCACCCGTATACTTAATCAAATTATTTATGAAGGTGTCATCCCAATGACTGGTGTAGCAGCATTATAGTCAGCTGCTACAAGGTTAAGGGAGATGCCTTAGTTAGAAGTAATTACAAAGGCATCAATATGGGATCTACGCTCTAATATGGGAGCTATGAGTAATTGAACGACCTTCTATATGACCACCTAACCTGCTAGAAATAGCAGCCAAATACCCACACTGGAAAGATTAATTAACGAACATCATCTTAGAAATACCCAAGAAAAGATGGGATACTCATTGCTTGAATGCCTTTGATCACATGTCTGCTAGATCAGAACTGACAAGAAACTAAACAACAGTTATAGTAACTTCCAGTCATGTAAGTACCATTGCTGCTGCTACTACTGCAGCTGCTGCTGCTGCTGCTGCTGCTGCTACTACTACTACTACTACTGTTGCTGCTGCTGCTGTAACTGTATATGCTGCTGATGTTGCTGTGACTGTAACTGTTTTAAACATCTCAGCAACATATAACCACTGATGCTACCAACAACAGCGGCAGCATTGTTATCATCCTCACTTCCAGTCAATGTGGTTACTCACTAAATTGAAATAAATGCCAGTTTTCTCTCCAATCATAATCTACCATTTTCGAAAAGGAAATTACACATTTGTAGATACACTACACCTAAAAAAATAGAAAGGATTGTCATAGCTGGAACACCTTTCATCAAAGAAAATTAATCTAGGGTTAAACAATAATAACAACCATCATCATCATCAGCAGCAGCAGCACCACCACCACCACCACAACCACTATACCAACAAGAGAACCATTATGTGATCATTCAATCTGGCAAGAATAGCAGCCAAATCTCCCTCAAATCCTATCCAACAATCTTGAAAGAAAATGTGGCGGGACACATTTGATACGTAGTTCTAGATACCTTTACCAAGACAGGATGACCCAGGCTGGAATATCCTTTTTAACGTATCTGCTCAGTTAAGGTTGACCTGAGACTAAACACCAACAACAATAACAAAACCATCTGCACCACTGATACTGACAACTTCATCAGTGCCTCCACCACCACCACCAAAACCACCACCACAGTCATCACCACTACTATTACTATTAATACTACAGCTATTGTTGCTGATATTACTACAATGACAAGTCCAGCTATTGACTTATCATCATATACCACCACTACCACATCAACCCCACCACCATCACTACCGTCACAACTACCACTACAGCAATCACCATTACCACCATGAGAACTGCTACAACGATAACCATCACTATCTTGACCACTTTCACTACCACACTGCCAACACACCACCTTCATCCTCAGCCCCACGCTCACTACCACTCCTATACTACAGCTACTATTTGATGTTACAACTATCTCTACTGCTGTTACTTTTGTTAGTGTTACTGCTATCACATCTTGTTGTTTGTGTTAACTCTCTCACTATTGCTCTTTAAAAAATAATAATTTTCTAGCACAGGCACAAAGCCAGAACCTTGGGTGGTGGTGAGGTTTAATTATATTGACTATAGTAGTTGACTGGCACTTTATTTTATCAGAACAAATGCTTCAAAGCATTTTGTCTGGTACTCTAACAATTCTGCAAATCCATTACCTTTAATTATTATAATCTGAAATTTTGGTGGGAGTGGGCCAGTTGATTACATTGGCCCCAGTGCTCAAATGGTACTTATTTCATCAATCCCAAAAGGATGAAAGGTAAAGTTGACCTCTACAGACAAAACACCACTAAGCATTTTGTCTAGCATACTGAAGATTCTGCCAGCTTGCTGCCTTAACAATAATAATAATAGTTCTTTCTACCATAGGCACAAGGCCTGAAGTTTGTGGGGAGGGGGAAGTTGACTACATCAACCTTATTACTTGACTGGTACTTATTTTAACAGCCCTGAAAGGATAAAAAGCTAAGTAAATTTCAGTGGGATTTGAACTCTGAATGTAAACATAGGCATAAGGCCACAACTTTGTGAGGTGAGAGAAGTAATCAATTAAATTGACCTTACAACTTGACCTGACTTTTATTAACCCTGTAAGAATGAAAGGTAAAAATTAACCTTCGGCAGGATTTGAATTTAGGATTTGATGATTATGATAATAATGGTTTCAAATTTTGGCACAAGGCCAGCAATTTGGGTAGACGGTAAGTCAATTACAATGACCCCAGTGTCCAAATGGTACTTATTTTATCGACCGCAAAAGGATGAAAAGCAAAGTTGACCTCGGTGGAATTTGAACTCAGAACAGAAAGACCAACAAAATGCTGCAACAATTCTGCCAGCTCAAATCATTTCAAGCATAAGCACAAGACCATGAATTTTGAAAATGGTTTAGGTGATATAATCAATACTAGTATTCAACTGATACTTTATTTTATTGACCCAGGATGAAAGAAATTGACCATGTGATGATGTTTGAAATCAGATTATAAAAGATTTTTACTAAGCACCAAAAGGTATTTCATCCACTGCTCTAATTATTCTGTCAATCCAATGCTCTTACCATTTCAAACATTACAAATACTACTTCTTATGTAACATCAGGTTTTAATATTTTATCCAATGTCCATATAGAAATATCTAATTTTCCAGGTAGTTTGTTTAAAGATATACTTGATAGAAACTGGGTTTTTCCTCCAACAGATTTTTATGTAGTCACTTAACTTGCTTGAAATAACAACCAAATTTCCTGCATAACATCTTTACTGTCATGAAAAAGGAAAGGGATTAAAGAACAAATGTTCAATTTCCAAAGTTGGTCTTTCAGATAATGATTTATAAAATAAATTGAGGGTTTTATAAAACTGTCAAATCAATTTATATATAATAGATATTATAAAGTTTCCTTCTCAACATCTTATCATTATTGTTTTTCCTTATCATCATCATATTAATGTTCACTTTTCTGCGCTCACATGGATTGTTAAGACAAATTTTCTACAACCCAATGCCCTTCTTATTACCAATGTTCATTTACAACTATCACACGATATCATCATAAGGAGTCACAAACACACAAACATGTGAACACACATATATACTTATATGATGGGCTTCTTTTGGCTCCTATCAACCAAATATACTCATAAGGCTATGGTCAGCTCAAGGCTATAATAAGAGACACTTGCCCAAAGTGCAATGCAGTGGGATTGAATTTGAAACTATGAGTTTGGGAAGCAAACTTCTTAACCACACAACCAAGCCTTTTCTCTTCAACATTTGTTATTTATAAATTCAGTTATCATATATTTAAATTATCATGTATTTCAGGTTCCATAATAGTGTTGCTTTGATAATTCCAGATGTACTTGTAACAAATTTTCTACTTAATATACAAATCTTCAATTGTTAACAAATACTTGCAGGAGCCTTGGAAGTTACTGTTTATCACTGGTGCAGAGATGAAAAACAAATCTCATTCTGGTCTTTTGCAAATATAATATTCCCAGATGATGTGATTCATATATATGCCTCTCAACTAGATGATCTTAGGAATGTAGAAGAAAAAACGTGTTTTCCTCAAAACCAGATAAAAAGCCATTGACAGAATTTAACTCACAATTTATGTTTTCTCTTGGGTAGCAGAAATGTCTCAGACTTAGAGAATAGATTAAATTCTATTGAATTTATCTTTTGTTCATGAGGACTGCAAAAGAGTAGGTCAGTGTTTCCCAAATGGTATTCCTGGACTCTAGGGTTCTGCAAGAGGGTGCTAAGGGTTCAGTAAGAAAAAGTGATAAGTAAGGTAATTATACTCAAATACATTTTGAGTAACTTTTGAATTTAATCCTCTGCTTGTAATTTTATTATATGCACATGGCACAGGTGTGGCCATGTGGTAAGAAGTTGCTTTCCACTATCTGGGTGGCAGCAGAGTCAAGCTCCTTGATGTGAAAATTTTGCCTGTGGCTGATTGGATAGGGTCAAAAGCAGTTTTGATCCTGTGGACCCAATCAGCCAAGAATCTGGTTTTCCCGGATTTTTTGAAAATGGCCGGGTGCAGGTACCCATTGATTCTTGAGGGACGCTCCCCTAAGTGTCACCTGTGCCTTGAACTGGGTCACATTAAAAAGAACTGTCCCCAGGACCAGAGTAGAGTCCTGAAGCAGTTGGTCGTGGAAAAGCCCCCCCCCCTCACTCCTCTGGAAGAAGAAATGGAGGTAGTCATGGAGGGGGAGACCTCCCCCAGAAAAAAAGGAAGAAGGTGAGCGACGATGGTTGCTCACCAAGGGATCCTAAAACTGCGGGAGGAAGCATTGTTCCTCCAGTTGAGGCGAAGGAACCAACCTCTCCTGTACCAAAGACAAAAAAGAAGAAAAAAAAGAATGGGACAGTGCCAGCGATTTGCAATGCACTGCTAGCACATCCCAAAACCTCGTCAGTAGGAATTGTATCACCGATGGAGGAAATTGTGGCCCCACCCAGAGAGAATAATGAGGAATTTGTGATCTTCTTTCTCAGAGGAGGGGCCGTAGAGAGCTTCGTAAGAAGTTTTGAAGGTCAGGAACAGGTGGTCCCGACCTGCATTGGTAGCTCACATTGGCCTCCGCAGGTGGCTGTGGAGATCCTGAATGAGAGTTACTTTTATAAGATAATGCATACTTTTTCTAAGGAGGAATTCAATTATCTTTTCTGGGACCCCGACTTACTACTGTGGGATTGCCTGCAGGCAGTGATAGATTTGATCGTGGCGGTGGAGTGAGAGGCCTTGGTGCCTTGATTAGCTTAGAACTTTTTGACTACTCTAAGAGGTTTGTTGCCTCGTTTGTGTTTGAAGAAAGAAAAAACAGTGTTTTCGGAGGGCGTCGATTGATGGGCATCGTTTGCTTCTCTCATCAATATTATTATTTTGTTCATCATTCATTTCATTTGTGTTATTGTCCAGCCCACATTTGCTTCTTGCATCCATCTTTGTAATGCCTTATGGCAAATTTTATGAAATAAAGAAGTTGCTTCCCAACAACATGGTTCTGAGTTCTGGGTACTGGGTTCTGTGTTTCCCAGCCACATGGTTCTTATTGTGTATCACCTTGGGCAAGTGTCTTACACCATAACCCCAGGTCAACCAAATCCGTGTGAATGGATTTGGTAGATGGAAACTGAAAGAAGCTTGTTGTGTGTGTGTGTGTGTGTGTGTGTGTGTGTGTCTGTGTCTGTGTGTATGCACGCATGTGTATGTATGTGTGTATGTGCATGCATGTGTCCATGCCTGTGTGTGTGTATGTGCATGCATGTGTCCATACCTGTGTGTGCATGTGTGCCTTCGTTTTGACACTGCATGATAGTTGTAAATAATTCAGTGTTATATATTCTGCAAGAACATGCCTGACCATGGAAATGTATTACCTTACTTGGAAACAGATGAGGATTGGCAACAGGAAAGGCATCCAGCCATTGAAAATCTGCATCAATTAAACTCCATCTGACCATGCTAGCATGGAAAAGTGGATGCTAAAAGTGATGATGAAATGGTATGTTCCCTAATGTAAGGAAATCTTAGCATGTGTGAGTTGTAAGGAGACCCTACAGAAAAAAAAAATGACTTCTTAATGAGAATTTGGTCTATACAATAGTTCAAATGAAATTTCTTACACTCTCTTGGTGATGGATGTAGCATTGGTAGGCCTTTCAAAAATAGTTTTATAATTTGTTTCTTATGAAATTTAACTTCATAACAAAAGTAGTTTAGATTACCTAGCAATAGCTGTTTGCTCCAGGTACCAATAATAGTCATGATGGTTGTTGGTGTTACTGTTTAAACATTTAGCATTCATATTACTCTGTCTAATGTATTACTTTTGTTTTCAGTTAGTCATGCATTATCTCATTGCTTCAAGATTTCAGTGATGTGATGGTATATCTTTAGAATGACATGGTAGAGTAAGTATGAGAGGCCAGATCTGGCCAATTATAACAAGAAAAAGGCAGAACATTTGGACCAGATATGGACTGGTTAAATGCTATAGGATTAGGTCTATGCATGCCTTGATCATGTCAAAGGTGTTCTAGCCATGACCATCTCATCTCTTTCCCTGGTATAATAAATATATTTTGAACTACATCCCAGATATTGTTCCTGCTGACATGACCAACATGCAGCTAAAATCCTTAGAGTTTTTACAAATGCTATGCCTCACAGATTCTAATGATTTCTGACAGTGACTTCAAATATATACAACAATGCCAAATCTACAGACTTGGTGTCTTCTTCAAAAACTGGAAATTACTCCACATTTCATCAGTTGCTACCACTCTGTAAGACTCATAGTTGACTCATATTAGAGTAAAGCTTATATACATATCTGAAATGGGAATGCTATGAATAAGAAACATCCATCAATATATTTACACATTTATGTAGTCAGAAGCACGACTATTCTTATAAACATATATAAGTACACACACAACATACAGACATATTTATATATAGTACATAGATGTCAATCCACATTGACATATACTCTCATATGTTCATTCACATAGTCTAATCTATATCTATATATATATATATATTAGCAGATGTCTGTGTATTTGTATGTCTGTGCATAATGCCAATGAGATAGTTAGAGAGAGAGAGAGAGAGAGAGAGAGTGAGTGAAAGAAACAGACTAAAAGAGAGGGTGAGAGGGAATATGTGTAAGTCAGAGAAACACAGAATGAGAAAAAGCCAGAGAGAAGAGATAGTGGGAGAGAGAGAAAGCAAGTTTCTATAGAAGTTGAAAGAGAGAGAGATAGTGGGAGAGAGAGAGACACTGATGTTTAATACTGTATGTATGTTCTATAGATGAAGGTGAAAGAAAGCTGGCATAAAGAGAGGGGAAAAGCAGGAGAGAAAGAGACGCTGATGTTTGATAGTGTGTGTATGTGTGTGTGTGTGTGTGTGTGTGTGTGTGTGTGTGTGTGTGAGCACGCACATGCATGCATGTGTACAGTGTTTCACAATTGCCATTTATTTCAATCACTTTTGTAAAGTGACTTTCACTCATTTTTCATTTAATCCCCCATCTTAATTTTCAAAAAAGTTTCCAAAAAAATGTTCTCACTCTCTACAAGAGGAGACGGGCTAAGTGTAGATGATCAGTATTTTATAGTGAAGCAAAAGTAGCCAGAGTAAGGCCACTAGAGACCCCTGCACAATGACAGCAAAGACATGAAAATGACTGAAGGAGAGCTGCTGTAGGGCCAATGAGTCACAAAGAGCACAGGAAAAACAATTAGAACAATTACATCAACAAAATGCAATCTGCAGGAGCTTAGAGTCAAAAAATGGAAAGAGAAAAACGTTTAAAGGATGCAAGACAAAGACAAGCTGCTTTTAGATTACTGCTAAACCTGGTCACAAATGACAGTCCAGTTTGTAACATAATCAAAGGTTCAGATTCAACAGAAGTGTTGTGCCAATGCTACCTGATCATTTGGTATGAATGCTCCATATCATATAGAGGTGCAATGGAAGCTCTTGATAAGACTTCACAAGACATAAGAGGCAACAATAAATCTATGGGAGGAGTTACATTTGTTTTATCATGAGACTTCAAGCAGACATTACCAGTCATTCCGAGAGGAACAAGATCTGATGAAATAAAAGTATGCATTAAGTTTTCACACCTATGGAATAAAGTACAGAAATTCTCCTTCAATACTAACACGTGAGCTTTATAACATGGGGACCAATGTGCAGGACAGTTTTCAACTTGGCTCCTCCAATTAGGAAATGGGAAAGTACCATTTTATACGAATAGTGATATCAGTTTGGCTCATATCACTATCATAGTGAATTCCCCAGCTGAATTGAAAAACAAGTTATTTCCAGACTTAAGTAATAATTATAATTCACATAAATGGTTGTGTGAAAGGGCAATTCTTGAACCAAAAATGAGACAATAGCAAAGATTAACATTGAATTAATGAATAAGATCCCAAATCATTAAGCAGAACAAATCAGTTGATTCAGTTCTTGATGAAAATCAAGCTGTCCATTACCCAACAGAATTCCTTATTTCTCTTGAGTACCTGGAACTCCACCACATAAGCTTTTTCTGAAGGTAGGAGTCGCAATAATGCTTCTAAAGAAATTTAGATCCTCCTAAATTATGCAATGGGACAAGGTTGATTGTGAAGATATTATCACCTCATGTAATAAAAGCTACCATCATCACTGGATGTGCCTCTGGGGAAGAGGTTTTCATTTCAAGAATTCCAATCAAACCAACAGACATGCCATTTGAGTTCAAGCAAACACAATTCCCAGTGTGACTTTACATCACAAGGTCAGACTTTGAAATCTACTGGCTTGCACTTAATTGAGCCTTGCTTTTCTCACAGTCAGTTTTATGTTGGTTGCTCCAGGGTTGGTAGTTTGCAAGACTTATTTGTTGTTGCTCCAAACCAGAAAACAAAGAAGTTGTTTACCCAGAAGCTCTTACATAGTTTCCTTCAACATATGTGATAGAATTTATCTCCCTTCATAAAAGTGAAAAATTTTGTATTTTCATTTTTATTATTATTATTATTATTGAGCGAGAGAGCAGTACATGCCATCAAAGTGACACTCGGGTAAAATATACGAAGTCCATTATACCCATCATGACTACCCATCTGATAACAGTACACCAGGCACATGCATCACAGCCATATGTGCATGACATGGTGATCTCATATAAAGATAAACAGCACATGATCTCGCAGTTAGAATTTTCTTCAAGTCAAGTAGCCCATCCCTCTCAAAAGGTCCCTGAATAAGGTTTAAGAATATTGAGCAAAACACCCATGTTTCCAAAGGTGAATTATTCAAACCCCAAAGAATTCTTCCCAACACATGGCTATGATGCTCTCCCACTACTTCTGCTCATGATCAGAGATGCACATATCGTCAGCCACAAAAGGACATGCTCAACTGGTTAAGATCAAACAACTAACAAGCAAATCTGTGGTATTAAGCAGAATATTTGCTGTACCAAGATAAAACAATGTACATGATAACACTTCCAATCAATTAAGATGAGAAGCCATGAAAACCACTGGCTGGTACTGCATCTGGGCTATTATTATTATTATTATTATTATTATCTTTTTATGTATTATGAATTGCTTTCATCATGTATCCCAGTTGAAGAATAAATTGAATTTAGAACAAATTTCTATACAACATATTTTGCTTTTTTTCTTCTAATATATAAGGGACAATTTCATCCCTGGGCAATGCCGGGTGCCTCTGCTAGTATATATCTAAATATGTGCGTGCGTGCGTGCGTGCGTGCGTGTGTATTTGTAAGTATATTTGCATAGTTCTATTTCCCATAGAAGTATAGACATCCAGCTGACTGGTAGCAAGCTATTCATAGATAATCAGACAGTTTTTCATTTTGCTATATCTGTTCATTACAAAAATTGCAGAATCAATGCTTCTTTCTATTTCTTTTATTTGTCTCTTCCTTTCCCATTATTTTCATCTTACTTTAAACCTCCACATTGCAGAATATTGCCCCAATTGTCCCAACAGGGCTGATATTTTAGCTCTGGTTTTATAGAGTTAAGTGAATTAAAAGTTAAATGTCCCTCTTGACTAGATATTAGTTATTTATGGTAACACAGCTAAAAATTATTGTAACACTTCTTAACAACTTAATGAAGTGGACTGAGATTTGTTTAATCAAATCTGCTGCTACATTTCCCAATAAAATTCGAGCAAAGTAGCAAAACACATGATTTAATGTATTACAATGTAAAAGCTTTCACTAACACAAAAAAGCTGTTAAGGTGCATCGTTCTCTATTTTACTGTTATTATTTAATCTGAAAACAGAACGGTGTATTGGTAGATCCATTTAAACATTGGACAAAATATCATCAGTATTTGTTCCAGCTCTTTATATTCAGATTTCAAATCCCACCAAAAGTCAACTTTGCCATTTTATCCCTTTGGGATAATGATATAGGGTACCTGTCAAGTACAGGAGTTGATATAATTGACTGTTCCCTCTCCATCCAAATTTCTAGCCTTGAACCTATGTTAGAAACCATTACTTAGTGTGAAAAGAGGGGCCAAACCTATATTCCTTGCAGGCTGTTCTACACTTGTGAAGTAGGTGTTGTGTCTAAATTCCTGAAGATCAATGAGTTTAGGGAGTTTCACTGCATTCCAGAGAGTTAATGTAGGTTAAAAGAAACATTGACCTCAACAGAATTTGAACTCAAAACATCAACATAAAAGGAAAAACTTCAAGCAGTTAAACATTTAACCAATAACATACTTTTTAAATCATTCTACTATCCTGATATCACCCTCTAATAGCAAGATACTAATTTCCATCACACTGTCATTATTATTTCCATGGGTAGTTTAATTAAACTGGTGGGTAACTTCAGAAAATGTTCTGTTGCTAATAATTATATACATAAAGCCAACTATCTGAATACTCCTAGAACTTAGAAAATGCAAAACCATATTGAGCAGGGCCATCTACCTGACTTTGGTTTTTGCTAGGTTAACTCTAAAGCCCTTTGATTCTAGACCTTGCTTCCATACCTGGAACTTTTTCTTTAGTTCAGGTCGTGATTCAGCTATAAGAGCACGGTCACCAGCATAGAAAAGCTCTCAGAGACAACTTGTCTTGAATTCCTCTGTTATTGCCTGGAGGATTAGGATGAACAAGAGGGGGCTGAGCACCGATCCTTGGTGAATCCCCTACTTGTACCTTGAATTCTTCACTGTACTCATTGCCCACCCTCACCTTACTGGTAGCATCCCTGTACAAGGCTTGTACAGCTCTCACTAACCACTGGTCTATCCCCAGTTTCTGCATTGACCACTAGATAAGGGATCAGGGCACTCTGTCAAAAGCTTTCTCCAAGTCAACAAAAGCCAAGTGCAGAGGTTTATCTTTGGCCAGGTATTTCTCCTGCAGTTGCCTTACCAGAAATATAGCATCAGTGGTGCTTTTACCTGGCACAAATCCAAACTGCATCTCATCTCATCCCTAAATAGCTGGGCTATGACTCTCTCTGCAACTTTCATCACCTGATCCAACAATTTGATACACCTGTAATTATTTCTATCTAAGGCATCACCTTTACCTTTGTAGCAGTTGACTATGGTGCTGCCACACCACACCAGTCATTGAGTATGACTCCTTCATGAACCACCTGATTTACAATACAGGTGACAGGACCCTAACTTACACCACCAGATACTTTAAGCATCTCAGCGGTGATTCTTGATGGGTCGGGGGCTTTCCCTGTCTTCATACCCTTATGCTTTATCTATCAGGGTACTATCGACTTGGGTAGCTGGTCCCTCAATTGGGTCAACATTTGGCAAACTCTCCTCCTCACATGCATTCTCTATGTTCAGCAGTCTTTCATAATGGCACCTCCAAGCCTCTTTCTCTGCAGACTCATTAAAAGCAAATGCACCATCATCCATGCCGACACATTTCTCTCCTATGACATCAAAATTTTCTCTCACACACTGTGTTGCAATCTGAAATACTTCAGTGGTATCAAAAAGCTCCTGGACTAGTTATGTTTAATAAAAAATAACTTATTTACCTAAGTTTTAATGCCATCTCCTTTGAAACAGTCACCTTGCACAGCTATACACTGATCTCAGCATACCTGTTACTTTTGGAATCCAGCCTGAAAATTGTTTTCTGTAAGTGAGTTCAGGACCTTCCATGATTTGCTCTGGATCTTGCCTCATCACCATAAGCTCGCTAAAGCATGCTCAATGTCTCTAGCAAACTTCTCAAGTTTAAGGCAAAATTTCACATAGGCTCTTTGTTCTAACTTCCTGTCCATAACAAAATCACAGACTACATGGTATCACAAAAACACGAATTTCCCAACTTGTGAAGTAAATACTGTGATATCACTCAGCACACCACCTCATGAAGGCCACTGCTAGCTTGCACTGCACACACAACCATGTGCTTCCATCTGTTGGTATGCTACAGAACTAGTCCAGGAAATTTTTGATACCACCCCGTATTTTTTTATAGATTTACTCTGGAAGTGGTTATGGCTCTGCACTTTGCAGGATCCCAAGACTGATGAGATCAATACAGTTAATGTTCCTCCTGAACAGTTGCCAGTTAACAGGTGCAAGAGGAAAATTCCCGAAGGCTGAAATCTTGGGAGGAAGGATTGGATGTAGAGGTTAGTATAGGGCTGAAGAGTGGGGTATATACTCAATATGGGTGGCAAGAGATGGAAAGATGATTATAGAGTCAAGAATGCCTAAGAACAGACATAAGACTAGCCAGCCCAGGGAAACAGAAGTCACTTTAGTTACTGTAGCAAAAGACAGGGAGAAGAGATAGCACATCAATGGACTAGGGCTGGAATGTGCTTGGGACTGACTTCATATTAATTATTTAAGTGGCCTTTCTTTGAATGTGGTCTAGGATACCTGTGCATGTGACAGCAGCAGCATCCCTGATGGAAATACAGTCCTGTATTGTGGGTTTCACCTGGGTCTTGTAGTTTGGGCAAATAGTTGTGGGAGCTGAAGCATTTTGTGTCTGTGAAGAGGAAGACCAGTATTTGTGATGCAGAGTTTGTTATGCCAAAGAGTCCTCTGTGATGGTGCTTTTCATGTTTAGAAATGAGGATTCATTGTATGCATACACCTGCATGTCCACTAGCCTGTAGAATTAGAAGTACTGAAAACATTGATTCAATTTTAGGTCTCCCAACCATATGATCTCAGGTCCAGTTCCACTGCATGGCACCTTGGGCAAGTCTTCTACTATAGCCCCAGGCCAACGAAATCCTTGTGAGCAGATTTGATAAATAGAAAACAAAAGATTATTGTATATGTGTGTGTAAGGAAGCATGTGTGTGTGTGTGTTGGTGTGCAATCACATATGTATTACAGTCTCCTTACCTTGACTTCATGTGTTAGTAGTAAGCAAATGTCACCATCATGCAAATGGTGTCCTTCATTTCCAGTCTTCTATGAACTGTGTTTGGTCACGTGGAATATTACCTGACTTGGAAACAGATGAGGGTTGGTGACAGGAAGGGCATCCAGCTATAGAAAATCTGCTTCGACAAATTCCATTTGATCCATGCAAGCATGAAAAGTGGGCATAAAATGATGATGATTGGCGGCGGCGGCGGCAGCGACGATGATGATGATTAATAAGAATATGTATGGCTGTAGGAAGAAAACTGGAACACCAATAACCGACAAAACATTCTTATGTATTCTAGTAGTGAATAAAACAATAAATGTCTCTACTAAAAGACAATCGATACAATCGACATCATGTATAACTAAGACCTGAAAGGGGTAAATACATCTCTTGCTTTCTTGGCTCTCTCATTCATAACTACCTTTGATTACTGATGCAAGAGTTAATCATTTGGTTCTTGCAATGTAGTATAGCTTGATTCTGTTTGCCTCATCTTGATTTTCTCAGAAATAAAATTATAAATAATAATAAATGAATAATCTATAAATAAATAAATAAATGAATAACTAAATAAAACTATGTTCTATTCATATCAATCTGGTTACAATATCAGTAGAAGATTCTATGTTCTGTGCAGTTAGTTAGGATATTTGACCAATCCTAAACTATTTCATAGATTTCTTCACAATGGAAAGTAATTGATCTGCCATGATCACAGGTCTTTCCTTTGCATATACATATACACAAGCACAGGCACACAAATGCTCATGTACATAGGCATCTACAAATATGCATTCTCATATTCACGCACACACCACACACATACACACACACACACACACACACACACAAATACTGAACGTATATACACATACATACGCATGTATGCATATACCTGCATTGTGTCACACATGTATCTCAATTCTTTAGCTGGTTTCAGGCATTGTAATTATGTAGGTCATGTATAAACACACATACACACGTATATATCATATATGTACACACACTCACATATATGTGCATGTGTGTGCACATGTATGTTCGTGTATGTGTGAGTCAGTATATAGTTATAAAAAACAGTTATAAAAAAATGCAAAGAAGGTTTTTTGATTATTATTCACAGTCAATAAATAAACCAGTAACATTTGTTTTATACATTCTTCCTCTACATAGCATTAATATGTTCTAATGAACAGAGGCTGTAGACATGTTTTATATTTTGAGCTAAATATTAGACAATACCCGATAGAAATCTCTCTAAGGGTGCCCCAATCTATATATCTTCCTATTTTCCATTTTTGCTCTTCTTTTTCACTCATTCAATCTTGCATATCTGTACAAGCAAGCACACTGTTATATGTATATGTATTATCTCATACTAGTGTTAGATATGCATACTTTCGTGCATACAGTTAAACAAAAAATGAGAAACACTTGCAATGCTATTGATATTAATCTCATTTTTATGAACTTTACTTTTCATTTTAGTGTACTTAAGTTTGTCAAATCTTTAATACCTCTCAAAACCACAGCTCTCCACACTGCCCTGTCTGCCACAAGTGATTCAAGACATTTGTAACATAATTTAAAACATTTCATATTTAATTTTAAAGGGTCTTTGTATCTTTTCTTTGACTTACTATTTTTTCTCTTTCCCGGCATAAGTTCATCATTCACACAGATGAGAAGGCTTGTCCATCATAGTTGATCCCTCATAAGTATGGTTTGGACTTATGTGACTCTAGCTTCAGCAAGAACTTTAGTGTCAAAAATAAGTAGGGACCAACTTATTCTGAATTTGTGGCAGAGGCATTTCTGATGAAATCTCTCCAACATTTTCACATGATGCATGTAAATTGTCCATGTTTCAGAAGAATACAACAGTGCACAAAGAACAAATAAGACATATACTATGGTCTTGATGTTAGTTTTGATATGGCACTATGACCAGACTTTAGATACTAGGCTGCCAAAGGCTTTTGCTGCCTTTTGAATACAAGAAGTGATTTCCACATCTACATTTCCATTAACATGTACTATGCTCCCCAGGTGTTCAAAACAATATATGTGTGCATGTGTGTGTATATACATGTAATGTGGTGTACACAATTGAAGCAGTATTAATTTAAAGTAGCCATGTGTGTATCATACTTGATGTACATACACTGTTGACAGGCAAGTGACTGCAATTTTCATCTGAGATAAATCTCTTATAGACATGCTGTGTTTAAAAATTCAGAGTAAACTGGAGAGAGAGATGAAAGATTATTTTTGGAGCAGCTAGTGGGAACACCAGATACATTTTAGCTTTTGGAGGCTTTGTCAAGGTTGTATACTCGTAACCAGATACATGTCAACATGCAATTTGTTACCTCTGATGGAGCAAACAGTGATTAATACATTGTGAGTAGCCACAAGGCTAAATAAATAATCTAGTGTATACAATTGAAGCAGTATTAAATCAAGATAGCCATTGATGTATCATATTTAATGTATATATATGCTGTTGACAGACAAGCTGCTGAAATAAAATCTCTTATGGACATGCTGTGTTTAAATACACATTACTATATATATCACTATATTGAAGGTGACAAATCTCATCTAGGTATGTGGTTTGCTGTGAGTATACATCATTGATAAGGCTCAAAAAGGTTGAAATGCATTTGATGCTGTGGGATGATTTTTGTCTCCCTCCGCTTTACACATCTCACTACCATGTAGCATTACTTGAGATGTGTATACCCATATACAAACACAAACATGTAAATATATACTCATACACATGTACACACACTCACAGTTTCAATCCTTATTTTTGTACAACAGCCATAAGACCTGCAAACTGGATAAGTCCTTATAATGTATTTTATAAATAATGGTATACCTACTCTATTAATCTATATATGAGTGCATGTTCCTTCTGCCTCATGGATTTTTAAACAAATACATATATATATTCACACACAGCGCATGATTACATACATGCATGCATATACATATATATTATATAATACACACACACACAGAAATATATATATATCATTTTTAACCACAGTACTCAAAATAGATAAGTCCATAAATAATAGTGTGTTGAATATTGGGGTTAAAAAACATTTTGGATGGGAAAAGTCAAGGTTGCTGATGTCCTAAAAAAAGACTTCAACATTTTCCATCCATAGAGTTTTTTAACTCAATACTCTACATGCAATTTTTTATAGCTTTATCTACTTTGAGATCCATTATTAAAAATGATTTATTTCATATCTCTCAAAGTTTCTAAATTCTTATGATATGTATGCGTGTGATAAGGAGAGTGAGCTGTTTGCCAAATTTGGATATGTATGTGACTGAATAGTCAGAAAACATGTTTTACAGGTTGAGTATTTCTTGGATGTCAGTCACTCATCTATGAAATGATAGAGCTATCTTTTTTTTTCTTCAGTAAATGTTGGTGAAATGCTGTTTGTAATACATTGTAAATTTATGATTGCTATGCCATTAGTCTAGTGTCTTAGCCATTCTACCACTTTAGCTCTTTTGTGATTATATACTCCAGTGATTGCTTCACATTCTCATTGTAATAATTTTAGAATGCTTTTCCATCTAAAGTTAATCTTTTCACACATAACATTTCAACAACGAGCAATAACAGAGTCACCTTTTATACTCAACATTCTGTTTTCTTTTTAAATAACAAACATTTCTATTTTCCCATTTCACATTTTCACTATCAAAATTGCATATTTTAAAAAATTATTTTGCTTATTACATTTCAATATTTGCATCTCTGTTACATGTAATAAATTCATATATTACAGTTTACTAATTCATTAATTTCACGCATTGTCTTTCCTAATAACAAGCACATAAGCAGCTGTCCGGATGGTTAAGCTCTCTTAAGGTATCCGTTTACAATATCTTCATTCCTCTTGCAATTAATAATAATGATAATGATAATAACAATAATGATAATAATAATAATGATAATAACAATAATGATGATGATGATGATGATGATGATAATAATAACAATAATCCTTTCTACTATAGGTACAAAGCCTGAAATTTGGGGAGGAGGATAGTTGATTACATCAACCCCAGTACTCAAGTGGTTTTTATTTTATTGACCATGAGTAGATGAAAGGCAAAGTCAACCTCGGTGGAATTTGAACTCAGAACATGATGACAGACAAAATGCAGCTAAGCATTTCACTCAGCGTGCTAACAATTCTGCCAGCTTGCCACCTTAATAATAATAATAATAATAATAATAATAATCATAATGATGATGATGATGATGATTTCAAATTTTGGCACATGGCTAGCAACTTCAGGGTAGGGGTAAGTCGATTGCAATGACCCCAATACTCAACTGTTACTTATTTCATCAACCTCAAAAGGATGAAAGGCAAAGTTGACCTCAGCAGAATTTGAACTTAGAACATAACGATGCACAAAATACTGCTAAGCATTTTACCCAGCATGCTAACAATTCTACCTGCTTGCTGCCTTAACAATAATAATAATAATAATAATAATAATATGCCATGATGCAGTACCAAGCAGTGACTCTCATGACTTTTGATCGTAACTGATTGGAAGTTTTATCATGTACATTGTTTTGTCTTTGTATAAAAGATGGGCTACAGCAAATATTCTGCTCAATACCACAGATTTGCTTGTCAGTTGCTTGGCCTTAAACAGTTGAGCATATCCCTTAATGGTTGACAATATGTACATCTCTGATCACGAGCAGAAGTAGTCGGGGATCATCATAGCCACGTGTTGAGAGGAATTCTTTGGGGTTTACATAATTCACCTTTGGAAACATGGGTTTGTTCATCATCCTTAAACAAACCTTATTCAGGGACCTTTTGAGCGGGATGGGCTACTCGACCTGAAGTCAATTACACCAACCCCAGTGCTCAACTGGTACTTATTTTATTAACTACAAAAGGATGAAAGGTAAAGTTGACCTCAGCAGAGTTTGAACTCTAAATGTAAACAGATAAAATATCACTATGCATCTTGCCTGACATGCTAACAATTCTGCCAGCTAGCTGCCATAATAATAATAATGATGGTCACTCCCATTAATTTCAATGTTTGATTGCTTGAAGGAGAGAATTTAAAGAAATACAAAGCAAGAAAGAGAAAAAAATGTGAGAAAAAGAAAAAAACAACTTTAAAAATAAAAGAATAAAAGAAGCTGCACCTATTTGTGATGGATGCATTAATGTAATTTGAGTCCAGGTATGGATTTTGCTATGAAATCACAATGGGGACACTGATAATTTTGATTTTGCTTGGGAGTGGGCAAACATGTCTTGATTGCAAGATAAAATTCTTTTATTGTTCTGTTTCTTTAACTCAAATTGTTTTGATGCATCTTGACACATTTTACACCATGCAGATCGATCTAGGTAACGATTTTCCCCAAGATGTCAGTTTAAGCTGTAAAGACTTTAGTAATTGCTTCAACTTATCCTTCAACTTATGCCTAAGGACAGGTCTTCCTTTCTGCAGTATCCCTCTACTTGTTAATCATACAAAAGAACTTACGGAAAGCAGTGACCTTTCATTTGAACAACATGTTCTACCCATCTGCACTGAATTCTCAGCAGCATGCTTTTGATACTGGAGATATCACATTTTTCTAAGATTTTGCCATTTTGCCATTTTATTTTGCAGACAGCACATGTGAAATGTTTCTAGTTTCTTTATATGTCTGTAAGGGAGTCCATGCTTCTGCTCCATACAAATGTGTGCTCAAAATATAAGATTTGTATACACTTATTTTAGTTTTCAAACTGACACCATGTTCATCTCACAAACAATGGAAGTGGCCTTAGATATTCTAACATTGGTTTTGTCATCAAGAGTACTTTTAAAGTTAACTGCACCTTCAAGATATTTTAATGACCTGGTCCATTTAATTAGTTTGTAGCCAATTAATACATTTGAACCTTGAGTATATTCTGTGTCAGGCTTTGATTGAAACAAAATTTCAGTTTTCTTGATGCTGATAGTTCAAATACCTGAGCTGCCACAGCAAACTTGTTGATTGTTACTTGAATTCCTTCAAATGTATGAGAAATCAAAGTGTAGTCATCAGCAAAGAAAAAGTCACATAAAATCTCTTCCTTGGTCTTTTTCTTTGATCTGAAACTTTGCCCTTTTAGATTTAGTAAACTTCCCTCTGTGCAAAACTGAAACTTTACATCTTTGTGGTAATTCCTAAAAGCATGTTAGAGTATCATTGAAAAGAATATAGAAAAAAGTATAGGAGCTAAAACACAACCCTGTTTGATTCCAGTGGCAACAGAAAATGCCTCTGAACATTGGCTGCTAGATATCACTACTCTTATCATTTTATCAGGAAGACTAACTTTTGACAAAATTTTCTAGAGTGCCTCACAACTCACTATATCGAAGGCCTTGGTCAATTCAACAAAGACCATGTACAAGACAGTATTTTGCTCATGTGGTTTTTCTTGAACTTGCTGAAAGGAAGAAATCATATCAATTGTGCCTCTCCCAGTCTGAAATCCACATTGGGGTTCAGAATATATGCTGCTTATTGATACGGTTAAAGATTACCCTTACAAGAATTTTTCTAGTTATGCACAACAAACTTATTACCCTGTGATTATCACATACACTCTTCTTTCCTGCGTTTTTGCACAAGTGCATTATAGATGCATCTTTGAACTGTTGGGGAACAGATCCAGTTTCCCAGATCAAACAGATCAATTTGCACAGCTTTCTTACAAATTGTCTACTATCATGCTTGTACACTTCTCTGGGAATACTGTCTTGAACAGGAGCATTTCCATTGGAATTTTTTTTTAATAGCATTACTTAGCTCTTCCAAGGAAGGATCTCCTGCAAGTTCCTCAATTACAGGCCTCTCAAGGATTTCATTGATCACTTCAGGATTGGTGGTGGATTCTTGATTTAATATGCAGTTCAATGCAAAATAATTTCAAGTACTGCGCTACAAGGCCGCAAGTACCTTCCAACTGGCATACACAGGACCTGGAGGTACTGCAATCCCAGAACCACAAACAGTAAGAGACCTGGGCATCAACATGTGTAGTGATGCATCATTTCACATGCACATTGTCAAGTTGACAGCAAAGTGCAGACAACTGGCAGGGTGGATACTGAGGACATTCCAAACAAGGGATCAAAAAGTCATGTTGACTCTGTGGAAGACATTTGTTCTGAGCCGCCTAGACTATTGCTCTCAGTTGTGGTCACCACACAGTGTCAAGCGGACAGCAGAACTCGAGGCAATTCAGTGTCACTATACAAAAAGGATCGCCACAGTCCAACAGATGAACTACAGGGAGAGACTGAAGGCACTAGGTCTCTACTCCCTGGAGCGAAGGTAGGATAGATATGTCATAATATACATATGGAAAATACTGGAAGGACTGGTACCAAACTTTGGCATCAAGTACTACACGAATACCCGCCCAAGTCGCCACTGCATGGTACCAAGGGTACCGTCCACTGCATCTCACATAAGAACAAGGTACTGCAACAGCCTCAGTTTCAGAGGACCTCAGCTCTTTAATGCCCTGCCAAAACATTTGAGAGACCTGCAAGACATGGATATAGAGGTCTTCAAAACAAAACTCGACGCTTTCCTCTCCACGATATCAGACGAACCAATGGCTTGAAATGAGACACAGTTTAGGGCAGCGATGTCAAATTCTCTTATACACCAGATGTGCCATCAAAACTCTTGATTGGACTATATCAGGTGGAGGAGAAGAGCCATGCAAGGAACGTGAAGAGAGCACAGCATAAAGACGGAAAGTTACGGTGGTGCTCCAGCATGACCACAGCCACTTGGGTGAAACCCATAAATAAATAAATAAATAAATAAATACATATATATATATACATATATATACATATATATACATATATATATATATATATATATATATATATACTGTTATTTTTCTATCAATAATTAAAAACAGAACAAGGTGAGTTGGTTCTTTCTAACGCCAAGGTCAGTGCTCTCATTGATTGCTAGTAGTAGTAAACACATTTGACCGCTGCTGACTGCAAGGGTGTGATGCTTTTTTTGTCTTCTGATCATACAGAAATGCAAAGCTCCATTGCTGGTCTCCTCATCATCTGCTGAACTTATTTACAGACCAGTGGAATTTGGTCTATTTACCAAGCTGCTTCTCTTTCTCCTACTATCTCCTCCAACCCTCACATATTTATGATTATCTCAAGTACTAGACAAAAGTCAAAACTAAACAACATTTAATAATACCACACAGTAGTTGGAGCAAAGATAGCATCTCGAGATGGTTTCAATACCAATGATTGTAGGAGCACTTGGAATGGTTAAAAAGGAACTGAAAATTATTTGAGAATGATCCCTGAATTGCCACCCATGCAGGAAGACGTATTGAGAAGAACATTGTCACTGTGAATTTTCTTTCCTTTTTTGCCCTTTGTATTATTTTATTTATTTTCTTTGTTTACTTTTATATTTTATATTTTTCTTTTTCTGTTTTTCTTCCCTTTTTTTCTATCACATGATTTCATAAATGAACAATCTGGTGTGATTATTTTAATGGCCTACAAATGTATACAGTGTGTTTCTCTGCCCTAGATGTCAGGAAGGCACTTGGCAAGAAAAGGAAACAGAATTGAACGATGATAATGAAAGTGATAACAATAGTGATTGTATATGAGTAATCTCAAGTTGTATGTTGCAAACGATAACCAACTGAAAACACTACTACAGGTAGTACTTGAATTTATCAAAGAAATGAATATGAGATTCAGCTTAGAATTTAGAGAAAAATTATTTAGCAAATAATTAAAGCTGTGTTATATTTCATGTCAATCTTGTTACTCAATCTACCCATCTCTCTACTTCATATCACTTTTGTTGTATCCAACTCCACTAGACCCAGCACTGATCAATTAACCAATAAGAGTAGTTCTTCCTTCCCAGAATTTTTGCCTTCTGGAATTCCCTTTTTGTTGGTATCTTTCCTATAGGGTTGAATTAGAAAAGTTCAAGAGGAGTATGAATAGCATCAGTCTCACCAGTCAAAAAGAGCCTGCAAAGGCTATGGGTACTGCCTCTCCTTTCTTCTAGACCCAGCAAGCAAAAAAGAAAAATACATCCCCTTCCAAGGTTAATCATATGGTTGTAAAAGGTAGTACCTCTCATTTGTAGTTTCTTCTTTATCATATTTTAGCTAGAATATCTAAGTAAGTCCTACATGTGCTGAAACTGCTGGCTGGAAGTCTTGGAAGGGATACACAGTTTGTTTCAGTCAGCAATAATACTGAAATAGATCTAAAGATTCAGTCTTCACTGTCTTTTTTGTTTGCTTTAGACATTACAACTAAGACCACATAGGAACACAGCACAGTGATAATATTAATTTTAAATCTAACTCTTTAATATTTTTACTTTCCCTTAACAATAACTACATTTTTATCTAATATCTCAGATTTCTTTTCATAACATTACTTCTTACCTTCATTTTCAGGCTCTTTCATTGTTCTGATTTCTCATTTCATTTTCCTGAAATCACAGTTCATTTTTTTTAAATTTTATATTCTATTTTCGGAAAATCACCTCCATTTTGTATTTTGTTTTATACTTTATATTTCACATTCCTCCTTCTACCAACAACCTTCCTTTCTTTTGAACCAACAAGGGGTTCTCTACATAGTTACTTAATTTGCCAGAAATAGCAGCCAAATTTTTCTCAACTTATACTTCACTGATTTTTAAAAAATTGAAAGACACATTTGACAATGCACACTAAGATGAACTATGTCTAAATACCAAAGATAAGCTAGTCAAATTTCTACTTCTACCAATAATCTTCTCTTGAACCAATTAGAAAGAACAGCCAAATCACTTTCAACTCACACTCCACAGTCTTTAAAAGGGGGAAGGACACTTTGGATAATGTAGTCCTAGATAAGCAATATCTAAAAAAAAAAAGACAAGATGGTCATAACTGGAACACCAGTTAAATTATCTTTTAAAAAAAATCAAGATTTCTGAAGTTTACATGATTTGTCCAGTTGCCTTTGTGTTATAGATCTGCTTAATAAGAATGTTGACTAGACTATGGCAACAACAGGAATAATGAAGATGATGGTGACAGTGACTTCTCTTATTTTTCATACTACTACTCATATGAGTTTTATTACACAGATTCTGAATTGTAATCCTATTGTAGACATTTGTCTCATATTTCACATTCCACAAAAGATATAATTTATTCTACAGTAGCAAGGCCCAACACAGACAAGAGAAATATGATACATGCAAGTTAAGTTTGCAGTTTAGTTTGAATTCATAGTTGTAGTCATCTTACTTTGCTTACATGACAATGCTCTTTGGTGGTAAAAAAAGTTTTAGATCTTTAGCCTGTTGACTGTCATTGAAATTTTCTGGTATGTAGATTAAATGAAATGAAATTAAATGGATCACCTTTGAATCAAGTGTGCAGTTTGTTGAAAACTTACTCCACTTCTACAGGGATCATTCTTGTTGCATGGCCATCAGACATTATTTCCCAACTGTTTAATTTGCACTTTCTATTTGGAACTATGTAAAGATAAGAAGAACATTACCAAACAATTATGCTATACTATTATCTTTGAAAAAGGCATGAAAATTATGCTAGCTTATTCGCCTAACCCATAAATGTATGGTCTAGTGTGGTACCAAAGTAAGAAATCAATACTGGAGAGCTATTGCTAGGCAATCTTCTGAAAAACTGCTTATTTATTTTATGAGTTCTGACTCATGAAACATTCTCTGACCTATCATCATCCATAAACTATCAGCTTCTCCATACTTTTCATACATTTTACAAATCATTTTGACTCTCCACCTCTACATTTATCTTATCTAGTTAATAGTATGTCTATTTTTCTTACTGTATACATGTGTATATGTGTGTGTGGTGTGTGGTGTGTGGTGTGTGGTGTGTGGTGTGTGTGTGTGTGTGTGTGTGTGTGCGCATGTGGCCTAGTGGTTAGAGTGTTGCACTTACAATTGCAAGATTGTGGTTTCAATTCTACACTATTGGAGTGTTGTGTTCTTGAGCAAAAAACACTTCATTTTGTGTTGCTCCAGTTCACTCCACTGTAAATGAGTGACCCTGCAACAGGCTGATGTTCTGTTCAGGGGTAATGTTGGCCTTCCTGCCTGCCTAGCCAGAAGGGTGGCATCATTTGAAAACTAAAACAGTGCAAGGAAGTGCATTATGTACAATAACATCCAATAGCCTAGTCAAAACTGTAATACAGTGATGTATACAGAGTGGTGCAAAAGTCACACCAGTAAAATAACCACTTCTCTTATAAAAAAAAAAACCACATCCTACACCCATAAATCTTCAGCAGATCTGAGACCGAAAATGACCTAGGTCAAAAGACCAAACCCTTAAAGAGGTCACAAATAGCTAGAGCCCACCCACCCACAAATACACATACATACAGTCACATAGGTGTATACACACACACGTACACACACACAAGCTCATCATTTAATCTTGCCCTTTCCCCCTCTTCTAAGGAAACACACATCTACATACATACATACAAGCATGCATACACACAGGCATAAGACAAATTCTCAGATAGATTCAGAGCAGACACCTTGCAGACATTAGAATGAGAGGGGAAGTTGCTACGTCACTGAAGCGGTCGAAAACAGTGGTGATAGAACTTTGACTAACAACTGATTGATTTGTTTAACCAGCACATTAAACAAACAATCAGTCAGTGAGTTGGTTAGATATTTAACTAATTGAGTAACAATAAAAAAAGAGGAAGTGAGCATGTGTTATCATTATTGATGTAATGACTCTCCCAAGACACAAAGTTTATTTATTCACACGAATCCATGTTAAGAATCCTGCAAACAGAGAGAGAGAGAGAGATAGAGAGAGAGAAAAAGAGTGAGTGAGTGAGTGAGTGAGTGAGTGAGTGAGTGAGTGAGTGAGTGAGTGAGTGTGTGTGTGTGTGTAGATAGATTGTATCAGTTGAAATAAGTTAAAACGTGGTCTGGTTTTTCGCGTTTTTTACTATGGTATTTCAACATTGAAAAGAATTTTTTAATGCTGATAAAGTTAAATTAGTGCTTTCATATATATTGTAATCATCAAATTTCAAATGCGTTTAGTTGGCAGTTGAGTTCTTGGCAACTTTAGTACCTCTTAGAACCCTCCAACAAGCTGGATTTTTAGAATACCTTTTTGATCAATCTGCATGCATCTTAAACATCACTGTTTGTCAGGTGTACTGATATTCTGTAACTTGTTTATATTTACATGCTAGAGGTATTTTTCAATCCACATCATTAACTGGTTGTTATAGTATTGCTGTTATTTGTTCAGAACAGGTTTGAACATTTTAATAAACTGTTTTTCTTTTATCTGTCTTCCAACCTCACTTGTGTCACATAGTTTGTGGAAAGGAAAAATTAGAAGCATTTTCTGACCACATGTCTCTATATGTTCGCTCATTGGAATTTGGCAAACAAAAATGATGTAGATTGAAAAATATCTCTAGTATATAAATATAAACAAGTTACCAAATATTGGTACACCTGGCAAACCATGATGCATGCAGTTTGGTCAAAAAGGTATTCTAAAAATTCGGCTTGTTGGAGCATTCTAAGAGGTACTAAAAGTGTCCAGAACTCAACTGTCAGTTAAACACATTTGAAATTTGATGATTACACTATGTATGAAAGTGCTAACTTAATTTTATGAGCATAACAAAATATTTTTAATACCATAAAAAGAACGTGAAAATCAGACCATGTTTTTAATTTTATTCAACTGACAGAGAGAGAGAGAAGAGGCAGAAAGAGAGGAAACAGCATCCACTAGTCTCACAAGACCATGGATCTACACCTGGAATATCTTGTTTTGTCCTAGCAGAACAGCATTTGCTATGACTAAAGAGATCCATAAGTGAGGGGCAGTTATGACTGTAGTATCTACACTTGAAGGTATGATCCCCAAGTCTTGTCTTGGTGCTGCATATTTTTGTATATGCTTTTCTTCATCAGCAATCATCATTCTCTCCTCTCATCTTTTTGAATCCTTGCCTGGTTCCTATCTCCAATGGAAGCAATTATCAACGATGTCCTCCAACTTTTCAACATTTACATAAAAAGACTTTATGTCACTTATGCAAACATCTTTGAAATGAAGAAAGGGTCATGCTTGTGTTCACTTGCCAGAGGCCTATTCACTTTCAATGTCCTTCCATCTGACATGCAGCGGACATGGCCCAGCCAGTGGAGGTGTTGTAGTCTTGGTGGGATAAGAAGGCTGGGTATTTTCATGCAAACCAGCATCATTATTGGTAACTCAGTCAGTCCGTTTGATGTTTAGAGTCTGTCTCTGACTGCATACTTGGAAGGCATTGAAGAGCTTTTCCTGTCTGAAGTAGATGCTTCAGGTTGCACTGCCATAGAGCAGCATGCTGAAATCACAACCTTGGTACGCATTGTTACTTTGTCAACCAAGCTAGAGGTGAGGCAACTCTTCCAGTATGTCACTTCATTTCAGACTCTAAGAAAAGGTTGTCCGTAATGTTGGAGCTGGAGTATGTAAACTCATGGACTACTTCTAACTGACAGCCGCTAATGAAGCTATACCTTGGCCCAACACTTACCTTATTCAGAGAAATGGTCAAGTTGACATCCTGAAAGGTTCTTGTGAAACTGTGCATGAGGTTCTGCAGTTGTTCTTCTGAGTGTGTTGCCAGTGCATCAGCATCTGCAAACAGCATGTTCCTGATGAATACTTTGTGTACTTTGGTTTGCATCTTCAGTCAAGATAGACTGAACAGTTTGCCATTTGATCTTATGAGATGTCAAGCATCATCAATTGATGTTCCAAAAGTATGGATTAGCATGACAGCAAAGCAGATGTCAAACAGAGTAGAGGCCAGCATGCAGCCCTGTTCCAGTCCACTATGAATACTGAAAGGTTCTGGGGAAGAGCCATCCAACTAAATGATGCTTTTCATGTCTGTGTTTGACAAGATCCAACAGTTCAGAGGATTGCATCAAGTTCCAATTTTTGCTTTGGCATGATTTCTATGACTGGATGCCCTTCTCAATGCTAAACACTTCACAGTGTGTACTAGGTGCTTTATTGTGTGACCAGTACTAGTGAGGGTGCCAAATTAGCTACAACGATGGGACCCCACTTGACTGAGTGAGGGAGTAGTACTGAGGGAGGGGTTTATGCCAAGTGTCTTGCTATAGATGAGACACATGGTTACTCCAAAGAGAAAAGGAGAGAAGATGGTGGTGATGAGATGTCAGGATGTACCATCAAAGTACAAAAGGGTGAATATGAAATGGATAATGGTGCAGGAACAGGCATGGTGGGCAGGTAAGTTTACAAGAGTGTGAGGAGAACAACAGATAATCAGAGGTAGAGATAAGGGTAAATGTAGCGAATGGAAAACAGGGGAGAAAGAATGGTCAAAGGTGAATATTGGTTGGCAGGGAAGATGAAGGAAAAAAGAGTGGGCCAGCAGGGAGGAGATTGGTAGCAATAGAAAAAATGTGGGATGGAGGACAGTATTGTATTAAAACTGTATAGACCAGAAATAGGGAGATGATGTGAAGTGTGAATAGAGAGCTAAGGCTGTACAGTAGAGATAGAAGCAGAGCTCAGAGATATGTAGGGGTGAATACAGAGAATGATGAACAGGGGTGACAGGACATTGATGACTGATATGTTCAATGGAAAAGGTATTGGTAAGGGATGATGCTAAGAATGCAGGTTGGGTGACATGGGAAGGTGGCCCTCAAGGAGAGGGGAAATTGCTAGCACAAAAAAGTGTAGGAAATCAAAATGTACATCTTTGTTGTCATTTAATTATAGTAACTGAATAAATAGTGCTGTGTTAAAAGAGTAATGGAGGGATGGATGTCAGGAATATGAATTATAGGAATGGCTTGACAGGAACAGATTGCATCCAGTGGCATCAACAAAATTATATGTTTTAGAGCCTCCTTTTTGCCAAAGTAGCTGGGTCATCTCAAACACAGTGAATCATTAATCATCTCAATCTTTTGTCATCTCTTCTGTGTGGTTCAACATTCTGAGATCATCCCAAATCTTGGATTTCCCTCTTCTACAGGTCTCATTCACATTTAGAGATCAGCACTTCTTTATACACCTGTCCTCAATCATATATATCACATGATTAAACCATCACAGTCTCTCTTGCACACTACATCTGATGCCCCTTATGCCTACTTTTTCTCTCAGTACATTTGTACATTGATGTTGCACATTCAACAGAGCATACTAGCTTTATTCCTTTCTAATCTTCATGTGTCCTCTGCATTCACAGCTCATGTCTCACTCCCATATAGAGTCATCATTCATACACAAGCATCATACAATCTACCTTTCACTCTGAAAGAGAAACATTTGTTACTAACTTCCTCCATCCTGTTCTTATTTCAGCAACTCTGCTTTTAGAACATCCTCCTCCACTGCTAATTAGGCAACCTATATAACAGAAAATGTTTACAACCTCTAAGGAACCTCCTGAGCATTCAAGAAAATCTACTTTCCATGAGTTCTTAGTGTTATTGCTTTTGCACATCTATCACAGAGTCCACTCTCTTTGTAAACCTTCCTGTGACTCCACTACACCACTCATAAATCCATAGTTTGCAATGAGTACACTGTATAGAATTTCTACCTACTTCTTTCCTACATGCCAAGCAGGGCCATTATTTTGAAAGGAGTAACTTTGGTTTTGGTTAAGTTAACTTTAAAGCCCTTTGATTTCAAGTTTTGTCTCCATACATGGAATGTCTTATCTAATTCTACTGCAGGTTCAACTATGAGAACAAGGTCATCAGCATATGGTAAGTTCCCAAGGGCAACTGGTCTTAAGTTCCACTGTTATAGCCTGGAGGATTATGATGGATTGGAGGGGACTGGGAACCAAGCCTTAGTGAACTCCTACCTATATACTAAATCTGTTGCTGTACTCATTACTAACTCTTCTGCTACAGACAGCATCCTTGTACATTGCTTGTATGACTCTCACTAGCCATTTGTCAACCCCTAGCTTACTCAGGAACTATCTGATCACAGACTGAAGTACCCTGTCAAAGGCTTTCCTCAGGTCAACAATTCCAAGTACAGTAGGTTACTTTTAGCTAAATACTTTTCCTGTAGTTATCTTACTTAGGAGATGGCATCAGTATTACTTCTCCCTAGTACAAAACCAAATTGCATCTCGTCTGATCTAATTCTCTTCTTAATTAATTGGATTATAACTCTTTCTATAACTTTCATAACCTGGTCCAGGAATTTAATACCTCTGTAGTTACTTCTATGGCATTTCCTTCACCCTTATATTAGTTGACTATGATGCTGCTACACCAGTCATAGGGTGCAACACCTTCCTGTACAACCTAGTTAACTATCCTACACTGTTATATAATTTAAGCATCACAGTAGCAATTCCTGATGGTCCAGGAGTTTCCTTGCTTTCATATCCTTAATTGTCCTATCATAGCTGGTCCCTTTATTGGGGCTACCTTCCATGCATTCTCCACATTTAATAGCCTTTCATAGTAACTCTTTCATGCTCTTTCTTTAAAGAATTACTGAGTACAAGTGTACCTTTATTCATCTGCACACACTCTTCTCACCCACAACATTGTCTGCCTCTTCTGATCCTCATGCTATAGAACAGTAATAACTTATCTGCAATAATTTAGCTACAGTTATCAACTTCATATTACTTTGCTACACTCAACAATGAACTGCACTCCTTCATGAAACAGATCTACTTACGAGATGTGATTTGCAACTGAGGTAGGAACACTGCATAACATAAATGGCAAAATTTGAACAATCAATTCTTTGTGTGGTAGGGCACAGCTCTGTAAGCACAGAAGACTACTGCTGTCATAGAAGACACAAACTCGTGAAGTGATAACTTATCATCAATCCTGTCTAAAATACCGTATTCTTGTTTGGTTGACTATGTTCTCTAAGTGTGTATCTGTTACTATAGCAGTTGTAACAAGGTGCAGTGTTATTTTCACTAAACAGACATGTGTGTATGCTAATATTATTTTGATATTACTCTACTCTCTACAAGTAATATCTACTTTTTCCCTGAAGAATTCCCAACATTCCATTCACTGAAAAATTTTTTTTACACATCACTTCATACCAGTATGATTTCATGTCATCAGATTTTGCAATTCTAATTCTTTTTTACAAGCTTTCTCTAATCTTATTTCTTCAAATGATGTCAATAGTTTTCAGCAACAACTTAAAAGTGTTGAACACTATTCAACAGATTTAGTTTGTACAAGAGTACAAACTATTGTATGATGTTGAAGTAGAGTACATTAATTTGCTTTACGTCATCTATAAAGGAAAAGTTACTAATCTCACATTCCATAAACTAACTGGAATCTAAACATATCTTCTCTAAGACTATTTGGGAATTTATCTGGGCTTAAAATCTCCTCCCAAAATTGCCAGCCTGAAAAAATTTAACATTGAGTGAAAGAAGAAAAGGAAGAGGAAAGGAATAAATTAAATGAATAAATAAAGGAAAGAAAAGGATATAAATGAAGAAAGAAAGAAAGAAAAGGAAGGAAGGAAAACAAGATTGGAAAAGAAAAGAAAGAGAAAGATAAGGGAGGGAAGAATGAGGAACAAAAACATTAAAAACAATGTCATTTCTTATTACTTTAAAACTGAGCTGTTTCCAAAAGCCAACTTCCCAAACCATTTTTTTGCGGAAAAACGAGATAAGCTGGACATATCATTTATATACCAGACTACCCCATAAAGCTGCTCCTTTGTAAGAGAAAACATGTTGTTGAAGAACAAAAGACATCCAAGAATTACCTAAAAGCATCCGTAACAGGCTTTAATATTGGAGTTGACTCCTGAGTGCTGCTTGCCTATAACCAACTTAACTTACAGTCTGACCTTACATTGGTGTCCAAGCAGCCAAAAGCAAAGGAACTATTGTTGATAAGAAGAATTGTTCACCCAACAAAGATAGACCAATCAGTACTCCAGTTGCTACACTTTAGGGCATATGTATTCTAATGTAAGAGTTTTTTCTTCGCCCAGAGAGTTCTCAACAGCAACATCGGCACCCACGTGATCAGACATACAGGCTAATACTAAGTTTTAGTTGTCTTCAACAAAGATGAACAACACACAGCTGTGAATTAAAAGTATCACTTCAGTTTAGCTACATTGATTGAAGTAAACAGTGTAGAATCCTACATAGTAATGTTACCCCACTTTGAAATAGTAACTGCATCTGAACAGAGGTCCACTATAATTTTACATTGGTGTCATAGAACCATTCTTACTTGATTATATTATAAAAATACCATAGAAGTCAGCTTCTTCTTATGGTGTCACACTCCTGTTTAATACCATTGCTTTATACCAATGAGGGAGCTTAAGCTAAGGAAAAAGTTTATATGCAGTCACATGATCTAATAGAAATAGCTGCTAGACCTCTTATATTGTACACCTTGCCACTACTTGTCTTGAATGCTTTTACGAAAGTAAAAATAAAAATTAGAAGATATCATGCTAGCAATTAGAACTCAAATCATTCAGTTGCAAAGCCCTGAATCTCTTAATGCTGCCACAGATGTACTCCTATATGAATTTGTATTGATGCTTTGCAGGATAATCTCTGAGAAATTCACAAATCTCTTTATCCCTCTGGTATTTCAAGGTTGATGCGCTTTTTCAAGTCAAAAAACCTTGGCAGAAACCATTAAATGTGTTGTTTCTGGATGCTCCATTTTTTTAAAGTTAAAGACACAATACTACTGTTCAGAAACATACTCTCAGCTCATCAAATCTATGCATCCCTTTGACTGCATAAGCAATGACTGTTATCAATGAATATTCCCATTTTCATTTGCTTTCCCATGATTTGACATTTCTTCATAAGCTGTCATTTCTTGCTTGATGTTTGGTTTAAATGGACACTGAGGAACTTGTTTCATGTCTTCCAAACTGGAACCACTTTTGCCTGATAAGTATGTTTCTACAATCTATTCAACTCCATACCACCCCACTGGAAATGGATAGTGTGAGCATTATGCTGTTATAATTTGGAAAATCATGAGATTAACTCAAGAGTTGGAAAATTTACCAATTCCCATGTAGGAACTGTTCTACTCGATACCTTACTTTTGGTGTGATCCTTGTTATATACAACCACAAACTTATTATCTTATGAAGGTCCCTTTATATTTCTTTGAAAAAATGATTACAGGAATGAACGAGTCAACATAGTTTTTGCTACTGGGAAAAGTGAGAAGGTACATCTGAAATAAGAAGTTAAACTATTGGAATTACATTTCCAATATGCTCATATTTGTCTTCTAGGTAGTCAAGATGATAACATAGCAATTAGCAACTTGGACCAATCAGGAGATTTTTGAGATAAGGTTAAGGTCAAACAAGACAACAGCACTCCAAATGATTCCAGAAAACTATGTTGTAACTTTTCAGTTGTTTATCTTGACACCTGATAAAGCAATTGTATAGAAACCCAATTGAAGAAATGAATCTGTTCCAAGCCTCATATCACATCACTGAAAGATGATTGAGTTGTTTTTCTAATGGTTTTCACTTGGCAATTCTTTGGTCTTTTTTAATACATATGTATTTTCTTGTGTTTGGGGAGAGTCATTCTCTTTTAGTGTCTAGTCACTGGTAAAGGTTCCACTCATTTATTTATTTATTTATTTTTCTAACATTTTCGTTGTGTCTTGCAACCTTTTCAGTAGTTGTTGACTGTCCATTATCTGAGATGCATTCTTTTTGTTCGTTTGCGCACATATGTGTACGTCAGTGTGTGTGCGCATACATATGTATGTATATAGAAACATGTATATATGTAAACACCGAGAGGAACATAATAGAGAGCATACAGCAAGTAGCTAAATCCATCCACCAAAGTATCAAGATAACAATAGATTATCCCACTAGGCACCCCAACAATAGACTCCCCATCCTTGACACTGAACTTTGGCTAGAGACAGTGAACAACTGAGTGCAGCTCCTCCACTCTTATTACATGAAACCCATAGCTTCGAAGTATGTTGTTCACAAGAATTCAACTTTGTCACACAACATAAAAATTAACATCCTGATAGCAGACTTAGTTAGGATAATGAACAATGTGTCCCTACTATGCAAATTATGAAACAAAGAAACATGTACAGAACTTCACACACTGCATGCAATTCTCTAGATATGATTAAAAAGATAGTGTTCAAGTATACAGGGGTGCTAGAAAGAAGTTAGATAATGTTATATGTAATGAAACCAGTGGTACCTGCCCTAGATATAGAAGCAAAGGAATAGAATACAAAGAGCTTGTGACAAAGCAAACAGAGTGAACACGTATAAACCCAACAAATATCAAGGAGTGATGTTTGTAGAGGCCACAGCCCATAGAGAACTAGACCGTAGATTTAGGAAAGCTCTGAAGGAGACCAAACTAAACATTAAGATTGTTGAAAAGCCAGGGAACTCCATCAGATCACAACTATGTAGGACATACCCCTTTGAGAATACCATATGAACCAATGATAACTGCATGGTATATAGGATTAGCCCTGGAATTAACTGTATAACTAGAAATGTAGTTTACAGCATAGGATGCATAGAAAGTGCTTGTAAAGACATGAACATGACATACATAGGGGAGACATCTAGGAGCATTGCAGAAAGACTAAATGAACATTTGCTCTTTTACTTGTTTCAGTCATTTGACTGCGGCCATGCTGGAGCACCGCCTTTAGTCGAGAAAATCGACCCCAGGACTTATTCTTTGTAAGACGAGTACTTATTCTATTGGTCTCTTTTGCCGAACTGCTAAATTACGGGGATGTAAACAAACCAGCATCGGTTGTCAAGCAATGTTGTGGGGACAAACACAGACACACAAACACACACACATATATATATATATATATATATATGGGCTTCTTTCAGTTTCCATCTACCAAATCTACCAAAGCTATTGTAGAAAGCACTTGGCCAAGGTGCCACGCAGTGGGACTGAACCCAGAACCATGTGGCTGGTAAGCAAGCTACTTACCACACAGCTACTCCTGCGCCTATCACAGCCACTCCTATGACAACAAAAAACAGTCCTCCATACTCTACCAACATGGAAGCAATCTGGGTCGACTTGACATCTGCATTTTATCCAAGCACCCAAAGGACCCAACCCTCAGACAAATACAGGAGTACGTCCTCATAAATGAAACATCCTCAGTACTAAATAGGAAATATATGTGGTAGGTAATCATACCCCCACAGCCACAGTTTATATATACACAAGTAGAGTTGTTAGTAGGCTGTTATGTAGATGTATGTATGTATGTGTCTGTCTATCTGTGTGTGTGTGTGCACATGTATGTAGGCAAATGGATATGAAAGTAAACAGGTAATCATACAGACGGATAGGTACATAGGTAATATGAACAGACAAGCACATATACACACACACATATGCAAATGAAGACTGAAACACATGACCATATACACACACACACTTCACTTCATACAAGGACACATTTGGAGACACATCTCCACATGTGGAAATACACATCCATACAGACACAGTACATAGTCACAAAAACCCATACACACACACACTCAGACATTCACACACAAGGAAACAGAGGTACACACACACACACACACACACACACACAAAAACAAATACGAACACACAAACACATGAATATGCAGCTACATACATACAAACGTACACACATACATATATATTCGCACACACACACACACACACACACATGCATACACACACACTTACCTGCATACACACATACATACATACAAACAAACAAAAATACCCTGTTGTTGATGATGAAATACCAATGAAGGAGCCTTGAATCTAGGTTAGAAGCCAGTTCTTTCTCTATTGGCAAGAAATCTTGAAATAAGTTGAATAATAACAAATACATACATACATACATACATACATGTGTATGCACACACACACACTGACCCACACACATGTGCACAAACAAACAAAAAAATGCAGTTTGGATAACAGACAGAGTCAACAATTATTGAAACATTTGCAAGATGCAATGAAAATTTTTGAAAAATAAATAAGTAAATGAGTAGAGACTTTACTGGTGAGTGTGTTAAATAATGAGGCACTAAAAGAGAATGACTTTCCCCAGTCACAACAAAATATGCTTCAATACACGAATTCACATAAAGAATCTTGCAAACCAAATCCAAAAATTAAATACTTATGTAATATATCTTTTCCTAAACAAGTTGGGAAGAATGCAACAATTTTATGCTGTTTTAACAATTGGAATGTCTGAATCTCAAAGTGATTCCAAGCTGCTTCAATAAATATTTTGTAAACTGCTACCTCAAATAGCTTTGTCATTAGAAGACAGTAAAACTTTTAAAGAATTAAACCCTGCTTTAAATTGAAATGCTCAATGGGTGATTCTACACCACTAGATTATTTTCATTGTTTAATTAAAGGAAAAATAGGTAGCGCTCATAGCTCTTGAAAATCATCTAAGAATAAGATAAGTCAGCTTTAACTTTTGCAGGATTGATATTTGATAAAGGTAAGATGTTATACGAGGCAAGTGTTCCAAAGAAATTGCAAATTCTAGAAAAGCATTGGTGAAAGTAAGAAATGGTGTGAGTGTACTGAGTTGATTTCAGCAGAGAGGGATATTCAGTTTATAAGTTCAGAAAAGTAGAAGTGTCTTGGTGGGTAGAATTTTGCAAATTAATTGAATGATCTGTTTTTAAATGCAATCTGAATTTTTTATGTGTGCAGAAAATACACTAACTTAGATGAGTGAGCAGTACCTTAATATTAGGAGCACTTGTAATGATTCTTACACATGCTAACCAATAGTTTAAAATTGAGGTATTTTTGAGCTCTGAAGAAGAAATCAGCTTTTAATTTGAAGTTTTTTAAATGCAATATGTTATAAAAAGTCAAATGAAATCCAGTCATGGCCATCCCATCTTGACTGTTCTAGACAGTGCACTCAAGACCACCTTTTCCAATAAAATGCAATATGAGGAAAATTTGGTTGCTATTTCTATGCAAGTCAAATGTCTGCACAGCAGCCTCCATTTTGACTTATTATTATAGGCATGTAGTTACAATGAAATGTTACCCGAGATTGTGAAGCTTTAACATTTGTAAAAAGTTTTGCCTGATTGTTAAATGCCAACTGCAGAGAAGCTGAGCTCTAGAACATCTTTGTAGCAAAGATGTTTCTGATTCTGATGAAGGATTTTTACAAAATGTTGGAACTTTTGTCTCCCCACATCACTCAAACCAATCTAAATTTCTGTCTAATGAATATTGATTTCCTAATAGGGAGACATCATATGTATTAAGGCAATATATTTCGCACAGGTCTCCCTCACTGAAATAAAGGTTCAGTCCAATTACAAGCACATATTGATATTGTTGTGATTGTTTAGTCTCAGCTTAGATTTCATCAAGCAGAACTATGATCAAAAACATCCCTACTATGACTATTCCATCTTATTTTCAGATATAGTATATCTCAGATTATATAATATCTTTTTTTAATGTAAGATATAATTTGAGAGAAACTTTGCGGCTATTCCTAGCAAGTCAAGCAGCCACGTACAGGCTTCTTTGTTGTTTTGTATGAGCACATGCATATAAACATGGTCAATATGACTCCAGGACAAACTTGAAATTGGAATTATTTACAAAGTAGAAAAGATAAGGATAATTAGTCTTAAGGATCAATAGTAATAACTTTTTACTTTTATCACTGAAGCAAATATTTTATGTATGAAAATTATATTCTTTAATCACATCCCTGCATAACAAAAGAAAAAAATGAAGTTCACTTGATCCTGTTTAGATTCTGTAATCAAACTTGAGGTCTACTATATCTTGGAAGCTGCCACAGGAATTGCAACAAAGCAATTTACATGTAAAGATATGGTGTTTTCTTGTAAACTCTATTGATAACATGATTATATGATAGGAGGCTGAAACAGAAAAATAGTTGTAGGATAGGGATAAAGAGAGAGGGAATGGAAAGGAAAGGTGGTTAATGGCATGTGGTGAGGGTGAATGTTAGATTGAAATCTGTTGAGTAATGGTGGAAAGGTGAAATAAACATATACACACACACACACACACACACACACACACACACACACACACAAATACACATGTATATGTATATATGTGTGTGTATGTGTGTGTACATGTGTGTGTGTATATATATATATATGTATATATGTGAATGTATACATATATATATATATGTGTGTATGTTCATCATCATTGAGATCATTACTACAACCAGTACCACCATACTTTTACTATGACACCATCTTTACTCTCATCTTCCTATCTGCCACTGCCACTGCCATCATCATTATCAACACCATCCCATCTTAATCATTGTCCTGATGATATTATTATATTCCTTATACCACCCTGGCAGCCTCTTTTCCTCCCTACCATTAACAACACTGTCATAATCCTTTTCATCAGTATCATCAGCATCGTTAGTCATCATCAGTATCCTCAATATCATCACTACCATAAATGTCTGCAGCAGCATTTTAATTTTTATTGTCATCATCATCACCCTTCTTAGCACTGTTATCATTACCACTGCCACTGCAACCACCACTACCATCACCACCATCATCATTAGCAATATCTTCTTCTGCATCATCATCATCAAAGTCATCATCGTTGTTGTCATCGCCATCATTGTCATCTTCATGACATCAGCTAATCTCCTATTTCAATCCAATCAATGTCATTGTTGCTGAAAATCCATTTGCTATGGATTGCATGGATTGTCATGAAATGCAAATACTTGTAGGACGTGGATCATGGGGTGGTGCAGGATGGCAGAGGGAAGATGGAGATAATGGAAAGGAGGAAGAGGAGGAGTATGAGCCAAAGGGTGAGAAAGTAGGAGAGAGAGAAAGAAAGAAAGAAAGAAAAGCACAAAAGAAAGAATAAAAGAAAAAGAGGAATGGGTGGAGAGATTATTATATCTCAGTTTAAGATGCGAGACATTGGTAATTCCAATGTCTATTGCAAGTAACTGCTGAGGAAAATACTTCACAAATGTAATGGCTCTTTTTAACCCCTTTACCCTGTAAAACATAAACGTCTGCTACAGAAACATCCAATAGTAAAAGAATGCTAATGCACACATACACAGACGCAAGGGTTGGGGGTGGGTTTTGTTAGAGATTTAGAAACTAATAGCATTAGGATGGGAATGAGTAGGAAGATAAAGTTATTGGGCCCAGGTCGGGAATGTCAAAATGCTTGTTGATAGATTCAGACCATCTTCTTATTGCGGAAGATTCCATTTCACTGAGTACTTTGTCAAATGGAATCATGGAGCTCAAACAGAACATTTTGTGAATGCCTGAAATCTGAAATATCTGTCCAGAGAAAAATAATGCGGTGGTATGTTTTGTTTTGTTTGTGTGTGTGTGTGCGTGCATACAGGTGTTTATGTGTGAGTGTGTGTGTGTGTGTATGTTTCTATGTGTGCATGAGTGTGTGTGTGTGTTCTTTCTGTGTATTTTGGGAGAGGAAGACATAAAGCAGAAAAGTTTATATCCACATATATAAAACTTTCTACTTCATTTCTTCTATCTCTCTCTTGCACACACAGACACACAGACACACAGACACACACACACACACACACACACACACACACACAGAGGAAAGAGAATGAAATACACACACACACACACACAATACTATCCCAGACACAACAACATATTAAATATATTAATCTATTCATTTTTCTTTGTTTCTCTATACATACATGCTGAACATTGTCACTACATAATAATAATAAAGACTTTTCAAACATGCTGGCCAAAATTGGATGAAGAGGGCAGCCCAATGATTTGCTGCTACTGAAATACAAACTGGGACTTGATCAACCAGTCATCTGGGCAAGGGAGCCTGATAGCGAAAGACCTGAAACCCACTGAAACATCACTGATGATGCATCTCAGAGTATCTTCAAAATGTATCTCAAGACTAAACTCTCTTCTCTTCCAAGCAGTCTGTATCTCCAGCTTCTATTAAGATAAAGCCTAGATCATCCAGCAACCTCCAGTTGATATTATATAGCATTGCATCCTCTTTTAATTGCCATGTATAGCTGGCAAAAGTTGTGACCTTACTCCCTTCCTGAATCCTAAAAGAGGATCTAGTTTTATTTAGGCTGGCCTTAAAGTGGCCTTCTCTTACCCCAACATATTTCTGTATATGCATTATCTCATAGGTATTAGTTGATGCTACTTCTGCTTTGTAAACCATGGCTTCTCTGTTGCATTGACCCTTAAATTTCATTCCACCTTTTTGCCACCACCAAACCTATCTAGAGTCTAGGTGTGTGTGTGTGTGTGTGTGTGTGTGTGTGTGTGTGTGTGTGTGTGTGTGTGTGTGTGTGTGTGTGTGTGTGTGTGTGTGTGTGTGTGTGTGTGTGTGTGTGTGTGTGTGTGTGTGTGTGTGTGTGTGTGTGTGTGTGTGTGTGATATTGTCCCTCCTCTTTGTGTGTTTCTGTATAAGATAAGGTCTCACATATTTAATGTAATTTAGATATCTTTGAATAACTGGTATTATCCAAGCCACTGCTTGACAAAAAGCTCTATGGGGTTTTACAAATCTAAAACCAAGAAAAGGAGTGACTATTAAGTATAAATGATTGAAATTTTTGGTCATTAGGCAATGTGGATTCAAGTGGACTTGATCTTTAAAGCCAACTAGTAAATACGATATGTTTTGGTATTAAAAAGCCTCTTTGAGTTCAGTTAGCAGGACAAAAAATAAATTATCGATATATTAGAGAAATAGAGATGTAGTGTTGTTGATTTGGAATATGGCTGATGAGAAAATACCTCAGGGGAACGATTTACATAATAAATACATCTGCAATAGGGTCTCACTTATTCAAGATGGTGAACTAAAACTTATTGATCAACGAAGACTATCCAAGAAATTGGTAAATAAAAAGGAACTTCTTTTATCCTTGCAACAGTTTGAAGATACTGCCAATACTTAACTATAAAAGTGACTTGTAATGTCCTACATTGCCAAACATTTTTAACACTTCCATCACATAATGATCTGATTGCTTTCCCTGCCTTCATATCCTTAACAGCCATTTCAACTTTTTAGCAATTGATTTCAATTGGTGATCCTCTTATTGGATGTGGTCCACTTGGAGGAAACATCTCTCTTTCTCTCATGATTTCCCCTCATTCACTAGACTCTTGTAATAGCATGTCACCTTCTTGGCATATACAGGAATGTATGTATACATGAGTGAACATGTGTGCATGTACATGTATGTGTGTGTGTGTGAATGTATTTATACATGTATGTATGTATGTATGTATGGATGGATGTAATTGAGGGTGCTATGTGTGGGTGTACATATATCCATTAATATCGAGACACATGGAGTTATGTAATGTGAATGATCTACCCATTTGGAGCACAAAACTTCAACTTCAGGAAATCAGCCTACCATTTGATCACTTACTGCTCAAGCAAACACAAACACCAAGTAGACTTCATATAAAACAGGAAACATGGTAGACAGCTGGTTGGGGAAATGAAGCCTATTCCCAGTGAAGAACGTATGTACAACTTGACATAGGCTACTGATTAACTATACCAAAGTAAGTTATGAAATCTCTGAGACACAAGATAATCTGAAGAAATAATGTAGAGAAGCTGAAAGATCCTTTGGTCTGATGGCAATTCAAAGAAGTATTTAGTGAGGTGTATGTCCAGAAAGAGGAGGAGATAAAGACCTATACTACAGAAGATAACAGGGAATTTCTAGAAGAAAATATATTGTAATCTATAGACTAGATCCTCTAAAAGACCAAGTTCCAGCTACCTAGAATAGAAGATGATATGGTAGTGGAATGATTTGGTAGACAGTGTACTAAAAGCAGGAGGATTAGCAAACTAATGCATATGGGTGGACTATATGGAAGTTTGGTGAGTGAAAAATGTAATTATGGATCATCTTGTGGAGAAATGAGTTGAATAGGCTTGATTTCCTCTTAAAAGTTAGTGGGGGATATACTATCATCCTTTGCCAATTTTAAATAGGAGGAATGAGCAATGCTTACGAGTAAGGAGAGTCATGTATGTGGGGGGGGGGGGTTATTCCCTACATATATTTCACCATTGTGGTTGTTTGGAACTTCTGCATTGAATGTTCCAAGTGGAATTGGATGCTGAACCAAAACAGATCATCAACCAAGCAATTTATTGCTTTATGTTCTGGACCTCCCTTTGCAAATACTGATAGGGCACAAAACGTGTGTCAATAGCCAGCTGGAGGAGGTGTTTTCCTGGGGTTACAAGCTACAGTAGCATCCACCCTTAAGGGTTAGCCACATTTGAGCGGCAAATATACTTCACAATGTCATGCAGCTACTGTTTATACCTCGCTCAGAGATTTATTATTGCTTATATATATATACACTTGGAAATGGATACATAGCATTAAAACAAATGATAATATAAATAATCTATATATATATATATATATATATGGGCAAGTGTCTTCTACTATAATCTTGGGCCGATCAAAGCCTTGTGAGTGGATTTGGTAGATGGAAACTGAAAGAAGCCTGTCGTATATATGTATACGTTTGTCTGTATTTGTCCCCCCTCCCGCCATCGCTTGACAACCGATGCTGGTGTGTTTACGTCCCCGTAACTGACTGGTTCGGAAAAAGAGACCGATGCAATAAGTACTAGGCTTACAAACAAAGGTGGTGCTCCAGCATGGCCAGTCAAATGACTGAAACAAGTAAGAGTAAAAGGAGTATATATATATATATATATATATATATATATTACACACATACATATACAGGTACAGGACATCACTAACAGCAAAGAACTTGAAATACGAAAATAAATGAGTTCAATATGCAAAAGAGAGAAACAAATGGAAAACAGGACAAGTAACATAAAGAACGACCCTTCATCAGTTGTCGGCTGTCTGCTCGTTGTTTGCGTATTGAACTTAATTGCTTTTGTATTTCATGTTGTTTACTGTTGGTGACGTCCTGTATTCATATATGCATATGTATATACATATATATATATATATATATATATATATATATATATATAGGTTCAAAAAAAGGAAAAAGACAAAAAACAATAACAACAACGTGAGGACGTGATATAGATAGTATTACTAGACGCTCGGGAAAGGAAAGAGAGAGAATATGACGTTTCGAGCGGAGCTCTTCGTCGGAAACAAGGAACGGAGGAAGGAAAAATCGCCACCGATGTCCACGGACCGTGTGAACCAAGGAGATGGCGACGAACGGAAACAGGCTCCTTTTAATGTGGTCGCACGGTTGACACAAAACATATAATACAACATTGGAGGGCTCGCATGTGAGATGCGAGCGAGTGCCAGCAAGGAAAGAGAGAGAGACAACCGTTAGTTATATATAGAGAGTAAGCTTATTAGCGTAGTCAACTGTGTGTCTGTGTGTGCGTGCATGCGGCAATATAAGTAACACAATATGTATGACTGGCCGTCGTATAAGCAATGGTATGTTAACAATAATATGTGTGTGGTGTGAATGAGAAATACGTGGAATAAGAGTTTGTAACAGACTATAAGAGTCCTGAACACAAAGATAGAGAAATACCAGTTCATAGAAGAGTTACACAGTAGGTAGAATATCTGTACACAAGAGGTCGTGGCTGAATAGCAGAGCTGAGGTGTCACATGTTGTGTGTGAAGTTGAGTGTCAATGCTGCGACCGGTTACTTGAATACAGAAGATTCTCGCAGGTTGTTTTGGCTGTTATTTTCATGGTGGAAACAATCCACACAAAAAGTGTTGAGAAGGAACCGCAGTTGCTGTTGGCGCTGGCGACGACAATGTAATAGACAGTTGACCGGTGGTGTTGACGTCGTCGCTGGAAACTGGCTGGAACTGTGTTCTGTGTGGCTAGACCTCAGAAGGTCTGGAGCCGAAAAGATTTTCTTTATTAACCATAAAGGTTATATATAGATGGGACAAAACAAAGGACGTTGGACAGACATACACAAATCTTGCAAAACTTTGGACGATGCGAATGGGTTTTAAAATTTACGATTATACGCTTTTAAAGTTAAAAATTAAAATGAAAATGATTAAAATGAATTAAATAAAAAGTTCAGGGTTCAGTTTATTGACCCGCCGGTTATTTTACTTTTTTTTTCCCCCCTTTTTTTTCCTCTTTCTCTTTTTTTTGTAATCTTTTTTTTTTTCCTGTCTCTTTTGACTGGCTTTGCAAGCGCAGCTCCCTTTATACTCATCTTTCTTACCACAGACATCCACCTTTTATTGTATACACTCTGCGACAAGCTCCGCTTTTCTAGACGAATCTTTTGGGACAAGAGGTAACTAAAAAAGTTTATCAGCCCTTGTCCGGAGATGAAGCGGCCTGCGCAATTCCTTGCACACGCGTCTTCCATACCGTTTCTTTCAGCAAGGCCACTATACACAGAAAAGATGACCTTCTTTCGTTGTTAAACTGCGAAGGTGGTACAATCTTTATCATGGACTCAGTCGAGAGCCGCACTCCTTCCACGTCCGACAACAGTCGTTCGGCATAAGCTATCAATACTTTTAACTCCTCGCAGTGTGCGAAGGCGTGCGTGACCGTTTCACTGTCACGCCCGCACCTCGGGCACGTGGGGGAGATGTCACAACCGTGCCTTGACAGCCTCTCCCGAACAGGTAAGGCCGATCGATAACACAACCAGGCCAAGGATTTCTGGTGATTATCCAGATACCTCGGCCCGAAGGTTCTTCTAAACAGGCTAGTCAGTTGCTCCTCATCGAAGCCCAGAGTTTCCCCCAGGACATCATCAGACTTGCGCTCTACCAACCCTCTATAAAAATCCGCAGTGGTAGCCCTGCTGCCGGCATTGCTCACCCGGGAGAAGAGAGTGAGTGCTTGCCTGCACTCCCTCTCCCAATCTCCCTTCCTTGGTCTACACTTGATCCATGTGCCTAATTCCACAAGGGAATCCAAATTCGGGAACAAGTGTCTGACGTGCAGTGACCACACCTGCTCACCATCCAGGTAACACCAGAGATGCCTTAGTCTCAGCGCGTGCCTGCGCATCAACAACCAAGGCATTCCTAGTCCACCCTTTAACGGTTTCTAGCAGCAAACAGAGCGCCTCACAAGTGGCGTTTTCCCTTTCCACAAAAAGCGGAACAGGATCCGTTCCGTCTTGTTTAGTCACGAACCAGGACAAGAGACGACGGTTAGGCAGTAGGTTATTACAGAGGCTATAAACACCTGTGTCACCTCCGCCCTTCCCAACAAGGATAACGTCCTCCCGGACCACATCCGGGCTATGTCCGTCAACTTGCTCGCCACCTCGTTCTAGTTCTTCTCTACTTGGAGATCCGGTCCAAACCAGATCCCGAGCATTTTAACCGGGCCCTCCGTCCAGCATCCGACGACGTTGTTGGGAGGCATCGACTTGCCCCTCCAGGTGCCGAGTTGCAAACCGACAGACTTTTCCTGGTTAATTTTAGCTCCCGCCACCGTCTCGTATCCTTTGATGGCGTTTTCTACACAATGTAGCTGCCCTTCGTCAGACACGATGATGGTGACATCATCCGCATATGCCGTAACACTCCTTCTGTAACATAGATCACGCGGGTCTGCCCCCAAGTTTCCCAGTCTCCGCAGCAGTGGCTCAATCGCCAATGCATACAGTAACGGGGATAGGGGACAGCCCTGGCGAACCGAACGCTCGATCGCGAATGGGTTCGAAAAAAACCCATTCACCCGGACCACGGATTCGATATCAGTATACACTGCTTGGATCCAGCCTCGGAAGGTCGGGCCCATACCTGCCGCCGCGAAATACTCATGGTCAACCCTATCAAAAGCCTTAGACTGGTCTAAATTCACCAGTGACCCGCCTTTGCCAGGAATTTTACCAACCCGCTCTATGGTGTAGCGAATGAGGTGAAGGTTGTCATGTATCGTCCTTCCTGGGATGGCATATGTCTGTGCCTCTACCACCAGGTCGCCCACGACAACCCTCACTCTCTTCGCTAGCACCTTGGCCAAAATATTTAAATCTGTTAAGCAGAGTTATGGGCCTGAAATTATTAATAACGTCTCCCTTGCTCGGGTCCTTCCTGATCAGCGTCACCACTCCTCGGCTCACAGCTTTGGGAATTCTCCCATTCTGCTGCCAATTCGCGTAAACGCTGGCCAGTATGTTCCCGAACAAGTCTGGCATGCTACTGTAGAATTCGTAGGGAAAAACCATCCAGTCCCGGCGACTTTTCCCCGGGGCACTCGGACAGTACCTCTATGACCTCTTCAGCCGTGATCGGCCCTTCACAGCGCTCAGCATCGCGAGCCGAGAGACGCCGTCCAGGAAGCGCCGTAAGGCGTCCCCACGGTCCAGCGTCCCGCTCCTCCCGAACAAAGTGGCAAAGTGCTCGTGGAAGGCCTCACATATCTCCTCCTGTCCTTGGATCTCCTGTCCAAGCTCATTTACCACAGACCTAATCGTGGCCTTCGCACCACGACTGGTTTCTTCCGAGCGGGCCCATCCGGCAACACTGATACCTTCACGACCCATTGCACGACACTTAGCCCGAACTCTGCATCCTTCGTGTTTGGCATTGAGGTGTCGGTCTAGTGCCGATCTCGCCGCCAAAACTTGTGAAGCAGAGTCCATTCTCAATGCCTCTTCTAGTGCCTTAATTAGATCCCGTTCTACTCTAGACTGTTCTAAACTTAGCTGTTTACTATATCTAATCGACTAAAGTCGAACGGCTCTTTTGAGGGCACTCCACCACCGGTTGTTAATCACAGAGCCGGATAGTGCCCTCTTTACTAACACCTTAATCTGACTACGGTACGTTTCACAATTCAATGAAGTCTTGTTCAACTTCCAGTAGCTAAATCCCTGACTATGGACCTTCTCTATATGTACCGTACACGTCACTAATTTGTGATCCGTGTCGGGTACATAGGTAAATTGTGGACAATTTAGACTATCCTTATCTCTATCACTAACAATAATCCTATCTATATACGATCTGATCGATCCGTCGTGATTTGTCCAAGTCCACATTGGCACGCTCGGATTACTAGATCGAAATCGATCTACTAGCCTATATCGCTTCAGTAGATCTACGAGGCATGAATCATTTTTCCTAGCGTTAGAGCCGACGCTATCCAGGCGCGCATCCAGAATAGCGTTGAAATCACCTAAGACAACTACTGTCTTAGATGTCACAAGAAAATTCTCCAGGCGTCGAAAGAAACCATCTCGTTTGCTTGGTGTCCAAAGCGCGTAGATGCCAACCAAGCTGAAGGCCTTACCACTGATTGTCAGATCCAGAACGACCGACTCGCCTTCTGGGTCCACGAAGATTGTACGTGTCTGCATGACCAGGCTTTTCTGGAGCAAAATCACTACGCCTCTATTCCCTCCCTCCCGGCTAGGGGACATGATTTTGTCGTAGCCGTTTAGGAGGGGTGTGAAGTCCCATAGTTTGTCCAGCCCGGTCTCTGTAGTGACCATAACATCAATTTTGTGTGCTCTGAGGTTGTCGAAGAGGCACGCCTGCTTCTTCTTCGACCCCAGGCCACGGACATTCAAACAAGCAATACTTAGCACAGCCATATCGAAAAAGGAAAGAGGGTTGAACTTACGTTCGTTTCGAGTTGATTTCCCTTTCGCCTTCTTCCATTTGGCCACTGTCTTTGACGAAGTGTTCAACCGGCAGGTCAAACATCTTTGTAGGGTCTTGTACTATCCGAATATCTTCCGGATGACATTTCCTTAAATCGTAGTACAGTTTCTCTGGTACTTTGGCCGTTGTGATGGCCTTTTTGGTGTCGTTTACAAAATACACATTCGACTCTAGATGGGGTTTAATAACCCCGTCTAGATATTTGTTCTTTGTTCTGTATTGTATGAAGATCTTTTTATCTTTTTTGAAGTCTGTTAATCTTTTATATGGGTTTGTTGATATCTTTTTCTCCATTTTGTTTTTCGGGGCATGTTCAGAGGGAGGGGAGTCCTTCCTCTTGCTTCTTTTTCTTGTCACCTCCTTGAATTCTGTCTCACTTGTTTCGCTTGCTGGTGTCTCTTTTGCTGAAGCTGCTTTCTTGTTCGTGGGTGCCTCCTTCACCTTACTCTGAGGGGCATTATTTTCAGGGGTTGTCGCCGACCTCGTACCAGCCTTCTGTATTTGATGGCTGAATACAGGCTTCCTTGGCCTTCGATATTGTTGGCCTGTTGTTTGAGGAGGACGCCGGCTTCGTAACGACCTCCATGGTTGTCGGCGCCCGCTCTATCGTTACTGGCTGGATCACTTGTTGGTTCTTGTTGGCTACTGTTTTTAGAACGGCCTCTGAGGCCATCGGTGCCATCTCACTGGTGGTCGGTTGCATATTGGCCTCCCCTGCCGCCGTTGACACAGGTTGGGTTATCGACCTCTTATTCTTAGACTCGTCAGCCACCGACTTAGTGACTGTCACCTTGGCCGTCGATGCTGCCACTGTGGTCACCGGTTGTGTGCCTGCCTCTTCGACCTGTGGTTCCACTTCTATATTCAGTTCCTTCTTTTTCGGGCATTTAGACCTCAGGTGCCCCTTCTTTCAGCAATGGAAGCACCTGGGTTTACGTCCTTCAACGTGAATTGGGACAATTTTATCGTTGATATTTATGGTCTCGGGTAGCTCTTCTAGGTGGAGGCTGGAAGCCTGCACCAATATCTCAAGGGACTGCCCTTTCCAGTTCGTTGGGCCATCCCTCGTTACTTGGATTATGTTTATTTTATCCTTTCTCTTGTATAGTAGTGTAGCCATAATACAGTCTACATCTACCTCTGGTGGTATATGTTGAATCTTTATCCTGGACGTCCTCCGTCCCAGATAAAGCGGTAACAACATTATTTTGCCACTTGTAACGGTTTGGGTCGAGAGATTCCTTGCTCTCTCGCTGGATTCGAACCTGGCTTCCACAGTTGCGAATTTGGTGCCACGGGCCAAATACTTCACTTCTTTCATAATATGCCCGAGGCACTTTTCCACGGTACTCTCTTCCAAAAATTCAAATGATTTCCTCTCAGTGTTATAGGTTTTATACACAATCGTGCGTTCCTTAATATTGTTCATCACCTCGCTGGGAGACGAAACCTTACTCTCTCCATTTTCTTCCGATATCATTTCGAAATACTTTTTTATTTTATCCATATTTACGATAATATGTTCTTGTCTGCCTACAGCGGCGGCAAAATTCATCCTTTTGGAAGCAGTTTCTTCTGACGAAGGCATTTTTTTAAAAGCAATTTCTTCTGTCGAAGACATATTTTGCACCAACGCAAAAATTAAACAAATATATTTTTTTCAAAAGCACAGTTCAAAGTTGTAATAATTGTATATATTTCCTTCCCCCGCGAGGGGGAGGGTCACAGTATACAACTCAATATCAGACAATATTTTTTAAAACAACGTTTCCCTTACGGGAAACCAACAAACGTAATAGACAACAATATCAATAGCACAAAAATTGTAGTAATCAACACAGATTAACTCACGCAATACTGAGGTCTGAAACCGAAAAGTCATATGGGACGGTGAGAAGCTGGCTTTTATAACATTCTGTCGGCTCACCAGAAGTTTAGGAAATACTGTCTCACGTGACCTTATCTGAAGGCTGCGATTGGTTGGGTTGCATCTTGGTACGCAAAAGAGACAAACTGCGCCAATACCAATCAGAGTGGTGGGCACAACAGAATCCAAAGGTGCGGCCGAAGGCTAGCTGTTATCCACTACGTCCATATTTATGTATATATAACAGAGAGAGAAAATTTTCCCTTAAATCGTACGCTACACGTCTATTTTCGTCAGGGGTTGTCGTACTCTCACCACAACATCACCCCTTTTGAGGTTTCGAAGGAATAAAGAAGTTTTATTTATTATTATTATTATTTAGTATATTTTTCGCTTGTGCTTTAGCTCAAAGTTTTAGGTCTGCTTCCGTTTTCTCATGCTGATTCTACGGGACTCCATTACTTTCGGTGCTGGGACATTGAATACATCAAAAAATACTACCATAGGAATTTCTCTCCGCTCCTCGAGCTGGCAGAATCGTTAGCACGCCGGACGAAATGCTTAGCGGTATTTCGTCTGCCGTTACGTTCTGAGTTCAAATTCCGCCGAGGTCGACTTTGCCTTTCATCCTTTCGGGGTTGATAAATTAAGTACCAGTTACGCACTGGGGTCGATGTAATCGACTTAATCCGTTCGTCTGTTCTTGTTTGTTCCCTCTATGTTTAGCCCCTTGTGGGCAATAACGAAATAGGTATGTCTCTTCTTTAACTGATTTATATATCACCTATGTTTCCAGCAAAGTACTTTAATTTGATACATCACACTTCCTATTTTTTGGTCACAAGGCCATCCTCCCAGCCTTCTTTACCATTTCTGTAGGTTTTAAAATGCACTTTATCTCCTACTTTGAAATATTTCGTTGCATCTTTCAAATTTCCTTTACATCTTTTTTTTTCTCTGGCAAAACTTATCAAAAATCGATTTTATTCTTCTCGTGAACATCAACTCTGCGAGTAACTTTCCTGAATTTGTACTTGGATTGGAGGTTACTCTATATACCCTTAATAATTTTGTTAGTGCTCCGTCATTACTTAATTCATTCCTAGCTTTTCTTAACGCTCTTTTGAACATGTCCAGAATCTTTCTACCTGACCATTTGACTTCGGGTGGTAGGGTGGAGTGAAAATATGCTTTATCGCATGCATTTTACAGAAGTTCTTGAATTTATACCCCGTGAATTGCGTTCCATTATCAGAAACTAACGTGTCTGGAACACCGTATCGTGCAAACAATTCGTATAGGAACTTTATAGTTGTCTTAGCAGTTGGTTCATTGCACCTGCATACCTCTGGTCACTTTGTAAAGCTGTCTACCACGATTAGATAGTAAGGCATAGTTGATATGTAACCTAAACCATGGGTTCTCAGTCTCCGGTCACGATTGATATTTTACCGGCGGGCGCAACCTCGCCAATTTCTCACTAAATTTTCCAGCCCATTGTCAGCCAATAGACAGAGCTCCTCATCCTCGACATTCTTTGGTGTCTGCTGTGGAATTATTGCAATATACGTTTTTGTAATGTAGTTGGTACTACAACTCTTTGCGCATATATCAGAATATTGTCACACATTGAGAAACTACTTGAATTTGTAATTTTATTCTGGTTTTTTTTTAAAGCTTCTTTCATTTTTATAATATACTCATCGCCTACAGATTTCATTCTTATATCCTGTGCAGTCACTGGTAGTTCTTGGATAACATTAGTCATAATACTTTTTATTTTATTTTCTGCCTGCAGTGTGGCTATCACGGTATCTTCTTGTGGTTCTGTATTTTGGAGAACTAGCAGAGGCACCCGGCGTTGCTCTGGAATGAAATTGTTGCTTATATACTTGAAGAAAAAAAGGCAAAATATGCTGTATAGAAATTTGAGGACATTCTGTAGATGGACTCTCAGATGAATGATGGCTGGGCGCCTCTCATGAATCGGGAAAATTGAAGATGTGCCAAAAAGCCTCATTGGTACTTGGAAACTTTTACGAAAATTAAAATGGGGATCGTTGCCAGTGCCCCTGGACTGGCTCTTGTGCGGGTGGCACATAAAATACACCATTTCGATCGTGGCCGTTGCCAGTACCGCCTGACTGGCCTTCGTGCGGGTGACACGTAAAAGCACCCACTACACTCTCTGAGTGGTTGGCGTTAGGAAGGGCATCCAGCTGTAGAAACTCTGCCAAATTAGATTGGAGCCTAGTGTTGCCATCCGGTTTCACCAGTCCTCAGTCAAATCGTCCAACCCATGGAAAGCGGACGTTAAACGATGATGATGATGATGATGATGATGATTAAATGAAAAAAATGATTTACGTGAATATCCTCAGAAGAGTAATTGAAATAAATGGCGATTGTGGAGCCCCCCCCCCCCAACACGCACGCACACGTGTGTCTTTGTAAATATGTTTGTATACATTTATGTATGTGTGTGTTTGTAAGAGACAGAGTGTGAGTGAGAGAGAGAGGGTTGTTGTCATGTATACGTACATGCATAAATATACATACATCTTTGGATGTATGCATGACAACACAGCCCTTGACTCACTCACACTCTGTCTCTTACAAACACGCACGCGCGCGCATACACACGTGTGTCTTTGTGAATATGTTTGTATACATTTATGTATGTGTGTGTTTGTAAGAGACAGAGTGTGAGTGAGAGAGAGAGGTTTGTTGTCATGTATACGTACATGCATAAATATACATACATCTTTGGATGTATGCATATGACAACACAGCCCTTGACTCACTCACACTCTGTCTCTTACAAACACGCACGCGCGCGCATACACACGTGTGTCTTTGTAAATATGTTTGTATACATTTATGTATGTGTGTGTTTGTAAGAGACAGAGTGTGAGTGAGTCAAGGTGTGTGTATGTGTGTGAGACAGAGTGAGAGAGCGGTGTGTATGTAGTATTTACTCTCTCTCTCTCTCTCTCTCTCTCTCTCTCTCTCTCTCTCTCTCTCTCTCATACACACTCACACACAAAATAGAAAGTGAAGCTTTTAGCGGTCGTTACGTCAATACCGGAAGTTGACATTGAGGAACCTTTTTAAAGAAGTGAATCTTAAATATAAAGCAATATTATTTATTTTTAATTAAAAGGATCAAATGAAGAGCCTAAGATTTATCCGAGGTCAAATTATTCATGCATTACAAGTATGGAAACGTTTGGTGAAGTCGATTTCACGTGAAAAGCGATTACACACACGTCTCTGTTTTATATATAGTATAGATATAGATTAGTCTCGATAGACAGTCCACGTGACCAATTTTTTCGATGGAATACGCTGCATTTTGAAAATGTAATTTAGTAATATCATACCCCAACGGTGTAGTCAATTCGCTGTATGGGTAGGTAACACTTTCTTTGACCCATAAATTGATAGCAATGGTCGATGACCTGCTTGTAACAGAAAACTTCTACCATGTAGAAACCTGTAAAATATTTTCACAGCAAAGATAATCGATAGGGCTTCTTTTCTATGTGACTGTATTTTTTCTCTGCCGCTATCAGTGAGCATGAAACATGAATCACGGGTTTCGCACTCCATCTTTGTACTTATGTCGCAAAACTACTCCTATTCCTTACTCTGAAGCATCAGACGCTACAACAATGTCTATTTCAGGATCGAAATGCGCTAGAGACAAATCGGTGATCAGAATTTTTTTTATTTCTTCAAACGCGTTTTGGCATTTAACCAACCAATTCCACTTTATTGCGTCTTCTCTCAACGGGTCAGGCTGTCTACCATTTTTATTAATTATTTCCCCTAAGTATCTAATTTGAGGCAAAAAGAAATCGCATTTTTCTTCACTCAAAGTGAACCTGCACTCTTTAATTTTCTTGAATACAGCATTTATATGCTCCACATGCTGTCTCCACAGGCGCAGGAGTGGTTGTGTGGTAAGTAGCTTGCTTACGCATGCGTGAGTCAGTGTTGTTTTTTCACTGAAAGCTGTCAAGACGTTGCTTTGCAGCACTCTTGAATTGAAGACATTTGAAAGTGCAACTATAAAGTAAGACATTTGTTTTTTTTGTTTTTTTTTTGGGGGGGGGGGTCAGTGTTTGTTGTTTGTTACTCTTTTACATGTTTCAGTCATCTGACTGCGGCCATGCTGGAGCACCGTCTTTAGTCAAGCAAATCGGCCCCAGGATTTATTCTTTGTAAGCCTAGTACTTATTCTATCGGTCTCTTTTGCCGAACCGCTAAGTTACGGGGACGTAAACACACCAGCATCGGTTGTCAAGCGATGTTGGGGGGACAAACACAGACACACACACACAAACATACATACATATATATATACGACGGGCTTCTTTCAGTTTCCGTCTACCAAATCCACTCACAAGGCTTTGGTTGGCCCGAGGCTATAGTAGAAGACACTTGCCCAAGGTGCCATGCAGTGGGACTGAACCCAGAAACATGTGGTTCATAAGCAAGCTACTTACCACACAGCCACTCCTATGCCTAATGTTGTTCATTTTTTTGCAAACAAAAAATTCCTACTGAGACCCGAGGCATCTGTCTGCCTATAGTTGTGCTGTCTCACTTAATTGTGAGAATTGTTGTTTTGGGGGCGTATCTTGCCTCCGAAAAATTGTGAAATATTTTGAAAAATTCTACCAATTTGTGGCAGACATTTTTGTGTTCGTGCTGCTGTGAACCTGGAGTACCTTTTTGGAGTACCTGTTGGCCAAGATTACCGGGTGGCCAGAATTGTGTGTTGCCGTGATTTGAACTGTCTTCCTTCTTTCTTTTTCTCTGCTCTGTCTTTTTGCTATTTTTCTTCCTTCAAACTATTTTTTGGACTTTGTTAAGACTTTTTGTTTTGAAATGTTTCCTGAACTTTTTTCTTCAAGCATGGCGAAGGTGAACATTGCGTTTGAGTGGGAAATTATCCCACCCAAGCAATGGTTAAAAAACTTAAATGAGAGAACGGTGGTGTTGAGGACTTATTCTAAGTCACTTGACACCATCATTGTCTTTCCCAAGACTGAAATTGAAAAAGAGTTGGCAGAATATCTGCCAGCTATTAAATTTATTTCCATGGGTGTTAGGTATGCAATGGTGTGGTTGCTATTTGACACCCCTGAGGTGACTCGCAAATTTGCAAGCCAGCCCTTAGAAGGGCAAAAGATTCTGTTTCTTCCCACATACTGTGAGAAGAAATTAACAAGAAGCTGGGTCTGTGGGCTGCCACCGGGTATTGAACCAGAATGGATAGAGGATACTATTCGCCAGGGCCTGGATGGCAGCAGATCCAAGCTGATAAATGTGAAATTGTTGCCGGCGGCCGATTGGGTGGGGTCAAAAGCGGTTTTGACCCTATGGACCCAATCGGCTGCTAAAGATCTGGTATTCCCAGATTTTTTGAAAATGGCCGGTTGCAGGTACCCAGTGATACTTGAGAGACGCCCCCCACCAAGTGTCACCTGTGCTTGGAACCGGGCCATACCACGAACTGTTCCCAGGACCAAAGTAGGGTCTGGGAGCAGTTAATAAAAGTAGCGCCCCCCCCCCGTTCCTCTTTTGGAGGGAGAGATGGAGGCAGTCGAGGAGGTGGAAACCTCCTCGAAAAAAAGAGAAAGAAGGTGGGCAACAATGGTTGCCCACCAAAGGACACTAAAGCTGCAGGAGGGAGAGAAGATCCTCCGGATAAAGCGGAGGTACCACACCCTCCTGTAACACAAGGGAGGAAAAAAAGAAAAAAACAAAGAATGGGACATTGCCGGCAGTTAGTAGTACACTGCCGGCATGTCCTGAAACCTTGTTGGTGGGAATTGTGCCACCGACGGAGGAAACTGTGGATCCTCCCAGTGCGATGACAGATGATTTTGTGATCTTCTTTCAATAGGGAGGGGCGATACAGAGCTTCATAAAGAATCCAGAGGGCCGGAGGGAGAGGACTCTGCCCTGGACTGAAGACTTGGATTGGCCTGCGCAGGTAACTGCGAAGGTCCTAACGGACATTGAAATGTTTAGGGTGATGGACTCTTTCCGAAGGACCGGTACAGGTTTGCCTTTTAGGGTACCGACCTGGAACTACAGGATTTCCTGAAGGAGGCATATGGCCTGGTCGGAGAGAAAGGATAAGAGGCCTTAGTGCCTCAGTTTTCATTGTCTATATTGTTTGTATTCTTTGGTAAGAGGCTCAGCGCCTCAATTTGTAAAGACGATCACGTCAATTATTATTGAACTGAGGTAAGAGGTTTTATACCTTATTTTGTTTTGTTTTTAAAAAACAAAAAAGAGAACAATGTTTTCGAGAATGCAACAACCGGCGGGCGTTGTTTGCTTCTCCCACCAACCATTTCTTTCATTCCATCATCATAGTATCCTTATCCAGCCCGCAGCCACTTCCTCTGTGTACGGCTTTTATAGCCAACTAAATGAAATAAAGTAGCTTGCTTATGAACCACATGGTTCCGGGTTCATTCCCACTGCGTAGCACCTTGGGCAAGTGTCTTCTACTATAGCCTTGGACCGACCAAAGCCTTGTAAATGGATTTGGTAGACAGAAACTGAAAGAAGCCCGTCGTTTATATGTATGTGTGTATATGTTTGTGTGTCTATGTTTGTCCACCCAGCATTGCTTGACAACCGATGCTGGTGTGTTTACAGCCCCGTAACCTAGCGGTTCAGCAAAAACTGTTCGGAGAAAATCTTTCCATTTAATTTTGCAAAAATGTCCTCTGGAATTTGGAGTGGGTGGCATGTCTTTAAGCAGTCATTCACTCTTATAAAGAAATCGGCACACGGCCTAATCCTATTATTTTTCTTTTTAATGCACACCGTGGGCGCCGCCCACTTAGAGTAATCTACCTTTTTAATGATTCTACTCTTTTCCAGTCTGTCCAACTCTTCATTTACGATTTCAATTCCCACGAACGGTACTTTTCTATTAGATTTAAATACAGGCACAGCGTTGATGCTTACTTGAAAAGCAGGCTTCAGTATTTTTACATAGACCTAAGTCCTCCGATAGTACTTGAAGAAACATATTTTTCAATTTTCTCTTCAATTCCTCAGACAATTTATTTTTAACGGGACAACCATTTATGTTTTTGCAGTAGAGACTTATTGGGAGGTGCCATAAGTCAAATAACTCCAACCAGTTTGTACCAAACAGATTGAATGAATATTTTTCCTTCGAGTGTTTCTCTTCGAAATGTGATGTCTGCACCCATTTCACCCATGAAGAATGGACTAGCTGAATTCTTATAAAGAGTAGCATATTGGTTGAGACAGAGAAGTTGTAAGAGTAACTGAGAGTTTGTGGAAGTTGTTGAGAGTTTGTATTTATTGGAGTATCATGTTTAGTGGAGTAATTTGTATGTGGTGTGAAAACAGTTGTGTTTATCTCCACTGTGTGAAATCTGTATATGCAATGTATTGAAGGATATAAAAATATACATACAAATATATATATATATATATATATATATAGATATAGATAGAAAAGGTAAGACAACAAAAGAAAGAAAGAGACCTTGATATTATGTAAATAGAGGAATTTATCTGTAAATAATGACAATTATTCGGTAGCCATGATAAAACTCTGAGTTTCGGATGCTGGGGCGGAAACCCATGCCGCCATCTCTTCAGTTAATATGTGTGTGTATATATATATATATATATATATATATATTTGTTATCTCCCACTTTCTTAGCTCTCCTGAAATAAGAATTTCTAACTTCCAGTCAGTCATTGTTATGATCGGCCATTATTATGATTGACCGTTGACTGAACACTATTCAATTTTTTTTCTCCGTGTTTTTCTCCTTGTCTCCGTATTCTTTCTGTTGAAGAGCGTAGCTCGAAATGTCAAAGACTTTCCGTATTCCCGAGCGTCATACTAATATATACTTTTGTTATTTACACCACCTGTCCTCGTCTGTTGTTATTTTTTGTATATTCTCCCATATATATATATATATATATATACACGTGTGTATATTATGTTATAAAATATTTTAAAGATATTTTAAACTTTTTAAATAATCATACTTTATATATTTATACATCTAGCTATTAATTCAAAATTATTTGGGCATATATCTTCTGTGATGATTTTTTGATGTAATGTTCCTGCTCTTATTTCATAATATAATATATAATCACTCTTATTAAATGTCTAAATATCTTTAATGTTTTAGACATTTCCCTACCAAGAGCACTTATTAGAAATTCAGTATATTGTATTCTCATTGAATATATTTGATTAATGATATACACATATGTATACATATATATATATATATATATATATATATATATATATATATATATATATATATATATATATATATATATATATATATATATATATATATATATATTACATTAGAGGAAAAGGGACTCTTGAAAACATTGCAGTTGAACTCTCAATTGACTGTCTGGCCTTGGGGGACAAATTCTCAATGCACAATACCACAGATATTGAAAACAATGATGAGCATGCTTTTGATTGAACTGTGGCTCTGTCGTGCCTTCTTCAGTCATGGAGATGAAGGGCTCTTCCATTATGATGACTGCTGCTTTGTCTTCAGGGTCATACCCATAGACTCAACTCTTGTTACTGGTGATGATCCTTGACATGAAGGATGAGTCATCAACAGCATGCTTATGGAGCTATTGACAAACATCGGTTTGATGTTCTTTCAGCTCGGTGGTCAGTGATCAGTCGGTGGGGGACAAACTTGGCAGAGACATGCTGCATGTTCAATTTAGGCATTAGGATTACCTGCACTGACTCATATGACAGACCAACAATATCAGCAATACAGTTCTATATTTAAGAGATGAGGAATTATGTACATTATTTACATTCAACGGATATTTGCCCTCATCTTTTTTGTTTTTAACACATTTCAGCTGATATACCCTCCAGCCGAAACATTGTGTTAACAACAAACAAGATGAGGACAAATATCCACTTAATGTAAATAATGTAATATCAGCAATGTCGTTGATTGTCCTCTGATGATCCTCATGCACAAGCTCATGAATTTTCTCCACATTTCTGGAAGTGACGTTCATGGCAAGTCTTCCAGACCACTCATTGGCTTCTGCTTTTAAAGTGCCTGTGTCACTCAAAACATTGCATACGACCCCATTGCCCAATCCCTGTAAGCTTGCTGAAGCATGCTCAATGTCTCTCTAGCAGGCTTCCTAAGCTTAATGCAAAATTTTACATTGGTTCTTTGTTCCAACTTTCTGTCCATGATAAAATTTCAGACTACAACATACACATGATCACAAGAACACAAATTTCACAATTGGCAAAGTAAGCACAGTGATGCTACTCAACACACTGCCTCGTGAATGTCACTGCTAGCTCGCACTGCACACACAACCATGTACTGCCATCTGTTGGCATGCTACAGAACTAGCCTGGGAACTTTTTGATACCACCTTGTGTGTGTGTGTGTGTGTGTGTGTGTGTGTGTGTGTGTGTGTGTGTTACTGGCTTCCTTCACTTTCTGTTTACCAAATCCACTCACAAGTCTTTGGTCAGTCCAGGGCTATAATAGAAGGCGTTCACCCAAGCTGCCACACAGTGGAACTGAACCTGTATTCATGAGGTTGAGAAATATGTTACATACACACACATCATCATCATTTTATGTCCATTTTCCATGCTGGTTTGGGTTGGATATATTAACAGAAGCTGGCAAGGCCAGGAGTCACACCAGGCTACATTGTTTCAGCATGATTTCTACATCTGTATGCCCTTCCTAATGCCAACCACTTTACAGAGTGTACTGGATATTTTTTACATGGCACCAGCACCAATACATTTTACATGACACCAACACCAGTGCTATATACATGGCACCATCACTAACAGGGTCACCAAGTAGCATTCAAGACAAAAAAGCAAAAGCCTCTCAACTGGAAGGTGACTTAGCATTGGGGGTAGATTAGCACTGAGGTAGGGGTGGCTTTGTGCCATCTGAGAGATTAACAGTACAGAGGGATGGAAACAGGTGTCTTGCTGTAGATACATGAATACCCCAGATGGAAAAGAAAGTTTGAGAGTAAAATAAGGAGAACAATAGTGAGAGAATTGATGGTGAAGATGTGTCAGGACATGCCCTCAAGGAACATTGAGGATAGGTGAGATAATACAGGGGTTTGGACTGGGTGAATGAGCAGGACAGAGGAGACAGTAGGAAATAATGGAGAGGCTCAAGGATAGTGACTGCAGTAGGTATGTGAGGGCATTGAGGGTGATAGAAAATGAGTGAGGTGTTAGTGATGGATGGAAAACAGTGCAGTGGGAGAAGGTGCATAAAGGGGAGTGATTGGTGGAGGCAGTAGACTGAGGGCGATAATGGGAAATGGAAGTGGTTTGGGGTGGGGAAGAAAAGTAACTGAGAAAGTCAGAGGATGTAGTATGTGCCACTCTGCTCTCAGATGATGTAGAAGTGATCCATATTAGGGGAAAGAGGATGTAGATGGGTGAGGCCAGGCCCCTCAGGAACAAGCATTACCAAGGTGGTATTAGGATATCAATTCTACTGTGGTGGGCAGGTCTTCTTAAGTACTGCAATGCAGCAGATATCTCAGTCCTTTGTCATCCCCTTTATAAGGCTCAGAATCTTGAGATCAGCCTTCAATACTTCATTCCACGTCCTCCTGGGTTTCCCTCTTCCAAAAGTTCATTCAATTTTAACTGATTGGTATTTCTTATGCAACTGTCCTATTCTATATGCATCACAAGACCAAACCAGCATAGTCTTCTTTATTGCACACTGCATCTATTTCTCCTTATACCTAACTTTTCTCTTAGTACACTACTGCTCTGTTACACATGTACACGGACATTGCACATCCAGTGGAGAATACCAGCTTCATTCCTCTCTAATTTCACATATCCTCTGCATTCAGGGCCCATGTCTCACACTCATGTAGCATTGCTGTTAGTATACATTACATCATACAGCCTTCCTTTTGCTTGGAGGGAGAAACCTATGGTTGCCAACAGAGGTAAAAGCTCTCTCTCTCTCTCTCTCTCTCTCTCTCTCTCCCTCTCTCTCTCCTTCTCTCTCTCTGTCTGTCTCTCTCTCTCTCTCTCTCTCTCTCTCTCTCTCTCTCTCTATATATATATATATATATATATATATATATATATATATATATATATGTATGTATGTATATATATGGCTGCATAGGGGCAAAGAGAGAAAACAAGAGAAAGTCAGAGTTCCCCCTGAAGTTGCTTCATTGCTTCACTGAGTTTCTGACTTTATACCAACCTACTTATCACTGGAACAAATGTACAAAGTGAGAATCTCAGAGAATCAATGGAGTTAATCATCAGTTCAAGACTTAAATAAGTATTGAATACATGCACGCGCACACACTTCATACATGTATATATATATATATATATATATATATATATATATATATATATATATCATCATCATCATCATCATCGTTTAACGTCCGCTTTCCATGCTAGCATGGGTTGGACGATTTGACTGAGGACTGGTGAAACCGGATGGCAACACCAGGCTCCAATCTAATTTGGCAGAGTTTCTACAGCTGGATGCCCTTCCTAACGCCAACCACTCAGAGAGTGTAGTGGGTGCTTTTACGTGTCACCCGCACGAAAACGGCCACGCTCGAAATGGTGTCTTTTATGTGCCACCCGCACAAGCCAGTCCAGGGGCACTGGCAACGATCTCACTCAAAAATCCTACGGGAGCTAGTCCAGGGGCACTGGCAACGATCTTACTTGGCTTGCCGGGTCTTCTCACGCACAGCACATTTCCAAAGGTCTCGGTCAGTAGTCATCGCCTCGGTGAGGCCCAATGTACGAAGGTCTTGCCTCACCACCTCAGCCCAGGTCTTCCTGGGCCTACCTCTTCCACAGGTTCCCTCAACTGTTAGGGTGTGGCACTTTTTCATGCAGCTATCCTCATCCATTCTCACCACATGTCCATACCAGCGCAATCGTCTCTCTTGCACACCACAACTGATGCTTCTAATGTTCAGCTTTTCTCTCAAGATACTTACACTCTGACGGGTATTCACATTGACATTACACATCCAACGGAGCATACTGGCTTCATTCCTTGCGAGCTTACGTATGTCCTCAGCAGTTACAGCCCATGTTTCACTGCCATGTAGCATGGCTGTTCATACGCATGCGTCATACAGTCTGCCTTTTACTCTGAGTGAGAGTCCCTTTGTCGCCAGCAGGGGTAAGAGCTCTCTAAACTTTGCCCAGGCTATTCTTATTCTAGCAGCTACACTTTCAGTGCACCCAATGCAAAATAAGAGGATTAGTCAAAACAATGCAACAATTTAATCCTTATTCTTTTCAATTATTTAGAATCTTACATGAATTAATTATGTATATACAAAGAAAAGATGTCTATAAGTATTAAGTTTTTCATATTTTAAAGGTGAATATAATATGGCTTGGAATACAGAGGTGTATTATAATGGTAACAGTAGCACATCTTTGATGCATGTTTATAAAATGAATTTCGGCTTCCTTAATCATTTCTGTTTAAGTATCATAACATGTTTGATTAAATATTTTTGAAGAAGCAAAAAAAAAACCTTTCATAATTGCCATTTAGCTAGATGACAGCTCCCTTGAAGATGATAGAAATCATGTTGTCATATTTATCATATGTAAAACTACAAAGTGAAAATCTATTGGGAAGAACTCTGATATCATTAATTTCCTTTGATAAAGGGATTTCATGATGAAGTGTTGTGCAACAAAACTTTTACAATATGCTTGTTAAAGCAACATACACATACATTCTCATATACATACATATATCAATAGATAGTTTGTATCGGAGAGAGTATGAAAGAAAGAAAGAAAGAAAAAGATACACGTCTATATAATTTTTATATCTGTATACATAAGGAAAAAGATACATATGCACAAATACACATGCACATACACGCACGTGTGTGTGTATATATATATATATATATATATATATATATATATATATATGTACATATAAGACATATGATATATGACATATATACACAAGTACACACACACATACCACACACACACATGCATATGTGCACTCACACACACACACACACATACATATACACACACATATTTCCATTCTACAGTGAAAATTATTATTATTAATGTTTTAAACATGACATCTATATGCATTTTTATAGCTTTTTAATCAAGAATTTCAAGGCCAATTCGCTTTCGTATTTAGAATTTATGGGAACATATTTTTATTTATGGGTAAATCAAAGACAAGCTAAAACAGATAAATAAAGAACCAATTCAATTTATTGAAGATGAACTCCTCTATAACACCATTTATGATTCAGAATATAGTGTAAGATATATAATAATAGGAGAAAGAAACTTGATTGAAATGTTTCTGTTATGTGATAATAAACCTTATTTTATAGTTTTATATTAATTCAGTTAGATGTTTACTTTACTATGTGTTATAAGGTGAACTACAAAAAATTGCATCCATTTTAGTTAACTTCTTTTAAATGCATGCATGCACACACACACACACACACACGCACACACACACATGCATGTGTGCACATCTCACCTGATGATTGCAATGACATGAAATTCAAGCTGCAAAAAAAAAACTCAGTTTCAAGACACATACTCTCTAATATGCATTTTCTCTTTTCCTTGTTTGTTTGACACAAATCACTCTTTGGACACACACACACACATACATATATATATGTAGTAGAGTATATATCCTGAAACCCAGCTGTATGAAAACAAAGGAGTGAAGACAACACAAAGAAGAGAGAAATCTCTTTAGTTTTGTTGTGGGTGAGAGAACTTCTCTAGTACTGGTGAATAAATGAAGACATCACAAGGGAGAGGACACTTTAGTTTTACCAAGAACAAGACAATCTCTTTAATGCTAGTGTTTTCTCAATAGATTTAGATTTTTAAATGATTTTCATTTAGCAACTGATTTTTCTTCTGTGTTACGCTGTTATGCTACATCTCTAGAGGCAGCATTTGATAATGGATGTCTAGACAAATATGATTTGAGAAAGAATTGCCCTACTGTGTTACAGCAAAGTCAACTATTTACCGTTACCTAAACAGTAAAAAAAGACCCTTATTGAACATGGGAAAGATGGACTAAACCCATCCAAACTCCAAGGTATCATGAGTGAATAAAAATGGTGATGGTATATGCTATTGATGCCAACACAAAAAGGATACATATTTAAGTTTAATAATAAACTATATAATCAAGTGAAGGGTGTAACCATTGGTTGTATTACGTAGTATTACTTAGCCACCATAACTTTTCATGGTAAAGTGGGATAAAAAAAACTCAAATGATAGCTAATAGAGAAATCTATATATTTAGTAATGTAGTTGTGTAATGTCGATGACAAACATTGTGATTATAACAACCCAACTAGATAACACCCAGGAAACAGAAAAAATACTATGGTAAAGATACAGCTCATAGCAATCTCCAACCACCAAAGTGACAAGATGATGTTCAATTACCCATCCACATCCCAATAAAAGACTACGAGTCCTAGGAACAGAACTATAGCTAGAAGTTATAAATCCATTCTCCAATTGCATTATATAAAATCTATGGCCAGTAAGCACCTGGTCCTCCAAAGCTTTCTATGTCAACAAGTGTCAAAATAAAAACCATGGTAGCAGACTTAGTAAGGATGATGAGAAATGTATTTTGTATGTCTTCATCTTGAGAACTGAGAAAGTGCATACAGGATTTCATCCACTACAGACAAATCTCTAAAGATAATCAACAAGATTGAATTAGAATATATAGAGGAGTTAAGAAAATGTTTGAACTATCGGCAATAATAATGGAAATGGAGTGTGCTTCATGCATTGAATCAAATCCTGGAACAGATTAAAAAAGGAAAAGAAAACAGCTAAACAAAAAAACTTCTGTTTATGATACCAATAAATTCCAATGTTCATTGATACTACACCCAAAGATAAACTAGTTCATAAATTTAGAAAAACACTACATAAAACAAAACTTAAAACTAAAGAAATAGAAAAAAACAGGCTGACCCATCAAGTCATCATTAGGTAAGTCATACTCATTTAAGACAAAATACCTCTCAACTGCAGAAGGTGAACAACCAGTCTAGAGATAAACTGCAAAACTAGAAATGAAGTGTATCATATGAGGTGCATGAAAAGGCAATGTAGGGACACCACTGCAACCTGATTAGGAGAAACAGCATGCAATAGAGGTGATAGACTTATAGAACACTGGTAAGAATACAATGAAATGAGATAGACAATTAAACTCTGCTATTCTATTTTTATCATTCTACTGTGTTTCCATACGAAAACACAATGGAATGGTAAAAAATATTGAAATAAAAATTTTGTCCAGACATCCAGAAGACCCAACATTAAGATAGATCAAGAATTATGAATACATTAAACAAATACAAACCCCACCAACCCTATACACATACTCAATAGAAAGAATGAATGGAATAACAGCATCCCATTAAATCACAACCCACCATCACATTAATACAAGAATATGGATACAATAAAACTGAAACTAGTAAATGCCAGTCACCACACGCACATTCTTATTTTGAAATCAACACAAGGAAGCAAATAAACAAATCAATAAATAAATATATAAAAATTAAAACCATACCACATCAGCTCACACGCTTACCTTTGAGATGTAACATAACAGCAGAATACGTAACAAAAATCAGTCAATAAATCAAAATCGTGTGAAACTCTAAAATCTATTGAGAAGGTAACAGAAATAGTGTGATGAGAAATTTCTTGGGGAAAGTAAAGAATCAGTAAACAGTGTGTTTATAGGCTTAGTTATATGACTCATCTAAAATACTACAATACTTGTTTTAACACATTTTCAAATCAAAATAAAATCAAAAGCAAACAAATATACGTGTGTGTGTGTGTGTGTGTAAAATTGAAGAAATTGAAGTCAAGAAGAATAAGTACGGTTGGACATTATTTATCATTCACTACACTTGTTTTGATGCAATGTAGCTTTCCTTGTTTGCATAATGAGATCTAGTTGTGCTTCCTCAGATGATATATGAGTGTTGTCTCCTTTAAAACAGATATATGCGTACATTAATGTATGTGAACACATAGTCTCCCATTCACATACATACACACGCGCTTGTGTGTGTGTGCACATATATCCCCACTTACACATACAAATGCATAAATATATACATATACATGCATATGCAGTCACACATAGATACAAATACTCATATGTACACATACAAATATATGCCTACAAACACACTCATATGGATATACATACATATACCCATGCACTCATGCATAAATACAAACACACATACATATATATATATATATATATATATATATATATATATATATAT